>NC_092699.1:17603108-17949483 GCF_964275005.1 Diadema setosum | reverse complement strand
GAACGCCATTGTTAAAGTTTCAAATAAGATATTTTTGTAATGTACGTAACGAGGTTACTAAAACCTTAAAAATTACGAGGTACTGTAACGATACTGCTGTATGAACAGAAAAAAAAAATCATTTCTTTTTTTTTAATTCAAATTCAAGAGTGGTGCCATTTTGATAAAGTGACAATTAAGTTGAAAAGACATTTCATTATAAAAAAGTAAAAAAAAAACACGACAAGTTGCTGTGAAAGGAACAATGGAACTATCAGATAATGTCATTAGTAATGTGAATACGGCATCTTGAATTGGAATATCCATTGGTAGTCATCTGACTTGGAAGAGTCACATACAAATTGTAAATAAATGTGTAAGAAAAAAAGGTTAATATTCTTTTTATATTACGACACTATGTCCCCCAACGTGCTATCTCTTGGTTCTTTTATTTCAACCTCATTGTGTAATTGTATGAAGTTTTTTGTGTTGTTGATAAATAGTTTTTAGATTACTTAATAATTTATTCATTATGTATTTGTTATGTTTCTTAGATTGTTTAGACTGTTATGTGTGCTATGCATTAATGTTGATGTTAACACCAAAACCTAGTTTAAATTACAATTATGTATTCAATTTTTTTGGTGTGCATAATTGTTCAATATGTTGTTGTTATAAACAAATAAACTCAAATAAATAAACTCAAACTCAAACGAATAATGTAGTGTATGTATGTGATTCAATGTAATAAAATGTATAAATGTGATGCAATGAAAATTGATGTCATGCAATATTGTGCAATATAGCCTACTGCTATACAATGTAATGAAATAATCATAACAATTGATAATTCTCGGAAAGCTTCTCGATCTTGGGAGTCCTCAATGTTCTGGTAAAATTGACATCTGTTCGCCCCCCCCCCCCCCCGGCAAAAGCCAAACTTTCCGTTATGAATTCATAGGTTCTCATTTCACAATTGTGCTTCTTTGTTTGCTGCTACAGGCAGAATATATCTATATATATTCTTTTTTTTTCTAGGTACGCTAGTGCATACGACATGGACATTTTTTTTCTTTTCTTTTTTTTTTTCTCTTTTGACTAGACGTTCTCGTGTACACGCAAAGTCTTGGAAGAAGGTGTCCCTTAATGAACCAATGGCTCATTGTTGCTTGAAATCACTGCTTGTTGCTGAATGAAAACCACCCTCATGATACAAGATTAATCTTCTGTGTATGCATAAACCAAGGAGGTTCAAGAGAATGGAGTCACAACCGTCTTATTTCCTTTGCTAGATGCGCGATACCGCTGCTCAAAAATATTTGAAGCATGTGCCAAACAGGATCTGCCACGCAGATAGTAAGACAAATGAGTCGTGTCTCAATGCATAATCACCAGCCACTTTCTAAGGAAGATATGTCTTTGTAATTGCTTTTCGCTATCCCTTCTTATAAAAGGTAGGTGGTATACAGACACGAGGATGCGCGAATAAAAATTGCGCAAAAAAAAAAAAAAAAAAAGATTAAATGAAGATGAAACTTACTCGACTGGGCATGCCCGGGCACTGACCTGATATGTCTATAAATAAAGAATTATAATTGAAGATTATTCCGTATTAGTTTTATTTGTGGAAATTAAGTGGAAAAGTGACAAAAACGACTTTCCAGGATGGTACAGTTTTAAACATTTTCACATGATACAGCTCTGATCTACACTTTTGCACACATTTCTGGACGGATTTGATTTTTGTTTTACATGCTTTATCATTAAGTGAAATTTCATGTCATTTCATAAATAAATAAGCAAAATATGGCCAACATTATGTTAGCGTTCAAAATAAACCTTCAGATTGCTCAGCAAGACGGCGGCGTCGAACAGCGATCATAAAAGACACAAATGCACCTGTGGAATTCTTTTGTACATCAATAAAAAACTGACAACTGTTTGAATAATTATAGCCGTTTGGAACTCCAGCTATGAAACCTCCTTGCATAAGTACAAATTATTACAAGAAGTACACGATAATTTGGATTAATTTCGTTCACTTTTCATTCAACAAACTACCGACGGAGAAGAAAGGAACGGTATTAGCGCATCTGTTTATAATTAAGTGTTCTTTGGTTATAAACTTTAATTTGAAGGAGAAAGGCAAAGGCTTAAGCAATATGCTTTACAATGCAAAGATGATAAGGGGAAATCATGAGCTGTGTAAACTATAGTGGGATGTTTTTATTCAGCATAATATTCAGCAGAATATATCATCAAAAACATAGTCGAAATTGCAGGTTCCTATTAAGGGACTCACTCCTTTAAATAGACCCCAGAACATCTGTTTACGTTGCACATCATAATAGGATATTGTTGAGTGAAGTAATAACGGTTAGACTCTTTCTTCGCTAGATGACGGCAAAATATTTTCACATGATTCATGGCCGGGCAGTCGTGCCAGTGCAAAGTGTAAGCACACAGATGGTGCCAGTGAGTAGCTTATTTGTTTGTAAAAGGCTACAGGTGTTAAGGTATTAAGGAGCCAACCAAAAGTCCCATCGAACTGCCTAGAAAATTGGAGAAAAGTTTCGTTTCAGACTGGTTCCATGATCAAAATCCATCCTCATGTTATGATGTATGACCGCACCACGATCTAGTTTTAATTTGTAAAATAATTTCTTTGTCTTCATGTGTGTGTGTGTGTGTGTGTGTGTGTGTGTGTGTGTGTGTGGCTGTGGGAAGGGGGGGGGGGGTTATGGGAAGAGGGGGAAGTATTTACCCTCAACCTTCCCACGAATCTTTAAATTTTTCATTTCATATCATTTCATTTCATTTCATTTCATAGACCCACGAATCTTTACCTTTTTTTCATTTCGTTTCATTTCATTTTTTTTTCTTTTCCAACAACAACAACAAAAAAAGATGTACACAATTATATGCACATTGTAACCTTCTGAATTGAGGCCAAAACAAAAACCGTCGCAAGAATTTTTTTGTTTGTTTGTTTTGTGGTTCAAATTTAGCAAGGCTAACATTAAGGAAGAAAAGGTTGCAGTTTGGATATTCTTGAGGCAAAATGATATGAACATTATATTAATTCTAGCAATTTGTGAGTTGTAACATGATGTTATTATCACCTATAGACTTTTATGATGTGGTTAAAAGAGACATGAACAATCTTTTTTTTTTTCTTTTTTTTTTTTTAGATGCCTTAGGTCTGCTTTAGATGTAACTACCACTCCATAATTGTAGTTAAATTGAACATTGGAGGGAGTTTGATATCAAATTATGAGAGATCAAGGTTTAGTTAAAGAGTGCCTGAAATATCATAAATCAACTGATATTCTTAAGTGCAGGGTTATTGATAATATGTTGCATTTTTGTAAACAAAATTGATGGAAACTTTTGTTTGTATATTCTTGACACAGTACCGGTATTCCTCCAACAATACGTATTTTCCTCATTCTTTTGATCACAATTTATGTTTGACTTTCAAACAAGACACGTGGATTGAGGTGCTGCCTTTAAGTTTTGACATGGAGCACAGTAAAAAATGGTTGCACAAAATAAATGGAGGAAAAAAAAACACCAAAAACACACACCCACACACACCCACACAAACATTTGCTCACTGTTGATAGGTATGGAAGTAGAAGAGCTACAACAATGCATGGTTATTAAATACCAAAAGGGTTTGGAACACAAAATTCATTTGGACTATAGATATAAGCTCCATACATGACTTGACTTAGTATTTTGTATAGCGATTGGTTGAGATATACGCTAAGCGAGAATTCAACCTTGGAATTTATTCCTCCCATAGAGAAGCACATGCTAGAATGTGAAAAATATGTTGTCAGTATGCTGCCTTTAACAATTGTGTGTGTGTGTGTGTGTGTGTGTGTGTTTGTATTCGAGTCGACAAAACACGGTCATACTTTTACGACTTTTTATTACCCAAAAATGATCGAGTAAAAAACACAATAACAAATACATTTTTTTTTCTTGGGGGAGGGGGGGGGGGTGCAAAAATGAGGTCAACATCCGATAAGATGCGCAACAGTTACAGGACACACGCAGACACAGGTAATGATTATGGAGATACAACGACATCTAGTCCCTGCGGTGCCAATCATGACAATAATTAATGGTTGGTGTACGTGTGGAACGAGGGAGAAACACGGTAGCCGCTTCACCGACTGAACAAGGGATCCGTCTTCACGAGCATATTCGCACGCCAGGTATCGAGAGGATACACTGCCGGTTGTCGGGGTTCTTTCTTTCTTTCCCTCTTTACTTCTCCCTTTATTCTCGTCTTTTGTTCCTTTTTTTTGTATTTTTGGCGTTTATTGTTCAGAACAAAACATCGTCTCTTGCTCTTCCACCGTGATGACTGATGTCCTTATGCCGAGAGTAAATCTTGATCACAGGTTAAGATATGCAGAGCAAAGTTGTCGATGTATATCTATATATATATATATATATATATATATATATATATATATTCATATATACACACACACACACACACACACACACATATATATATACATATATATATATATATATATATATATATATATATATATATATTGTGTGTGTGTGTGAATATGAAAAAAAAAAAGATATTCACCAAAAATAACATCAATGGCCAACGTAGAATAACTCATTAAATAAGCAAAGTAAAAGAACTTTATCGTTTGTTAAAAATTAAAAGTAATAAGGAACCAGCAACAAGGCGGGAACTCGAGACCAGACCTTTCACAGTACAGATTGTACTACTGATTTCATTATTTACAATTGTAGAGCGTATACGCACTATTTACAGAAGTACTGTTTTAATTTACATATTTTCAGGTTATTTAGGTAACGATTTGCGGAAAGGTTCGGTGAGCTTATATCTGTCAGATCATTATGGGAAATCTCTCCAAATCATACTGCCTGCATGTGACATGTAAGGGTTGATTACTAAATTAAGATTTGATTTTTGCTGGTTTATATTTCAAACTTTGTTTTATATTCTTATATCATAGTCATGCTCGTTTCTAAAGCAATAATCAGACACATCCTGGGCAGGTCGTGATGAATTATAGGTCAAAAAATGCAGATGCAATCACAAATGTGTACAATTTTAGAATATCGACAAAACACGGCCATGAATATCTAGCATTTGTAAATTACGATATAAAGGCCAGTATGCTCTCTAGGTCCTTTAAATCAGATTAATAAGTCTAGATTTAAGATTGAAAGTATTAGAGTTTTAAATAGTAGTTGTAAGATTTGTGTTGGTCCAAGTTGTTTAATTCTAAATCTAATTTCAATATTTTCCTCATTGAAGAAGAGACACACTCAATATTTTTGTTATTGTTATTGTTGCCATGATAAGATTTCGACTAGATTAAATCCTAGAAAGTAAGTAAAATCTACCTGTTTCATCATTATCTATGCCTACGAACTATTTCCACATGTCCGTTTTGATAATGATAAATGTATATTTTGTTACTTAAAGTTAGCATTACACCATTTCAAAACAGCTAATAAATGGCTGAACATCCATTCTAATGGTAGACCACTTATGCCATACAAGGTTGTGATCTATACGGCAAAATGTAATGATTTATGAGTTTCGTAAGCTCTTGCACAGTCTAAAATTATATGAACAGTGACGGTACCCTCATCCATTCGTTTAGTTAATCAATCACTTACATTAATCAAAAATATTTTTGTACTGTGTTCATGTTAAAACCATATCGGTGTTTCTGTAATACCCTATTTTCATTAAAAGAAATAATCGTACGACGATTTAGGATTCTTTCAACGGCTATACTGATTATCGGAAGGAGGGAAAGAGGATAAAAACGATTTGAGGAGAAGAGGATAATTTAAGGATGCATCTTTACCTCTGTTTTTATAAATACAGGTATTACATTGGCAATGTTAAGAACATCAGAAAATACACCAGAAGATGATGAAGAATTTATCATACAATGTATAATGATAGCTATGTTAAAGGCATCAGAGCTATGTGCTGAGCAGTATTAATGATAACTCTTACTGGGAATTTTCATCAAAAATGATTTATTAAAATTATTAAATGTGTAATAACCGTTTCGTTATTTTCTATTCTATGTTAAATTTTCTCGAATTTCAACGAAACACTAATTGAACATTTTACATATTTCTCAGGTTTTCACATCGATAACCAAGAGTTTCTGTACGAACAATTTATCAGCATTACCATAGCTTTTAATTGATATTTCATTTCATATGGTTCTGTGTTTTCCACATATGCCTCATATCTCTATGACAGTTCATAATAATGCATTGAATTCATGCACTTTTCGTGAAACCTTTCAGATGTTTCTATAACGCTTATATTGAATTTAGTAAAATCAAAATCATAGATGCAAATTCCTGTTTTACGATTTATACTTTTTAGAAATTGATTCTTCTATGGCAAGTGTTATCCATGGCTCCTGTACACGGTAGGCCTATATATATATATATATATATATATATATATATATATATATATATATATCGTGTACATACTAGTTTTCTTTTTCAATACTAAAACCTCCCATTATTCATACTACTTTAAAACAAAGATGTAGATTATCCTGTTTCATTATAGCTTCTAGCCTGATTTAAGTGGTATTATATTATACATATACTAGCTGGTGCTTAATTGGTTGTAGTTGATCCAACTGCGTATATTTTAAAGTGTAAATAACTTTGAATATGCAATTGCCCATAGTGTTCAACTGACTGCGGACCTAGGAAAACGAAGATATGTTCACTTATTTCTTCTCTTTTCTATTGTGAATATTCTCTGAATTTGTGATGGGGCAAAAATACAAACATGTTCTTGGAATCAAATTATTACCTACGACATTCCTGGAGGATTTTTATTATTATTATTTTTTTTTTTTAAGAATAAAAATTTTGTGCACTGAGTAATACCAGCGGAGACTTCAATGGAAGGTGATATGGATAGATAAAGAAAGAGAGAGAGAGAGAGAGAGAGAGAGAAGGAGAGCGAGAGAACCAGAGAACTGGATTATATACCTGTGTTTGTTAGACAATGGATAGATTGTCATTCCAAGGCCTGGATATAATGGTAGCTAAATGGAATACTGCTTGTGTTGTTCTAGTGGGCTGAATATGACTAGTTCTGTCATCGCTTTTTGATCCCTGGTGTTTGGGCGAGAACGTGCAAATGACTTGCAAGGTGGTTCTCTCGTCAGCCACGCGGTGCAGTGGATAGTCGATTGGTCCGCCCCCGTCGAAACGCTCCAGGGGACCAATTTGACGGGTGCAAGCGTTTTCAAGCTTTTATGTTTTGAGACGAAAAAGCCTCCTCTTACCCGTTTTTCTTAGCCCTTTCGGGTGAATGTGTTCCTGTTTAATATTTGTAGGGCCTACATGAACGGTATCACATTAGCGATAATGCCTGCTATTAAATTTTCCGATATAGTCTAGTGCAAATGTGCGAAGAAATATTTTTATTTGGTTACAAATATATAGCTCGTTTGTAGGACTCCCCCCCCCCCCCCATTTTGTTACACATTCTTAAAGGGGCATTCCGGACGATTTTCATAATTTCACATCATGTAGTACATAAATCAACAGCTTCATGTATAGATTTGTAGAATTTATTGTGGTTCTTGAGCAGAGAAACAGTACTTTCAAAAACCTTAAACAAATTACACTGAACAAAGATAATGACATAGGAGCCTCACATATCTCAGAAATGTAGCAGTGTCATTCCATTACAATACCGCATGCTTGCAAGCTCACCTGTGTGTAATCTATGCATGCCTTCTTCTTTTGTGCTGCTTCCTTTAGCCACATCTCATGCATTCTTATGGTGAGGCTGCCATGTCATCATCCTTGTTCATTGCAATTTGTTATAAACTTCGAAAACATTCTTATTTTTCATCCCAATCATTATAAATCCTGAAACTCTGTACCCAGTATAACTAATTTATATATGTTCAAATGTAAAAATTTGAAAATCATCCGGAGGTCTCCTTTAAAGCTGATGAGTTATATAGATTTGATTTGACAGGCTATTGAGCCTGAAATCTAAAATCATCAAATTCCTTTTTGAAAAAAAAAAACGCCGTAAAATCATACATCTTTAATGAAACGTACCTCCCTTATCTGAGTTTAATGTTCACCCAGACTTTAGTATGGTGTGATTTAATGAATTTTCTTTTGAATCTGTAAACACGGTTTTCAATGAATTTCATTTATTTCATGTCCAACAAAGTGTAATTAGAGCATAACATCTGCATAAATTTACATAGTTATCCGAACCAACGATTCTCATTTGTTATAATCATGCAGGGAAATATAATGTAAGGAAATACAGTTGTGATTATAATGTGACTTTAATGTACGAAAGGAAAGCTGTCTGAAATGGAGGGGACTACTAAAAAGCTTTGCTTCTAAGTTGCAGTCCCCTCATGAACAATAGCTAATTATAGTACATACTGAACTAACAAAACTGAGGCAAATTGCCTTAAAAAGAAAAAGGAAGATAGAGAAAACAAAACAAAACAAATGCGCATATACACGAAAACACACGAGACGAGGATAAGCGTCGAAAGATTAAAGGGGAAAACCACCCAAATATTTGTATTTAAAAAGAAAGAGTAAAAAAATTAATATTCCCTACAGAACGATACTAAAATTACAAAAATCAGATAGGAAATAAGGACGATTTGATATTTTGAAATTTCACATTTTTTTTCGGAAAACATTCTTGACCAGTTCTTATGAATATTCTAATCAGCAAGTTGACGATGTCATGCTCTCATGATTTTTTATTAATTTCATATACAGAAATGAAAAAAATCTCATATTTCAACTGTATGAATATAAAACTTAAAAAAAGCCCAAAAATGTTAAATCTGATACATATTGGTATTGGAACATGCTTCTACTCATATAACGTAAAAATAGCAATTTTCCGAATTTCATTTATCCTAACATACGTGCAAAATTGTGAGGGTATGACATCATCAACTCGCTCATTTGAATATTCATAAGGACTGGTCAATAAATGCTTTCCAAAAAAAGTGAAATTTGAAGATGCCATATCTTTCTTATTTCTTATCCGATTTTTGTCATTTTTTGTCATTATGTAGGGAATATTTTTGTCTTTCGTTTGTAGTTTATTTATTCTTTGGATGATTTCTTCTCTCTAAAAAAAAAAAAAAAGGGAGGAGACTATCTTGGACAAGAAAAAAGGTAAATGAAGAGGAGATCAAAGGTCAATATCAACGCACGTGAAGGTATTAAAAGCAGACTCTGTTATTGGGATGAATAAAGAAATAATCAATCAAAAAAAGAAAAGAAAATAAAGAATTGAATCCACGGCATTCAAGAATGTAAAACTCCTGAAATATAAAAGGATTTAAAAGAAAAAAATCTTCAATTCAGAAGTAAAAGTATTAAAACTTCAAGGGATGGTACAATATTGGTGGAACTGAGAATTTGGCTTTTAACTTTTTGCGAGATACCAAGAAAACACTTACGAAATAGTACAGCGCATACCATTTTAAGAGGAATTCAAAGTTTATTTGATAAAAATCGGATTTAGTAAAACAAAGCGATCGTAATAAAATGTGGGTCCCACACTTTATTAGAATCGCTCTGTTTTGGATATCTCAGCCATTTCAAAATCAATTATCATTAAATAAACGTTGAATTCCTCATGGAATGACATGCTCTTTCATATTTTATAAGAGGTTTCTCATTTTCTCAAAAAAAATTGTTAGAAACCTGAAATTAGGTCTCAACCAAAACTATACGATCCTTTTAAGTTTCTTTTATGCTGTAATCTAAAAAAAAATCCAAAATAGTGGGGCCAGAAAAGGAGAAAATAGATTTTTGTAAGAATGGTCCTAGACCAGTATAGACAATGCAAAAGTGAAATTTATTGGAATGCGGGGAAGGATATGTATGTATACGGTTTGTGATAATAAACAGAAATCTGTATAATGTTATTTTCGTGAAAAAGAACATCAATATGACATTCCAGGATTCAATAGAAATAATGGGAAAAGCGCTTCTGTCTGCAGGAATGATATTATTTTTACATACAAGGAATATATATTTACCCAGGAGGGTATATTCCTTAGTTTAGATAAGGTAAAAAGAAAGATGGGTATAACATTTAAAAAATGACTTGGGGGAAAAATATTTAAAAGATATAAAAAATAATATAAAAATACATGTAGTTTTTTAAAGAGTTAGTTACGTTTTTGCATTGTATAAGGTAATTCCAGGACTACTCAAAGGCTGCCCCTCGAATACCATGCCATTGTGGGATAGCTTATGAAGAAGTATGTTGCGGTTGATGGCCTTTGAAAAGTCGAAGAATGCACCTATAGTATGAAAAAAAAAAATCAATAGCACTTGAGACTTTGACAAGGAAGCTATAGGTTAGAGTGAGATGCACTGTGTGTTTGATGAATAATTTTATGAATATAAAAAAAAAATCTAAAGTCTTGATTAAGCAATCTTTTAAAGTAATCTTCAGAAAGAAATCAACAAGAATATTCGTGTATACAAACATATTCCCTTTCCCTTTTTTTTATAAACTTAAATAACCTTAGAAGCTTTTATCGACTCAGGGATAATACCATTGCATGAAGACAATAATCAAACACATGCACAATGTATCAACAATAGAATCTACAATATGTTTTTTTTTTTTTTTTCAAAAGAACATTGTCAACATCATCATGTCCAGCGCTTTTTTTTTTTAACTCTTTATATTCCAGGGGCGGATCCAGGAACTCCGTAACGGGGGCCGGGGGGGGGGGGGGGAGGGGGGAGCGCAAAACAGTTTATAAGCCACTTCCGGGTTTAATCAGCTGACAAGAAGAAAAAAAAAGCCTCAACAGGTATTTTTTTCGTGTCACTTCTGGGTTTCATCAGCTGACAAGCAAAAAAAAAAAAAAAATACACCCCATTTAAATTTGTTTCTTTGTATTTTTTGTTTAAAAAAAAAGACAAAATTAAAGGGGGGGGGGGGGGGCGCGTCCAGTGCGGCCCCTCCTGGATTTGCCACTGGTATTCTGAACTAGGCCTATACTTACTAATTTGTTCGAGAGGACGAATCCCCCCCCCCCCCCCCCCTCCGAAAAGAAAGGAAAAAAAAGAAGAAGAGAGGATTAGAGGTTTGTAAATAGAGGTTAGTCTACAAGTGCTTTTCTAGTTACCTCCGCCAAGGGAGGAGGTTATGCATATGTTTTCATCGAATTTTGTTTGTTGGTTAGTTTGTGTGCAAAATGACTCAAAAAGTTGTGAACGGATTTGGATGAAACTTACAGGAAAGGTGAAAATGACACAAGTAACAGATGATTGAATTTTGGTATAGTGATCCGGGAATTTTTGTGGATTTTATGAAGGAGTTTCGATATTTTGAGGTGGTTTTTTTTGTGTGTGTGTGTGTGTGTGTGTGTTTTAGTGTGTTTGTTTGTTTTTTGAAGATTTTTGAGGTTTTTATACGCCCACTAAAGTGCGCGCTCAAGTTTCTGCTAAGACGAGGCGCGCCGCGCAGCTGAAAGTTGATGACGTAACAAAAGGCTTCTATGCGCGTATATCGGGAAATCGGGCGACTTTCAACATGCATACGTATGGGTGGAAATCACTAAACTCTATGTTCATTTAGTAACAAAATGTTGTCATTTCGTTACAAAATAATCATTTCATCGACGAAATGATTGATTTCGTCACGAAAAATTCCATGCGACTCTTGGCGCTCCATGGTTTTTGTCCATGGTTTAAACCATGGTTTGTACCACCTTCGTGAATTCGGGCCTATGGAAGAGCAAGATCATTGGTGGAAATGAACTGCTTGGCGGAGGTCTGCGCTCTCAGAGTGCTTCTCTCTCTCTCTCTCTCTCTCTCTTTATATATATTTGCTCTATACTTCGCCGTAGAAAACACGACGCAAAATACGCAGTATTTATATATCATACAAGTCTACGCAACACTACGCTATACTGTGCGCCATGCCTACGAAATTGTACGCAACACCACGTCATACAGTAAGCAAATAGTGCGCTACGCTACAACAGTCCGACGAAAAATCCTTCCAGGCAGGGTCGAAAGATTTACCCAAACACTGCTTTTTCTCATCGCTTGCTGCCTGCGCCATCAGACGAAAAGTCCTATGAGGATTTACCAAAACATTTCTTTCTCTCACTCTTGCGATCACAGAAATGTGTTTGTGTACATTTTTGGATCCAGCCTCAAAGGATTTTCTCTGGACTGGCGTTTAGGTTAAGCGTATTATTGCGTAGGCATGGCGCATAGTAGCGTAGTGTTGCTTAGACCTGGGGGGCGTTTCATCAACGAGTTCGTCGGAGGTTTTCACCGACGAATTTGCTATCAGCCAATCAGACGCAAGGATTTACACTGACAACTGTTAAAAGCTAATGAAATCCTTGGTCTGATTGGCTGATAGCAAATTTGTCGGTGAAATCTCCGACGAACTCGTTGATGAAACGCCCCCCTGGACTTTATGTGTATTTTTGCGTCATTAGCTCTACGCCAAAAGTCCGTGAAAAAAAAATCAAATACGTTGAATTTTTTTTTTCTTGCTTACTCCGCGTATCCCTCTGCGTTGCTTTGCGTATTATTACGTAGACTGGCGTATGCACAGCGCGGGTTTAAACGTAAGTTCGGCGTAGTCGGCACGCAACACGCCTGCTCATTTTATTCTCTGCAAACCCGGGGGCATTTTATGAAGCATTTTGTCCGACCACTTGTCGGACAAATTTGCTCTCAGCCAATCAGATGCAATGATTTCAGTAGCTTTTAACATTTTGTCAGACGAAATATCCGACAAAATGCTTCATGAAATGCCCCCCCCCCTCCCCCCGGAGTGAAAGCCCCTGATTTTTTTCATCAAATGCCATGCGTATCATGTAAAATTTCAACTATCGTTTAATGTCAGGTTTACGTCAACGCTTTCTACTTTCATGTCTGGTCTGCTTGTGTGTATAATTATAACGATCCCTTAGTCTGTATCATGTTTATCAATGCATACAGTACCGTGTTTTGTTTTGTTTTTTAAATAAAGTCATGCATATAAATATACAGTGAGTCAGGATGGATGGAATGCTCAGGAATCTAGAGGTTTGAGATCCTTACAGAATCTTCCAGAGTGGTTTTAAAATAAACTTATATATGCCGCAGGATATACATGCCACATAAATTAGTGAGTAACCTCACTTCTGGCTTTTGATATTGTATACAGAAGTATGTAGAAGACATACATGTGACACAAAGAATAAACCAGAATCAACTTAATCAGGTATATACCCAACAATAAATTAACAAAATTGTATTTCATCGCATGCACACCTCAGCACAGCATAGCACATCACAGCACTCACCTCAGCACAGTATTATGGTAAAAAATGCCTATTGATAACAAATAAACGAAAACTATTTTGAATTCCCCCTTTACTTTTGATTTCATAAATTATTACATTTTGGATTTGACTATTGATTCTATTTTTGTAGACACGTCCGTTATACAGATATGTAAATCGATTTTAAGTCTCGAATTTTACCCCGAGGCCTCGATCCATGTCAAGTTGCTGCTTCTGATCGCGGTCTCCTGCTTTTCTGTTATTATAATAACCAAAAATGTTTGATATTAAAAGTCAATTTATTCAAGTCCCCTCTGTTATATTCTTTTTTTTTTCTAAAATTCGTTTAATGAAACGACGTGATATACTCTGAATGAATAATCAATTATCATTTGCATAATCTGCAAGTGTTGATTTAACGATTCGCCTCCGAACTTTTTTTTTTGTGTGTGTGAATGATATGCTACACGTCTTATACATCAAATACTGTCATGTTCATAGTGTGTGTGTCTATGTACCTTGAATTAATTTGCAAGACAGTATATGCTTGCTTAAATGTCGTGTAACGTTAATTTCTATGTGTATTCTTTTGTTATGTGTGATTTGGAAAAAGGCAGAAATAAAATCAATCAATCAATCAAGTTATTTTGTTATATTTAGTCCTACATTACCTGCTGACCTGTAATCAAATAAGCTTTGTGTGTAATCTGTGTATAGAAACACAGACATAATTAGAACTTAACAGAAAATGAAACATTCACAGACATACACACAAACACAGACTCGGATGATTAGTATCAATTTATTGAATTTAATGTAACGAAATGAAGGCGACTAACCGTGAATAATATGCAAATCGTAAAGGAAAACATTAACACGCATACATTAATTCACACGCCTTCCAAAACTGTTCCACACACAAACTTATGCATGACACGAGCACATGCAATATGACCCTATCAGGCTGGCTTTTTCATTGCACACAAAGCAGGCATGCTTGTTTTAGCCACGCTCAGTGTTTATATTGCGTGTTTTACCATCACAGGACAATACAGTTTTGTTAGCTACCTTCTCGGACCAAACAGGCTGAGAGAGTGAGAGGACCGTAGGGGGTCTTATATTTCGCCATTTTGACTCATCGACTAGTCGACTAGAGGAGTTCTTCTCACCTACTCTGACCCAAGAAGTCGAGAAGACAAGATCTCGGATATTCGGACTTCTCGGCCCCAAAATTTGAGTAGGCGATGATCTCTGGTCTACGTGGCACTTCTTCGAATTGGTCCTCCCGATCAAGCTTTTTCGTCCTATGATGTAAAAGCCTGAAATGGCATCCACCGAAATAATCATTCCCCGGAGCGTTTCGACGGCAAAACCAAATCGGCTGCCACACCGGTTATTGGCGGGACCTAGAAAACCTGTCCTTTGGGGACAAAATAGAAAAATTAACTAAAATAAAAATAAGGTCCTCATGATTGTGTGGGATGACATCTGCAAACAACACCACCTCCCTATTCCAGCGCATAAACATCAAGAAGCATTTCTTTTTTTCATGGCATCCACAGGGAATGACGTTCTCAAAGAAAAAAGATCATCTCTTCAAGTTTGATAGGTAAACATTGCTTTATCTTTTTGTTGGGGGGTATTTTTGTAGTACTGTGTAACTGCAACCCCTGGAATGCGAGGAAAAATGGATGGGATAGGTAAAGTGAAAGGGAGAGGGTACATTAGCAAGCTTTAATCATTGTAATGAGGATGGAAAAGTTTTTTTTTTTTTTTGCGAATAGTCCTCCTGTCTCTTTAATTAGCTCTCCTATTTTTGAATGTGTGTGTGGATTTTTATTTCTTTTTAATTATTGGTTTTGTTTTGTTTTTTCCACTGGTTGCTTCACCTTAGTCTGACTTCCAGACACTGATCTGCTCGTATTATTTTGCTATACAGGATATTCACGCCCTCAACGTCTAAAACTGGAGTGGGTTTCGCCGCGGAGTCCAGATTGCAAAGGGTCTGGAAACCAAACTACTCCCCCTGGATACTGTCTATGCACGTGCACAAAAAAAAAAAGAAGAAAAAAAAATAGGAGAGATAGTTAATGTTTTCACCATCCGCTCGAATAAATCACCCCATTGTTTGCGTCGTTGTATAATTCCTTATTGATTTCATAGCTGGTGCAGCCGGCTTCCCCACAGCAATATCTTACGCACATATTTTAATCGAGACGGCTGCCTGTTATAACCGTTCGCGTAAAAAAGAACCTCCCCTCTGCGATATGAAAATGACATTTAATGCCACATCGAAACGAGGTATTTTTAAAATATTCGTCCACATGCTAAAACAAGCAGGAAAATGAAGTTTACAAAGAAAACTACAGATGAAATGAAAATACCATAGCTAGTACACTTCCGGAAAGAAATCCCCAAAGTATTCATAACCACGACTAAATGACCTGTTGGTGCTCTACATGATTGGTTAAACAGATTGTAAAACCAAAATGTAAATATACTTTAAAGACCTGTCTTTTATACAACGCATTGTCAGTAATACCGCTTATCACCGTGGTAAAATCGTCACATTTACGGCTTGAAAGGAAAAAAAAAAAACCTTCCAGGAATTCTTTTTGGAAATTTATTACAAACTTTGTGAGAGAAGTTCCTTCAAAAACCTTTGCACTTACACAGTCATGGTACCTGAAGCATTGTAGAGCCTATGGCAGACCGCAATTCGGGGAAGCCCGGGGGGGGGGGGGGGGAGGTAATAGTAAACTGTGTGCTATATATCTGGGAGAAGATTCCTGAAAGCACTAAAAAAAAATAACAAAATATATATCATGAGTGATTCTTTGTCAACAGAAAACCTAAGTGAACATCGTAGTAGTCAACTGGATGAAAAAAATGGATGAAATATGATGGATATATGCATGACATGACATGATATGGATGACATGGCCTATAAGGCTATATCCAACAGATATGCAATTATTTGAAGTCGAGCGCAAAATGAATCCTCTAGAACAGCAAGAAACAGTTTCTCGCAAGGAATCTTTTTCATGCTGTACATCCGCAGCACTATGACATCCATCAATGGTTGATGTTATATAAGTATATAATAGTTCACACACACACACACACACACACACACACACACACTCACTTCCACTTATGATCTATATATTAATCATAAGTGGATGATATATATTATACAATAACTTAATAATATATAATAATAATAATATATGATATATTACATATCAATATTATATAAGAATATATAATATATATATATATATCATATATATATATATATATATATATATATATATATATATATATATATATCATGTTAATTATGTATAATTTATATAATATTCACATACGAATATGGATTAATACATTTTCTTCTGTCTTTAAACCTCGAAAGGGAGAACTTTACTCAAACTGCACGGACATTCCTGATAAGACGAGAGGAAAATACCAGCAGCAAACGAATGTGTCGATGTTGATGAACTGAGAAATATGATATACAATGTGCATCATTGTGCAATAATCAGGAGATAGTCAGGTTTGCTCATTTCTAACAGGAAACCCGATGGCGTCACGTAAAATCTCTATGGGGATTTGAGAATTTCGAAGAAAACGTCGAGCGTGTTGATGCTGTAGCACGTACCTCGGTCATATGACCTGCATTCAGTCTGCCATTTCCAAGTTCTTATTTCTCATTTCAGAAGTGTGTGTGTGTGTGTGTGGGTGTTTTCGGTGAATTATAAATGCATTCATTGGACTATTCAACATGCTGAGGAAGCGAACATGATACAACCTAATCACAATTTTTAAAAAATGGAAAAGAAACAATATAATGCAGAGGGGAAAAGAGGAGCATGAGCTGCAGTGGATATAATAATCACTATGACGATATCAAACTCGACAAAATACTTCCTAGTTTTTTCCCGTTTCTGTAAGAAATCAAGAAGAAATAGCAATAATCTTCAGGACTGAAGCCAGCAAAGTAACAAAATGAACAAGGAGAAGAAGTAGGAAACTTCAAAGCAACAAGGGACTATAAACATTTCGTGTACTGTGCGAAAGGGATCCGACAACGGTCACTTTTCGATTCAATTCAATTCATTTTTATTTTCATACTTCCATTTATGAACATTACAACAGAAATCAGACAACTTCTTTTACCTTGTGAACAATGTGCAGAAAACAAACAATATACATGGTGATAACACAGTAATTACATGTAATGATAACTGGTCAAAATCGAAATCGAAATGGGGTTGATCAAAGAGAAGTATGACGGGACCTACAATTTGTACATGAAAGCTAGCTTGTTTGGCTGTAAAGCCCCGAGTAATCAGTGTTTGTGAAAAAGAAACGGAGAACGGATAGAAGATAAGACCAGATGATGTAGTGGTGCTTTTGATAATGTATGCTTATTTTCCATTTGACTTCTATAATGCAAGGACCAATGATTATACCTCCCAAGAATTTATAATTTCACCTGATGATGATGTGCTGATATTTTTGTTCTTTTATTTTTGCCTTTATAAGGGCATCGTATACGGACAATTATTTCTCCACTCTAAACGTAGTAACCAAACTACTGTTTGAGTTCGGACTTTTATATTCCTGTATGGTTCTATCATGTTCCCCTTGCTTTTAAGTGGTTCATCGCTACTAGGTATTATTGGCATATTTCAAACATCTTAGCCTGATCCCTGTCTTGTGTTTAGTTTAATTGATTTGTACTCGTTTCTTCGTTATACAGGCGTATAATGTGACTGCGATTCCCATAATTTCATGTTGATTACACACATTCGTTCTTTTTCCAAATGTTATTCATTTATACCACGAAACAAAGAGATTTAAAGCAAAGTTTAGATCAACAGAGAATTCCAGACCAGTTGGAAGTTTGTTTTGAAAGAAAGGGTAAAATTTTACAAACACAACAGTCAAAATTTGATCAAAACCGGTTAAAGTTAGGTAAGTTATGACATGTGGAAATTCGCCAAACAGTAAATTTTGCAAGATTTTGCCATGAACAGTTTGACTGCTCAAGAAGTGCTTTGTAAAAATTACCCCCAGAAAAAACTGATCCCATTTTCATCGAAATTTCACTGTTCTTTTCAAATTGTACTCTTTCCTATCAGACTAACTTTCAATTCATTTCAATTGTGCTTTTATTTTCATTCAACAAAGATAATGAAAAGGCAAAGTATGCATTCAAAAATCATATGTTGTTATCAACTTGAAAGCAATGCATATCATAAAGTGTTTTTTTTTTATTTCAATATATACGTATATAAAAAAAAGAATAGAAACAATGCATATTTTGCAACTGAATTGAATTTTGTTCTCAGATGTCACAAAAAACCAAATACAATACATATCACTGGACCAAAAAAAAAAAAAAAAAAAACACATCAAAATCATCAGATTACAATGCAATACATAGGCCTAGTTGGAAAAACGTTGTGCTACATAATGGGCGAACGAATCTACCTCCATCGCGTGACTATGTTTAGCCAATCACTAACCGGTATTTGACTAACCCATTTAATATAATGGTTTCCTGTTTATAGACAGATGACTCTTGACCAGTTCAAGGCCTTTCCATGGATTCCATAATGGGAGAGTTTGTGTAACAAAATATCGTGGTCTGTCGTGTCAAAGGCCTCGGACAGGTTCAAGAAAATGCCAACCGGTCCGGTCAGGATTTATCTTCGATCGCATTGGCGATCTTATCTATACAATTTAGTAAAGCATGCGTGGTTAAACGTTCCTTTCTAAAACCAAACTGTGAATAAAAAAAAAACAACAAACAAACAAACACACACACACCCTATTTTAATGAAAAAAAAAAACACCTCAGTGTAAGTGAATACACCATTTTCAAGTGATAAAGATGCTAGGAGGGATATTGGACAATAATTACTTAAAGGTACTTTTTACCATCGGGAGCAGTGATTTAAAAATGTTGCGTTATCACATTTGATACATATTATAATGTAGGTCAGCTGTATCACAAAACATCCTACCATATACAAATTTTGCAACAGAACATAAGGTAAGGAGATATCACTATTTCTCTCGCTAAACCATAACTTGGACGGCTTAGTCTATAAACATTTTATTACAACTATTGTTTACACTTTGTATATTTAACAATACTTTACATTGATTATACTGAACACTTTTACATTGATTGTTTCTATCCCCAACTAACATTTCAGAACTAACTAACATTTCAGAACTATTTTGAAGCACTAAAGCCGGGTTTTTGTTTCATCTGCAAATGGTAAATTATACCTTTAAGTCTTCTTTAGTTTCTAAAAAATAAAAAAAAATAAAAAGTTTTATCACACCGACTTTCAACTGAGTTCAATTCATTAATTTCAATATTGTGATTTTATTTCCATTCAACGGAAAGATGATAATTTCAGAATGCAGCAGCTCGAATAGTAACATCACTGTCCACCAAACGCACACACATAACACCTGGTTGCTGTTGTTTTTTGCAGTCGCTAATTGGCTCCCTGTTAATGATCGCATTGTTTTAAAATTTTGTTACTTGCTTTACATTGTTTTCATGGTTCTGCCCCAGGTTACATACCTCTCTAATTCAAAATCCCAACCCCATAAGATTGTTGAGATTATCTGCTTAGAACTGGTTCTATTGTTGTCCCTGAAGTCATTAAATCATTGGGAGAAAGATCTTTTTCTTAGACTGCTCCAAACTTTAGGACAGTTTTCCTGACAACAAGAAAGCGTTTATGACATGTGACTCCCTAAAAAAATGTAAAACTCTCCTTTTTATCTTATTTTTGCCTTGCATTTATGCGCCTTGGGTACTCTACAGAGTAGATTTGTTAGTTAACAAGTTATAATACATTATTACTATATCATTATTATTATCTTACAAATGCAAAATATGCATTAGTAGATCATGGTATGTTGTTGACAATCTTGAAAGCAATGCAGATAATAAAGTTTTTATTGCGTATATCAACAAAAACATATACTTTGCAATAGTGACAAAAGTTAATACAGTATATCTATAGAATTGAGAGATCTCCTGAAAAGGGGAGCTTGTAAAACGTAGATCACTCAAACAAAATTTGACAAAATCATGTTATAAATATCCAAATTCATCTATTCATCATGTATATTTTGCAGTTAACTACAAAAAACAAACAAACAAAAAAACAACAACAACAACTGGTCCGGAATTTCACTTTAAACATAGTGAAATTCTATCTACTATCTACTGCTATCTACTATCTGCTATCTAATGTTCTACCTACTGCTTGAAAGTTACAATCGTATTCTCCGAATACATTATGACGATTGTCTTTCGCACAGGAATCTCAATTTCCAAATTCTCGACCCGTTGACAAGCGAACAGCTGTTGCACGACGCGCCATTAACACTGGGTGTTCTTGGATATACAACCGGTAATCCCTGTACGTGCGTCATTTGCGTTTGCCGCAGCGGCCGGCCGGCGGCCAAGGTATCTTTCCGAGGTCACTTGGGTAAAGTTCGAATGGAGGCGAGGGCCCCCGGTAGTCATCAAATTCCCAAATCCACCGACAAATCACCTATGTCTGTATGAATACTAACAACAAAAAATGAATGGTGCGCAATACGCGGGCGGCAATAAGAGGACAAATTTCTCTCTTTTCTCTTTTTTTTTTTTTTTTTTTGCCTAAAAAACCTTGAGGTATTATTGCACGAAAAGAGAACAAGGCGGATCATTGAGCGTGTTTGTACTGGGGACACCTCGCATCTCCCGGCTTACTTCGTTCCATTGGGTGATCGCGTTCGCGTCGGATGGTCGCGTTACCCGGCATTTCGTAAATAACATGCCCTAATATACGAAGGGTCGGGTAAGGAGGGGTAAAATGATCACAATTTAATACAGATAATCCTTGACATAAGGCTGATCGTTTAACGCGACTATACGTAAAAAAGTGTCATTCAAAATGTAGTGATGAAGTATCGGGTGAATCAGGGACGACGAATCCAGTGAATAAATCAAAGCAAAAGACATCAAACAAGCCACAAAATAGCAAAAAATTAATGGCAATAACAAATAAAAGAGTATAAAATATCCTCAGAAACATAATTCTATGGCTAAATAAAACAATAGCATTACAGGATGGAGAATATGATGCACAAATATTGAAAAGCTTTAGTGTAGTCCCTATACTTCCAATCAAAACAGAAAATCTATAAGCGTTAACATAATTATGAAGAGTTTTATTGCAAAACGCACTAACTCCATTCTTGTTGATTTGATTGATTGATTGATTGATTGATTGATTGATTGATTGATTGATTGATTGATTGATTGACTGATTGCTTTATTGTCCACTCTGGAAATTCTTTGTACATCGGATATCACAGCAAAATAAACATTAAATAAATCACAGGTACACCACAGTATCACAGAATACGAATGAGACTAACTCATATACTAACATACAATATATAGCATATGCAGGGCTCCACACTAACTTTTATTTTTGGTGGCCCAATCGGGCCACCAAAATCATTGATATTTATTTTTTGGTGGCTCGAAAGTAAAATCTGGTGGCCCGAAAAAAAATCAAGAAAAACTAAATCGGTCCTACTAAACATATAGAAAAAGAAAAAGAAAAAGAAAGTATTACTGAAGTGATACAGGTACCCATGGCATGTCTAAAATAAATGAATAGAAAATTCAATCATCTTACCGTCATTCTGAGTTCTAAGATTTAGCAAAATGGGCTTATAGATTATCATAAAAGTTGATGCCTATATTAAGTGGTCAAAACTTACATTTGAAATGATAAAGTGGGAGCATTTGCAGATATTGGTAAACATCCGACATTTTGTTTTGGCATTGTAAAGAGCCGAAAGTTACCGTTATTCATTTCTGCTTGTAAAAGCAATCATCCAACATTTACTAGTATTTTAACACCTTACGGCAGCCGAATGTTGTACCGTTAATCATTTTAAAAAGTAAAAGCAAACAACTGACATTCATTTTAGCATCTTACGGAGCTGAATGTTATCCTTATTCATTTCCGAACGTGAAAGCAAACATCCGCTTTTTATTTTAGCGTCTAACTGAGCCGATTGATACCGTTGATTATTTCCAAATGTAAAAGCAACAATCTGTTATTTATTTTAGCATCGTCCGGAACAGAATATTACCGTTATTCATTTTCAAATTTAAGAGCAAACATCCGACATTTATTTCATCATCGTACGGAGCCGAATGTTATTGCTGTCCACTTCCGAAAGTGAAATGAATCATCTGACAATTATTTTAGCATCGTACGGAGCCGAATGTTACTGTTTTTCATTTTTGAACGTCAAGGCAGACATCAGATAGTTATTTTACCATCAAACGCCGCTGAATGTTACTGGTATTCATTTCGAAATGTAATAGCAAATTTCCGACATTTATTTTAGCATCGTATGGAGAAGAATAT
This sequence comes from Diadema setosum, assembly GCF_964275005.1. Taxonomy (NCBI): domain Eukaryota; kingdom Metazoa; phylum Echinodermata; class Echinoidea; order Diadematoida; family Diadematidae; genus Diadema; species Diadema setosum. Next base: position 17,926,643 of record NC_092699.1, on the reverse strand, counting down.
TACTGCTATTCACTTCCGAACGTGAAATCAATCATCTGACATTTATTTTAGCATCTTCCGGAGCCGAATGTTATTGCTATTTACTTTCGAACGTAAAAGAAAACATCCGGCATTTATTTTATCATCGTACGGAGTTGAATATTATTAGTATTCGTTTCTGAACGTCAAAGCGAACATTCGACATTTATTTCAGCATCTTCCGGAGCCGAATGTTATCCTTATTCATTTCCGAACGCAAAATCAAATATCTAACATTAATTTTAGCACCCTACGGAGCTGAATCTTACCGTTATTCATTTCCAAAAGTATAAGCAAACATCGACATTTATTTCAGTATCATATTATACGGAGTCGAATATTACCGTTATTCATTTCCAAAATTAAAAGCAAGCATCTGACATTTATTTTGGCATCTTACGGAGCCGATTGTTACCGCTGTCCATTTCCAAAAGTAAAAGGCAAACATCCGACTTTTTTTTTTTTGGGTGGCCCGACGTGGTTTTTTTTTTTTTTTTTTTTTTCACACGGGTAAATAATTCCCCATAAATAGAGACGTGTGTTAAAATTCAAATTTCAAAAAATTCTGTAAAATAGCTGGGAGAAATGAGGTGTTTCATCTTCACTAACCTGAATAAGTGAGATATACCCTTTCATCCATCAAATTTCCAGGGTGGGTTGAACTGCTCTAATTCTGTCCAAGGGTCCGCAAAGCCAGACTACGAGTTCTTGTTAATCAAAAAATCACCTATTTTCCGTACACGTACCCAATGAAATATAGTCCCCTCAAATTCCATCAGAGAAGCTTCCATCTTCCAACCAAAATGCAGTTTGTAGAGGAATTCATACTCAATGTCTACAGCTATTCAGTTTTTTGCCAAACTACATCATTGATTTTTAATTAATTTTTTTTTCATTTATTTTGGTATCTTTGGTACGAATTTGTGAAAAGGTCTGGGACAGTCCATTTTATTTACAGGTGTGAAGAGAACTCGTAGTCTGGCTTAATTGATTAAAAATCAATGCTGGAGTTTGGCAAAAAAACAAACAAACAAACAAACTGAATAGCTGTAGATATTGAGTATGAATTCCTTTACAAACTGCATTTTGGTTGGAAGATGAAAGCTTTTCTGATGGAATTTGAGGGGACTATATTTCATTGGCTGCATGTACAGAAATTAGGTGATTTTTTGAGTGAAAAGAACTCGTAGTCTGGCTTTGCGGACCCTTGGACAGAATTTGAGCCGAAGAACCCACCCTGGAAATTTGATGGATGAAAGGGTATATCTCACTTATCCAGGTTAGTGAAGATGAAACACCTCATTTCTCCCAGCTATTTTACAGAATTTTTTGAATTTTGAATTTTATCACACGTCTCTATATATGGGGAATTATTTACCCGTGTGAGCCCTTTATCACTCGCGAGCGTATCGCTTTGCCATAGTTATGCACGGCGAGCATTTGAACAGTACTGAGCTGCTAGCCTTGTATACAAACGCTTGTGCTTCAGAGTAAAAACATAGGAATACCATCGCGTAAACTTCCGTAAAACACGCGAACGTTCGAAAATTTCCACTGGCTTTTTCTCGAAGATTCGGGTAAGCTGTACCCGATACTTCGTAAATAATAAGGGTCTATAAATTCTCAAATGCTCCACCCGACCCTTCGTATATTAGGACATATAATCTACGAAAGGTCGTGTCGCGATCACCCGACCCGAACGCGATCACCCGATGAAACGAAGTAATCCCATCTCCCTGCATTCTGCTCGCATTGCTTGAGCATACATGTACTTGATTTGGGGCAGAACGAATGTGTTTCTTATGAAAAGCTTGAAAACACGACGACAGGGCGACGTGTCTTAAACTCGCCAAGCAACCTTGTTGGGTTTGACGTAATCAAACTCGCGCAGCTTTTCACCTTCCTGGCGATTTAGAACAATAATCATTTAGTTCGGAACATGACGTATAGGCGATATATTAACATATAACAGCATTTTCACCTTTTTAATAAAATCTCTTCCCTTCCTGTACCTTCCTGACTTCTTTTTCTGAAGTAAAAGTCGGCCTATGTCTTTATGATTTGTGTGTGTAAGTTTGTGTGTGAATGCGTTAAGAATATTTTTTTTTCAGAGCAATATCATCTTGATTGTTGTATAAAAATCAGGAAAGTGCTTTGAATAGCAGGGGAGACTGAAATGAATGAGATAGATGTCTTGACTTTTGAAATCAAAAGTTTAGTTTTTAAGTAAATGTAATCAATTGAAATTCATTAACCTCATATGAAATGTTTAGTTAGCTCACCTTATGATTCAAGGTTACTACGTAAACAGCAGCAAACTCTTCAACAGATTTGAACTGAGATTACATTATTTAAAGTAAATATAACTATTTCTATAATAATAATAATAATAAATAATCTATTAAGCGCAGAAACTATGTCTATATATTCTACTGCGCTTCAAGAGCTCTTAAATTCCTATGTTGCACAATGCTGCATGGGAGTACAAAAAGAAATAGACCCATGCTAAAACAAAAAAGTTTTCACTTTTGATTTAAAACTGTCTAAAGTCTGACATTTCCGAATGTCTAATGGTAATCTATTCCACAACCCAAGGGCTGCACATTTCTATGCATTGAAAATAATACCACAGGATTTCTTCTCTGTGTCTGTCTGTCTGCCTGTCTGTCTGTCTCTGTCTCTCTGTCTCTCTCTCTCTCTCTCTCCTCTCTCTCTCTCTCTCTCTCTCTCTCTCTCTCTCTCTCTCTCTCTATATATATATATATATATATATATATATATACATAGTCAAACCTGTCTATAGCGGCCAGCCAAGGGAACCAACAAAAGTGGCCGCTATAGACAGGTCGGTGGCAATTTTGAATTTCAGCACTTGCATTGTATGATAGCATAATACTGTATGTTATTCTATAAAAAAAAACACACAAAAAAAAAACAAGCAGATAAGTTTGCATGTGCAGCTATGATATGGGGATTTTTGTACAATTAACTTCGTTTAATTTGTGTGTGTTTTTTTTTTTTTGCCTATTTCTGTTCTTTTGATTTTAACAATTTATTTCGGACCTGAGGAACTGCGCTGGTTTACATGGATGGGGTTTACGAGTGAGTTTGAGGGGATTGATAATGTGCGAAGCTGAGTATAAGCAACAAACAGTACCCACTGTTAAGTACCCTATTGTCCTTATTCAAAGGTATTTTAATCACTAATTAGTCGGCATTTTGGTAAGATTGTACGACGTTATTAGGAGCTGTCTTTGTCTTTGTAGCATCTATTCAGGGCGGCATTATTGAAGCCTATAAAGGCTTCAGTATTAAATGCCGCCCGGAATAGATGCTACAAAGGCAAAGATCTAGTCAAGTTTCTTGTTGAGATGCATTTTCACGACGAAGAGCTGTATTAATTTTGTCAATCATGTCTGTGTGATTGTGACTGAGCTAGGACTCGGTAGAATTCACGCAAGGAAAGTAAAAGCCAACGTATTCATGACTGACTTAACGGTTCAGCTATTTTTTTTTTTTTGGCCGCTATACGCAGGTAGATATTCACCACGGGATACAAAATGAGTGGCCACTGGCCGCTTTAGGCAGGTGACCGCTGTATAAAGAGTCTATGATACAGCAATTTCGTGAGGGGGATTTTTTCAGGACCGCTATATGCAGGTGGCTGCTTAAACAGGTTTGACATATCCCTCTCTCTTTTCGATGAAGAAGGTCTTTGTTAAAATCCTAGGTCGAGGAACATAGTATCCTACGTAGACAGCATCTTCATCAGGCACGTCCAGTATCCGACGACACTTGATGAAAATTCACTTTCCCAGTCACAAATGGGACAGTCCTGTGCTGTGATAGTGGCGGTTCCATGACATTTGCCCCTGCGATTATTACTTTTTCCATGAAATATCTGCTCGCTAATCCAAACAAATTCTACCCACACACATAACCCTAACCCTAATCCTAATCCTCACATCAAACTAACCCTAAAACCATATCACACCCCTTACCCTAACCCTAAATTCTTGGAGAAAATAAGACCGGATCACTACTGTCGCATGAGCAAATTTCGTGTCACCAGTAGCTTCATCCAGCTAAACTTTCGTTATTGCCTTGGTCTAAAATCGCGAAAGGTCATCTCCTTTTCATACAAGTCGCTTGCACCCTCGCCCTTTTAAAATTGTACTATCTATTGAGACTACTATACGCCCATCTTGGCAGGGTACTTACCCGTGCAATGGAGAAAGGTCTGGTTTAATACGTCAAAATGGCAGTACAACCAGCATTAATCCATCAACATGATCATCATAGTTGCAGCACGACATCTCGCCTCTCAATTCAGAAGGGTATGTATAACAGATTGCAAACACACAAACAACGAGACGAGAAGTTATATTACTGAAGTTGACGTTTGATAGCCATTTAACATTAAGCTGACATTATATACCTCATAAACTTTGCTCTTTGCTGGAGTGGCAAGGATTGTCGATCCAGGATAGTAACGTTAAAATGTAATAGCTCGTGAGATTCACCATCCTCATACGGGCCGAACATCCATCACGTCACAAGTTGTCTTTAAAAAAGGCAACAACACCAACAACAACAAAAACACATTAATCACATGCCTCTACAAACCGTGAATTATGGCTTCTGTAAAGAAATGAATAACAAATGCCCACGATGGCTGGCATTTTGATTACCACTTTATCACTGCTTATTCAAGTGAATAGTTATGTAGGTGTCACTGGGTGCATTGCGAATAGTTCCTTTTGTCACAACCAGTATCAGATGGAAAAGAATTAAATCTACAGGCTTTCGGTTATATTTTAGACTAAACAAGGTAGGCGAGTCTCGCCTCCCTGGATAAACGCTTCCTCAGTAGAATGTTATGATGATTTAAAGGAATTATAATAATTTTGGTTGAGACGGAGATACAGGCAATGACAGGTTTTAACTTTTTCCGAGATAATCAGAAACCACGTATACGAAATATCACGAGCATACAATTCTAAGAGGAATTATAAGTTTCTTTGATGAAAATCGGGTTTGAAATGGCTGAGATATTCTGGTACAAAGCAAAACAAAAGTTACCCAATAAAAGGTGGGTTTCACATACGTGGTTTCTAATTTTCTCGCAAAAAGTTTAAACCTGAATCCCCATCTCAACCAAAACTATATCAACTCGTTAAAACCTTGCGCACTGCGTGTGACTAAGTCTGCTACAGTGTGCGATACGGCACTGATGATGCACTGTTACCATGGCCACTGTTACCATGGAGCTTAAGAAGAAAGCAGACTAAGCTGGAGCAAGGAAGCGAGAATATATCTAAAATGTAATAATAGTAATGAAGATAATAGAGAGACTTATAAAGTGCTCATTCTACCTAACAAGATATTCACGACAGAATATCATACAGATAATTATAAGAACAATGAGCAAGCAAACATATGTAGGCCTATAGATATGAAGAGCTTGCTTCTATAAAAGGCGCTAAATCCATTGAAAATGATGGATTTAGCGCCTTTGGGGAGCAAGCTCTTCATACATATATTGTCAATTTAATTTGTCAATTTAAATCAAACAATTTAACAATTCTCAATTTAAATTAAAAAGGTATTTTTTAGGTTCTTTATGAAAGCATCAATAGAAGGTGTTTTTCGTATAGATAGTGGAAGGTTGTTCCAAAGTTTTGGGGCCATGTTTGAGAGAACGATCTCCCCATTGAACTACTATAGTATGCTTGATTCAAGGTACTTCGATTAGCGCGGATTTCATGGTGGTTGGTGAAGATGAAGAGTATTTTGAAGTAGGCAGGGGCAAATTTGTGCAATGAACGGTAGAAAAGAAGAAGAATCTTGAAGTTAATACGTTTTACAGGGAGCCAGTGTAGGGACTGAGGTATTGGGGTTTCATGTGTGTTGTTTTCTTCGTGAAGGTAAGTAATCTATCTAGTGGCACATTTCTGACGAGGTTGCAGATATGTGTTCTGGAAGTGAATCAAATCCCCCAAATCAAACTGAATAGCCAAAATCATGTCCTGTCTAAGAGGAAATGCTTTCCAAACTTCTTGCCAAACATGAAACGGTGTAAGATAAAGTCATTTTTAACATACCAGGAAATGTGTCGTAATTTCAATAACATAACAGAACTCATGCTCCTGTGTATTATGTAATTATAGTTCCATTCATTTATCTTTTTTTTTTTCTTGGGGGGATCAACACTTGATAATTATGCTTATCATCATTATTTGGATTCACACGGCATATACTCGCCTTTCGTTACTTGTATACCTCCTGTCTAGTTTCTACCTCCCTTGTAATTATTTAATGTAATATCGCTACTTTTCTGTATCTTATTATTAGGGACGGTGTTGACAGTCATTAGTGTTGTAACGGAAGTGGCAAGTTCTTTATTGATTCGTAACCACTACTTTCTTTGAAAACGCTGTTTTTTGTGACTGTACCTGGAAAAATTTGGGAGAAATAGCACAAAACCTAACCAAACCTAACCAAACCGAAACAGAAGCCGGATATTACAGCGAGCAAACCTTGCTTAATCACCGTATTCCCAAGGGAGCATTTTATTTTAGATGTATTGAACGATAAAGTCATTGTGCTCGTGTAATCCATGTCGATTTAAAAAAAAAAAGAATAACAAAAAAAAAAAAAAAAACCTACATCCTTCTCTGAAAATTAATGTGATACATTTCAAACATGCTCAAACTGCTATCAGAAGCAATTTTGCCGGCAGGTGGCGCTAATCATACCCTGAGATTCTATTTGATCGAGTCAACCAGTGATTTTATGTCGCCCAAGACTTGGCCGACACGAGGTTTGGGGAGGCGAGGCGAGGCGAGGGAAGGTTACCACGTTATCTATCAAGTGTTCAACATCAGAAAAAAAAACAAGACAAGAACATTTAGTGCCCACGTGAGTCCCAGGCGTTGGTTAGTATAATTTCAAGCGTGGAAAAATGAAATGCAGTGTACATTTATTATGACGACAGAGACAAATTGTCATATAATACAATCGTAGGCAGAGCGGAAGTGACAAGTAAAATGATTCATACGTGCATTGTCCTGTACAGACATACAGAGAAATAGAGAGATGTATATGATTCAGCTAGCTCTTGTCAGATAGACATCTTTTAGAAGTAAGCAATACTCGGACAAATGTATAATCATGAACAGTCCTTGCTTTCTTTTAATGATATATTCGAATTCGATTTGTGTATATATATATATATATGTATATATATAAACACATATATATATATATGTATGTATATATATATATATATATATATATATATATATATATATATATGTATGTATATATATATATATATATATATATATATATATATATATATATATATATATATATGTATGTATATATATATATATGTATATATATATATATGTATAAACATATATATATATATGTATATATATATATATATCATGCCCATGATCAGACGTGTTTTCATGTCTGTTTCAGAAACGGGTTTGATTAAGATCTTTTGTCACACCATGGGCACTGATGAAGAGTGTGACCTTGCCTTTCAGTATTTGAGAGCTATGCTCCGTTTTTAAGATCTTCAAGATCTAGGATTTTTTTTTTTTTTCACGGCGTTCTTCTTCTACTGATTCGTTAACTTATATATATATATATATATATATACATACATAAACACAGTAATTATATATCCGCTATATACCACAGTGCCTCCACAGTGTTATGACATATTGTTATGACGACTTTCATCTGTCTTGCTATTATGGCTGTTGTCACCCCGGTGTAGTTACCGGAGGGTGATGTTCGTTATTCCGAAGGTACATTCATTCGAAAATCAAAATGATATTCAACGTTATTCCGAAGTTTCGCTCATCCGAAAATGAAATGAGGTTACTTATCTCAAAGGTACGACAGTCCGCAAAATGAAATATGCTGACTATACGAACCTTCTGAATAACATTTTTTTTTTCATTTTCAGCTTAACGAACCCGAGGAAATACAAACTGTGATTGTTTTCATCTCAGTGTAATTACCAGAAAAAAAAAATGGTGACAAATGATTACTGTATCTTACTTAAGTTGATTAGTTACTGCATCAACCACGTGAGAAAAGATGTAGTTAGATCTCAAAAAGGTTGATACTTTCAGAATCGGATTAATGAGCATGTCAAAGTTCGTTTACATTATCATTGACATCAAAAAGAATACATCATACTATCCAATACAAGCTGACAACAGCGTTTGTAAGTATCAAACTCAACCCCACTGCATTGTTTAGTTGGCATTGATAACTATAGTCAAATCAAATTGAACGATAACCGTTCCGTCAAACGAACATTATTTAGTTATGCTACTTAATCTTACAGATTTATATGATACAAACACAAAAAGGAAGGAAACTGACCAGAAATGAATATAATTCATTAGCGGAAAAATGAGAAAAAAAAATTCACTTTCTTTGCTCATTTTCCCTCTAGTTTTATATGCTCTCACAAAACAATGTTAATGGCACAATAACATTTTCACCTGTATTATCTCCTTTTGTGCACAGATGCAGAATGATACTAACAAATTAAACTCTACAAGAAAATCATGGAGAGAGCTTTAAACGCGGCAAAAGATAATTTCATGATGACTTTTGTCATACCCAGTACTGGTATCAGTCAAGATCAGATGAATTGAGTGTATGTCGTATACATTGTATAAACTTACGTTTTTGATGAAAAAAAAAAAACAGCCCACAAACACAAACAAACAAACGATTTTTTTTTTCTTGAAGAGACAGAGATTATAAAATGAATGCGAGTGTATACAGTGTATGCGAGAGATCAAAGTAACCAGGAGGTTCACCTCCCTGAAGTAACCTACCATTATGTTGCCATGTATACGACACGATGTATAAAACGCAATGGGTTAATATTGGTTAGGTACTGCTTCGTAGTTAGAATCATTGCAAAAGAGCGCATCTCGATTACTCCTCCCAGACCGGAGAGGAATTCACAACCTCTTATTTTGGATAACGCCCCCATCTGTCAGGTTTCGGTAATGTATTGTACCAATTTCATGTTGCCCCCTTCGAAGTTTTGTATTTTTGCTTGTTGTTGTTGTTGTTGTCTTTTATTTGTGTGCAATGACTATATACTGGAAGAAAAATTCGAAGTAACATTGATGTCATAATACATTAAAAAAGGTGCTTGCACGGCAGAACTTTGTTGGTGTTGTGTTTTGTAGATGAATCAGTGTGGTGAGAGAAACAAGAAAAATCGAAAAACGAAACAAAGCAAAACAAGTGATCAAGGCTTAAACAAAAGTGCGAAGAAAAATTATTTTCACTGCCATTAAAATGTATTTGAGGCCATATTGGTGACATGGCTTCTGTCTATACAAGGTTATATCGATGCCACAGCACTTCACTTTCGGCAATTGTCCTTTGAACTATTCGTCCACACCAAGTTTGCTTTCCAGTTAATGTGGATCAGAGATTGAGACGAGGAGACCATCATGCGTTGGCAGAGATTATCCGAAATAGCGAAATGAGGAGCCGGGGAGATTAAATAGAAAGGTCCACGCGGTGCCGCACCAGAAATAAATGGTCCTTTTAGAAAGCTTTTCAGGAAGAGCTAAGCTATCATTCACGTTTTCCTACTCTTTTCGCTTTCACCCCCCTCCCCCGTTTTGAGCGATTTCACTTTTTTTTCACTCTCCAAAAGAGGGCTTAATGAATGCCTTACTATTTCACTCGATTTCGCATATCTGTCACGTTTTTATTTAACCTACTTCTCTCGCGCTTGCACCAAGGGACCTAAGAGTTTGGGGTTTTATTGTGTCGTTTGATTTTTGTTGTTGTTAATGTTTTTGCTTGGCTGGTTGTTGAGTGAGCTGGCTACTCGTGGTGGCGAGATAGAGAGGGTGATCTGTTGGAAACTGCATTAGTTGCGTGAAAGCGCACTTTTCGAGTCAATTACAAATCAATCTTGCTAATGCCTTGCACGTCTGCAAATGGCTATACAGTGAATGATTCTTAACCCCCTCCCCCTACCCCTCCATTCCCAACTCCACCACCGCAACCACCAGCAAGACTGATAGCCGCGGGAATTATCTGGCAAATTCTTTCGGTAAAAATCTTTTGCCAGATTTATGTATCCAAAACAAACTATACCGCGCTGTCGTGTCCTAATTCTCGACGGCGGTCTTGTGAAACAACTTTGCTTTTTCAGCTATGCGTTGTTTGTAAAGGTTATCATAGATTTTTAACAGCTCTGGAATGCAATATCTGTATCAGATCATTTGGTTACTGGGCCAAATATACATTACAACATTTTGACACAACAGCTACATGAAAGTAAAGACGCTTTCCTGTAATGGCTGCACAACGTCTAAGCGACAAAATGAAAGTAATGCAACTTTGGTATAGTGACTTATGATTATGTTATTTCTAACTACGATATATAATGAAGATACAACTGAAAAATACATAATGAAATAATTATGAACTGCATCATCATCCTGATAATGCAAATAGGTATTCATACATTTTCCTTCTTTTTTTGTGAGAGCTATTCAAACGCGAGGCACTATATTGGTGTCATAATCGACGCCCCGATGACAGCAAGCAAAGCGGATCGTGTGGGCAATAGCTGGACATCGTCCGTGTTCTGGAGGGTTCGACGCAATAAAACACATCTAGGTGACCTATATAGCTCTTAGCTCAAAACTCACAAAAGTCGCAGATTAGGATTATCTGTAATGGACCAAAATACGTCATTTTGGGTTGTCCGACTCGAATTTTTACCATTTCTCTACCTGACAGCGTAATCTTTTCTCTACTTGCAATCAAAATTCGGCAGCTTAAAAACTAAATCGAAATCGAAATATTAGCAATTTTTCTGGACCATACTTTTTTTTTTCCTTCGGACAGACGCTGCATTCACTGTGAACTGTAATTTACATTTTTCATTCATCAATACTGCTAATACTGCTGCACATTACGTCTGAGTGACCCTAATCTTTAAATCTTCTTTTCCGCATTTTCTATGAAAGTGCACCTCCTAACTCTCTTATTAAAATGTGAGTTTTTTTTTTTTTAGGTTGAATTGTTAAAGGATGCCAATTTTCACAAGCTAGTATCATTTTAGTGTCTAGAGCTTGAGTAGTCTTTTAAACTATGTAGAAAAATGAACTTTCATTTTAGCCACTTTAGCCCACTTTGGGGGGGGGGGGGGGGGGTTCAGCTGGGACGTCACACAGGGCATCCCAGAGCGCACCCGACTCAAAAGGAGAAACCACACTGACAACGTGAATGTAGAACGTAACCTTCCCGTGTCGCATTTGCGCTTTTCGGTTCTGTTTGTAAAGCTAAAAGTAGACCACACAGTAGTTCGAGAACCCTCGGTATTCTACAGGGTTGACATGATAACAACGTCTAAGAGGACATTCAACTGGTAAGCAAACAGAGATGTATCTGGTGAACAACATCGGTGTGCTATACACCAGTAAGTAATGAACATGGCTGGCGCCACGTTTTCAAAAGTGTGTGTGTGGGGGGGGGGGACTTCCGGGTTTCATGAGCTAACAAAAAAAAAAAAAAAGATGGGCACAAATTGGTTGAAACCGCAGTTTTTTTTTTTTCTCTCTTGTAACAGTTACATGAAACAAACCACTTAGCGTTATAATTACTAAGGACTTTAACATACAAACTTCAGCGACAGCAACCACCCAAAGATATATAGTATGAAGAATGTATTACTCAAAGGACTTCGAAGAGAGTCTTTTGATTGAATAATATCTGCAAAAATTGATGAGATGCACAGTTCAAATCACTTGAAGGAAAAGAGAGATTAGGTGAATTTCATTTTGCATCTGTGCAAACCAACCAGCCAACCAACTGACCGACTGACCGACAACCAACCGTACGACCGATCGACCAACCAACCAGCAAACCAACTAACCAACCAAACAAACAACAAACCAACCAACCAATCAACAAACCAACGGACTAACCGACCGACCGACCGATCGACTGGAAGACCGGCCGACCAACCAACCAACCAACCGACCGACAAACCGACCGACCACCTGGCCGACCGACCAACCAGCCAGACAACCAACCAACCAACCAACCAACCAACCAACCAACCAACCAACCAACCAACCAATCGACCCACCAACCAATCGACCGACCGATCGAGCAACCAGGAAACCAACCAACCAACCAACCAACCAACAACCAACCAACCAACCGACCGACCGACCGACCGATCGAGCAACCAACCAACCAATCGACCCGCCAACCAACCAACCGACTGATCGACTGGAAGACTGGCCGACCAACCAACCAACCAACCAACCGACCACCTGGCCGACCGACCAACCAGCCAGACAACCAACTAACCAACTAACTAACCAACCAACCAACCAACCAACCAACCAACCAACCAATCAAACAAACAAACAAACAAATAAACAAAAACAAAAACAAATCAACAAAGCTTTGGTGATTTCTTCACTCTTTTCATCACTGATAATTTGATGGTGCCCTTATAGTAACACCATTCAATGATTCCTTCATTATTTGGCAATGGGTGGAGATTTTGGTGTTTGATCATTCTTATGATTACTTATTTTGCGATTTCCTGTATAATCTACAAGTTGAGCTAAAAACTCAACTTCGTGACTGTGACCCGTAGGCCACACCACCGGCATGTATCAACTGATGTCTGTTTAACACCAGGATTTCTTCTTACTCTTTACGGGAGAAGTGAAGTTGGTTCTTTTACCACGTGCATAAGGTATGACTTTCCTACACATGGGACCGACAGCATTAGGACATTCGCGGTGAGGATAAAGCACAGAAGGTTGTAATCTGCTGGACTGGGACTCGAACCTCATGTGAGCTTGCAATCCCGCGGTCTCATCCGCGTGGATCTGAACCGCTAAGCCACGCGCGGCTCATTTTCAGACGAAGGTGTGAATGTATGAAAGCCTTTAAGAGAGAAAGGGTAGGCCTATTCTAGAGTATACTGTTTCAATGCTAACTTGATTTGATATGCGTATCACTTCATTCTGTTGACATAATACAACATGACATGGCTATGTAGCACCAAAAGATGTAAAACGTTAGATTAGGTGACACGACATTTGCTCCTGTGGCAATTGCTCCGGTCCTATTTTCTCCAAAGACGTAAGGTTAGTTTTGTGATAGGGTGTTAGGTTTAGTTTGATGACAGGATTAAGATTTTGGGTTGGGATTATATTTTTGGGTAGACGTAATGTTCGGCATATCGTGCATATACTTAGTATTTCATGGGGGCAACTGTCGCAGGAGCAATAATATTATGTCATGGGACGTTCGATTATTTGATACAGATAATCATTTCTTTTCATTTCCTCGCTGTGTGTCTGTATCCTGGGTTTGTATGATTATGACCCACGTTACTGGACATCGGCCATGTGCTTATCGGTCGATGAATTTATAACTAGATCACATGAGTCCTGTGAATTACGACATGTATACAGAGGAGCATAGATAAGAAATGTCTCCATGCTTACTCCACAAAACAACTCGTTTGAAAAGCACTTAAGCAATGAATTCCCCCATCTGGATATGGGGCTGCTGTGGTGGCATTTCTGAAAGTCCACACAACCGATCTTCGTGATTTATAGTTTAATCATGTAACTATACATTGTTTTTATTTCGCTCTTATTATCATACATGATTACTGTGGGGATATCCACACCAAAATATGGTATGTATATGGGTCAGAATTTTGAACGATGTACAATTGAGCCAAAACAAGGTAAAATTTAAAAAGTAGGAAATTCTCCAAATCATTCATCTTACCTGAAAGAGTATAACTCAAGCTTTAATATGAACCCAATTATACTAGGATTTTCCCTCAGGAACAAGTTTTTATTCACCGCTGAAGTTTACCATGTCCACAGCAGCGAACGTCCGTGAGGAATAGTACTGCACATACATTTGAATACCATTTAACATAGTTTCCGAAGATCTGATTCAGTTCAAAATCCTAACGAAATATGTCAAGGGACATGTGTACGTGATTGCAGAATATTAAGCTTGTACTCTTAACCTGTACGTAATGGTAGACAACTGATGATTTAACTAAATTCGTCATTTCTGTGAAAATATTGCTCTTCGGCTAAACACTTTCTCCACTTTACGCGCATTTTACAGAAACTCAATATTTTCACCTCTTATTTCACTATCCTATACTTTAATCCTCACTCCCAAATAATAATATACCTTTTTAAGATGTATCTCATCTGGGCAGTCTATATAACCCAACAAACATAGCATAGTTTTCATCACGGAGGTTCGCATGTAGCTGACGGACGTTCGGAACAAACAAGATATTGAACAATGCAGCTCTCTTGAGTTGGAAACGCATTCTACTCACAACAAACAGCAATTTCATGTCGAGAACAAACTCCTCTGCAAAATCCTGAATAGATATTACCAATTCTCAATTATATAAGCTTGTTTATCTTCTCATACTGAGGAATCAAAGAAAACAATTTTTCCATCTCTCGTAAATGAACGTACAAACGTACGTGTAATCTCAATGACGTAGTCCATCCTTGAGAACTAATATATTTATCAAAATTTCGCTATTATGAAGTAAATATTCAGGTCCTAAACTTTGCTTTTTATATAACGAACATGGTCACAGCTAAAATTATGACAAAGAATTGATATAGAAAAACAACAGAAATGTGCTCCGTTATAGAAATACGAAGTTTAGCTGGGGAGGGCAAACGAATACGTTAGGAAGAAATCCCTCTGTGTTTGCTCCTTGTGTTACACACTGTTACCGAGAAAAATTTGTGTTATTATATTAGTCAGAAATCGTAATAGGTTCGATACTGCGAAGTTTCGTCATAACAAGACATTATGTCCATATATCTTGGATGGATGTTTGTGACTTCGATATTATACAATATGGTTTGTTATAACAAACCTTTTGTAGTGCGTCATTTGGGAGGCTCGTTATTCATACAGTTTGTTAATACGAAAATTGATAGAGTTCGTATAATTATGAAACTTTTTTATTCGGTAAATGATAGGAATCTCCGAAGGTTATCCGAAAGGCTAATCAATTGGAACATGAAAACTTATGTTCGCTTATCCAAATGTGGAGAAACAAGTTAACAACTAAAATCCTCCACTTTCAAAACCTCATAATAACCATTTTCACCTAAACGAATATCAGGTCCATTCCACTTTTAGAAGAACGGACCTAAAATAATGATCCTTAATATCTATTTTTCGAAGAACATTTCTAATAACAAACCTCCTGAATTAACTACAATTTTTTTTTTTTCATTTTGGAATAACAAACCTTTGGACATCGGAGTAACGAATCTTTGGAAGAGCGAACGTATCAAAGTGCAACCTTAAACCTATTCTTAATCATTACTTTTTTTAAAGTAGACATTCAAAGAGATCATTAAATTCTGCAATTTAGGCATCAGTAGAAAGCTCAGAAGACATAGAAGGCAATGGAATTTTGTTACCTCGCTTTCGCGTTGCTAGAAAGAAGTAAACGCTCACGAAAAACTGCGGTTTTCTGGAGCCTGATAAGGGCCAATTCGTCAGGAAAGATGCCCGTTTCGCCTGACGTCACGCACTGGATTTGCGGACTCTGCCCGGTGAATGTGTGTACAATGTTAACGGAGGTACAACCTGATTCTTTTGCATTTTATTTCCTTATGTAAAAGTCGAATTGAACGAAACATAACTTTTCATGGTTTAATAGTAATGAAGAAACATTTCTCTCTCGATTTTTTTGTAATTCTTATAGATATTTTCGTCAATATTCAGGATTTCAAGCTACTTAGGTAATCTTATTTTTCTTACGTTTGTAATGTTAGCACGTTCAAGTTTCGCTGGTCATATGAAGCGTTTAATTGGAAATCATGAGGATGTCCGTGA
Organism: Diadema setosum; assembly: GCF_964275005.1. Taxonomy (NCBI): domain Eukaryota; kingdom Metazoa; phylum Echinodermata; class Echinoidea; order Diadematoida; family Diadematidae; genus Diadema; species Diadema setosum. Next base: position 17,910,665 of record NC_092699.1, on the reverse strand, counting down.
CAGGATTGATAATCTAAGACATGGTGATGTTGACAATAACAAGCAGACTTACGAAAAATGGCGAAATATCAAAATAGGAGAGATTTTAAAACGAGGATCGAGATCACAACTTGTGCAGCCCAGTCTCGTAGCTCGCGATTGCTCGCATGCAGTATGTACTTGTATTAATCCGCGGTGAAGTGGCTCTACTGCTCCGATCCGCATTGGTAGCCGCTCGCCGCACGCACCACCATCCTCACTGCCTGCGTGCCTGGCCTGTTACGTGATTAGCCAAGTCATGGAAGTACTTTCATTGGCGTAGGAACATAGACGTGAACTACTCGTAATTGCCATGCATGCTTTGCATAACCACGTGTGTTTGTTTACGTTCGCGCCCGATACTGTAATACTGTACGACTATATGAGATTCTAACCAGGGAGGTGGGAAGAGAAGGAGTGGAATCTTCGACATCGACAAGGTTCGGTGTTTTCGCGAGTAATTACATCACATCACTGCTTCACCAGTGTGCACACGCTCGTAAAACTTCCGTAAATGACATCTGCTATGATAGCTATCACGCCATTGCGCCTGACTAGTTGCTGACCTCAAACCGGTCAGACCAAGGAGGTACAATACTAGGCTAGCAAAGTCTAATAGCAGGGCGGACATAAGCACTTCCCGATTGCTCGGGCAAGTGAAAATCAAAGTCGTACAAGTGTTCTGAACAAGGATAAAAATGCTTGCCCGAATCGGGCAGGCAAATAATTTTGAAGCCACCTTCTTTCTCCACATTTTCCCTTCGACAAACCCATGAAATCATGCACACGCAAGCCCAAAACTAACATACTGTTTAGCGATGTCACGATTTCAACAACTGTCGAACACTGACTTACTTGAAAGCCCGGGTATTGCATTACGATGCCACATCAACGCTCATCGATATCGAACAAAGTTTTTATTCCAATATACGATGTATTAGCCTATTTTGGCAGTAGAAAATAGCGATAGCAGAAAAAAACTGCCATTTTCTGCTCGCCGTTAGCTGCCTACAGGTGAGTCGGGTAGTCACTGGTTGTGCGTGCTCCATGTGGATACCGAGCACAGTGCGCGATTCAAGATAAAAATAACACAAATCAACAACGCGCGGTCAAAAGTGAACACCAAGTTTACCAAGAAACAATAAAAATTCCACGACGGCAAGGTGCCCGACTTGGGGATTGGGGGGGGGGGGGGGGGGTAGAGGAGAGAGACCTTTTGACAAAAACAGAAACCGCGCGTACTGGCGCATTCTTGGCGGTCATGAACAGTCTGGGGCCTGGAGGAATGAACAGGGAAAATGTTTGACAAGTCGAAGACCCAGCCAGGATTACAAACGTAATGATTCTTTATTTCTCTCATTTAATTTGCCTAAAATAGGGCTGTCTCTCTCTCTCCCTCTCTCTCTCTCTTTCTCTCTATTTCCTTTTCTATTTCTTGTAAGAATTGTTTGTACTTACCGATAAAGAAAAATGAAATAAATAAACAGTGTTAAACTTGAAATCCCTTATTTTCCTGCTTTAAAATACTTCTCCATTTTGTACATTATTTCTATTCTGAGTTATGAAAAAAAAAGAGAAAACATGTTGCTGATTGTTACTCTAAAAGTTGTTTATTCCGAAGGTTCACTAATCTAAAACTTAAGAAATAAGAAACTTAATCTGGGAACAAATTCAATTCGTTTTCAGATTAACAAGCCTTTTCCCAATTTTCACATTACCCAAACTTCAGAATAATGCTACAAATGTTTGGATTAACAAACCCTCTTATATTTTCGGAAGAAAAACATTGGCACAGGGATTTTGCGTGTTTCAGATTTGGAATAACGAATTATAGAATACGTACAAATGTATCTCATGTCTTCTTCTTTTTTCATTATTTTAGGAATAATGAATACCGGACAAACAAAAAATTAAAGATGTCAAACTACGACATAAACTTATGAGAGAGAGAGAGAGAGAGGGGAGGGGGGAAGGTTACTGGTCGTTACTTTAAAAGATCGTCACTCCCGAGGGTTAATCATCCAAAAACTGAAAAAAAAAGGTTCTTAAATCGAAAAGAGAAAAAGATGAAAATTAAGTTTCGTTATTTCGAAGTCCTGTTCACTCAAAAACATTCCATATTCTGAATGTTCGTTTATCCGAAAACGAAATAAGTAATTTCTTGCCGCGTAATTCAATTTCAGATAAACGAACTTTTCGAACCACAAATCAAATTAAACAAACCATAATTAAATTTGTCGGATTAACAAACATCCGCACATGCAATATGCGTGTTTCGGAATAACTACCATCGGGATAGTGAATCTTAATCTTTTTCGGAATAACGAGCACCACGCAAAGAGACGCGATGCTAAACTAAAATTCAAACCTATTTTTTCTCCTTTTTTTTTACCACCCGTCTATACACGTTTTCTGAACATTTCCTTATGCCCGACTAAAAAAAAATAATATTTGCACATTACTGTGAAAGTTCGTTTATCCGAAAATGAAACAAGCTAGCTCGAGAGTCGATACTCTGAAGGTTTGCTAATTCGACAATGAAAAAAGAAAAAAAAAATGTTAATCTGAACGTAAGATTAGCTTTGATTTTCTGATGGTTCGTTAATAATAATAATGATAATAATAGAGGTTTTGTAACTCTTTTATAGATTCATCTCCGGATAAACGCAGCTATGGAATCACAAACATTCTTGCATTTTTTGTTTTGTTTTGTTTTGTTTTGTTTTGTTGTTGTTTTTTTTTTTTTGGGGGGGGGGACGAATCATATTTCATTGTTACACTTGCGATCATCTACATTCATTAGACAGGGCTCGACACTAACTGTGGCCCGGTGGCCCGGGGCCACCAAAAAACGCACGTCGGGCCGACAATATTTCAGAAATGAAGATTTTGGTGGCCCGATCGGGCCACCAAAAAAGTCGGATGTTTGCTTTTACTGTTGGAAATGAACAGCGGTAACAATCGTCTCCGTAAGATGCTAAAATAATTGGAAATGAATATCGGTAAGATTCAGCTCCTTACGATGCAAAAATTAATGTCAGATATTTGATTTTGCGTTCGGAAATGAATAAGGATAACATTCGGCTCAGGAAGATGCTAAAAGTAAATGTCGAATGATCCCTTGTAACGTTCGGAAATTAATAACAATGATATTCAACTCCGTACGATGATTAGATAAATGTCGGATGTTTGTTTTTACTTTCGAAAGTAAATAGCAATAACATTCGGCTCCGGAAGATGCTAAAATAATTGTCAGATAATTGCTTTTACGTTCGGAAGTGAATAGCAGTAATATTCTGCTCCATACCATGCTGAAATAACTGTCGGGTGTTTGCTGTAAGATTTTGACATGAATAACAGTAATGTTTAGCTGCGTTCGATGGTAAAATAGTTATTAATGTTTGATGTTTGCTTTGACGTTTGGAAATGAATAACAATAGTATTCAACTCCGTACGATGATAAAATAAATGCCGGATGATTGCTTTTACATTCGAAAGTAAATAGCAATAATATTAGCTCCGGAAGATGCTAAAATAAATGTCGAATGATCCCTTTGACGTTCGAAAATGAATAACAATAATATTCAACTCCATACGATGATTGAATAAATGTCGGATGTCTGCTTTAACTTTCGAAAGTAAATAGGAATAACATTCGGCTCCAGAAGATGCCAAAATAAATGTCAGATGATTGCTTTTACGTTTGGAAGTGAATAGCAGCAACATTCTGCTCTATATGATGCTAAAATAAATGTCGGATATTTGCTATAACATTTCGAAATGAATAACAGTAACATTCAGCTGCGTTTGATGGTAAAGTAAATGTCTGATGTCTGCCTTGACGTTAAAAAAAAAATTAAAAACAGTATAACATACGGCTCAGTACGATTTAGAGTCTCGACGATCAGTACTTGTATGTACGATGAATGACGGCGGCGGTTTAGACAAAAAAAAAAAATGTGGAAAAAGAAGTACTTCCTCACGGCTCATTCTTCCACCTCTGTAAGTAGCAATTCGCTTCGTAGAACAGTATACGAAATACACAGATTACGTGTGGCGAACATTACTCGTACAGTATTGAGTTTATGTTCATCCATTATTATTACAAACAAAAACATGCATAGAGAGCGAGTGATCAGCTGCAGGAGTCTTGCGTCGAACGTCGAGGGGGCATGGAGCTGGCGCACATGTTCGAAGTACGTACAATAGTACATGTTCCCATACACACACGTGTTTACGCACAGCTCTCACTAGACCGAGGAAGAAATCAGAGTACGAACACTAGTATCACACACACGCAAACACACACAACGCAATGCGAACCACACACCAGCACAGTGCATGAACAGCCGATGCAGACCAGCTGAGAGCGAGACGTACCATCCAGCTTGCTGTGACCGGATCTACTTTTTGAAGGCACGGAACCGAAATGCGGACAAAAACGTCTGAAAGAAATCTCTTTTATGCACCGCTAGCATTCACAAATTTCATACTTTATGAGGATGAAATGTAAGGAAAAACTGTGAACTACAAGGAGACATGCAAGAAAACTGCTAATAAACTAAATAATTGGACTTGCTAGGCTCCTAAACACAACACTGAAAACAATTCACGGTAGTAGTCTATGGAGCGAACGTGTACTTTCAGAGTACGAATCCAGTGCGTGACGTCATCTGGAAGGGGTATCGGCAGACCGTTCATCGGGGCATTTCGGGTTCACTTTTTCGTCCGATTTCAATAATTAATAAAAAATAGTTGGGATTGTTCTTTTCTCTCGATATTTTGTGTACACCTAGGACAGATGTTCAAATTCAATATTTTCTTATCAAATTTGTGTTTCGTGCTCTTTGAATTTCTACTTTAACATGTGTTTTCAAAGTAAGCACAAAAGCACAAACAAACTGACGATCTCTCTGTCTCTTAAATGTAAAATGAAAAAAAAAATCTTGGAAAAAAATACAAATGAATATTGCTTTTCATTGATGAGTATAAAACAACACCATGTGATGATAAGCGGAGGATTTGTGTGTTTTCATCAGACAATAATTGTATACTGCACGATTTTTGTTCGCTTGTGACGGCATATCGATGAATAAAAAACATAAACAAACAAACAAAAACTTCTCCAGAGGAATTTGGTGTAACGGGAGTGCACTGGCAATTCTTTTCTCTGTGTGTTGGAGCTCGATCCCTTCTCTGTTTCTCAGTCATTTTCATTCAACTGCTTCCACGTCCTTTTGAAACTTTTTCGTTTCTTATTCAACACATGCACATTACGGACTTCTTCCGTCATTATCCCGAATGTGATTGCGTAGCACTTTTCGGATTTGTTTTGGTTTGTTTTGTTTTGTTTTTGTTTTCTGTTTGGTCGCAGCATGTTCAGGCTATTGAGGGAATGAGAGAAAAATCGTCATGAAGAGAAAAATAAGAATGAATTAAGGCATTTAATGTCATGACAATTACAGCGAACGTCCGTTATGGAGACCAAAACTGGATGTATTCTGTTTGAGACGGCAGCTACCATACTCAAAAGATAAACACTTAGAGCACCTGTCACTAAAAAGTGGCACTGATCCTCTTTCTCCTACTATGTAATCCATTGACTTATTCAACCAACGAACATCCGTGAAAAAAACGTTTTCCGTTTGTTATTACAGGTAAATTGAGTGCTGAACGCTATTCACTTTCGGGTATGAGCGGCTCGGTGATTTGGTAATATTTTCAACTAACTTTAATCTTATGTGCAGTGATATATTTGTAATTGTCAGAAATTTCCTTTCTCGGTCAGAACGTCCGTGAGCGAAACTTTCAGAACCTGTAACAGTACAAATTGTCTCCAGAACCTCATTAGAAAGAAATTTAAACGCACAGAAATTACAGATTACGCAAAATTCCATTTTCCCATAACTTTGTTTTAAGTGTTTAGCTGTTTTTGTATAATTAGAGGGAAAGCAAGCGTAAAATTGTGAGTAAATTTTCAATTGTTTGTTCATCATGATCACATAACGCCTTAAAAATTCTGAAACTACTGCTCTAAACTCATTGTTTATTTTGTAAAACTTTATTTGTCGCTATTCGAGCCAAAAGTTTTAAAGAATACAGGACACTTTCGGGACAAGTTATCCCTATCGGAGGGATTGCATACGTCACGGACGTTCTCTGGAATTATCACGGACGTTCGTTCTACTACTAGGGTCATGTTCCAGGACGGATATGTTAATCGGCAGAGAGTACCTAGCCTTCCTAACTCTTTCAAAAAGTTGAAAAGGTATTGTCCATGCAAATTATAAGAAATTTGACATCCTTACAACATATGTATTGCTCAGAGGGGGATCAGGAGGTGAATTTTCAGAGAAAATATCAATTATTTGCTTGGTTTTTGGTGAATTGCATGGTCCAAAAACTGCGGACGAACCTCAGTCCGCTCCAAAAATGGCATGCAGCTCCTCGGCAAGAAAGCCAAAGGTAAAATGCACCCTCGCCATCAAAGCAAGATGGTGTCCCATTCGAAAACGTTTTAATCATCACGGACGTTCTTTTTTTTCTTGGAGGTTCGTCTAAAAATACAATTTCGGTTCCTATTTGACAAAGGATGGACAGAAACTCAAAACAAACATATTATCGTGTTGCTAGATCTTAGTTGATTACGACTCAGAACAATATCGCCAATAACGTTTCATGGGCTACGATCTTTATTAGAAAATAGCGGAAGCACGTCCGTGACGAAAACTGAGTATAATTTTGCATAAAAGAATATTACGTCCCATGTACAGCCAGCAGACGTACAATTTTTGTAGGATATGTTCATTAGGTGGAACACCAAATTTTCGTATACGTTACAGTTGGGACAACAAAGTAGAATTTGCAGCAGCGATAGAAATAAAAGCATCACGGACGTTCGTCTGTTTCGGACTTTGATATTTCAATTGTTCTCTGTAATTTTGTACGTGCTCATAAAGTTCTTATAATTTTGTGGTACATACCCATGATATGTCAGATCCAGAACATGGTCAGATATTTGATGCCACGTACCATTAAAAATGCACATCGTTAGTTTGAAAAACAAAAATTATTGTGAAAATAGCGTTTTTACCGTATTTTTACCCGTTAAGTCCTTGTGAAATGAAAAATATCAGGTAAAAGTCAACCAAACCATATATTTCCTGAAAGGAAATTTACCAATCTTTGAGATGACATGAAAAAATCTGGTTTCTTAGATCATCCTAGCGTGTTCTAAGGGAAAGAATGTCATAAGGTACGAAAATTGGCAATTGTACATCGTTCAAAATTCTCACCCATATACATGTATGAATGTGTGCGTTCGTGTGTGATAATGTTTAAGTGTGAGTATATGTGTATGTGTATGATGTATAAAGTACTGAGTATACGTGTTTTTGTGCGTATACGTTCATGAGGGCAATTCTGACGGGGAATGTATGGTTTATTATGTATATTTATGTGGATGGAGTGAATTGTGAAATGTGACACCATTGTACCCACCCATTGAAAAACATGCACGGACAGTTAAGATGTGTTAAGTAGGAAGGCCAAAGGCGAAAAAAAAAGGATAAATCAAAATAGGCCAATTGACCACTCCGAAATGGACGACAAATACTCCAGCACTCTATTCACATTTTGACGGGATACGCAAGACGAGTTTGTTTCAGCGTGCTACCGGATCGGATTGCGCAGGAATTGTTTGAAAAGAGAGTTGAATGCACTAAGGGGTGTGTTATAGAAATACCTCCCTTTCTGGGCAAGCACACTTAGTTTCAACAACATGCTCGCCAATGATCAAAATCGTTCTACTATCTTCGGAACAAAAGTACGCTTCAAAGAATTCGTGCAAAAAAAAAAAAGAAGGAGAAGAATAAGACAATAATCTTGTCAAACGCATCGGCGCAAGAGCATAACTCGGGCAACGTTGCCATGACGCAATTCATCGAGACCAGATGTCGATAAAGATGCTATTCTCACTTTCTCTCTTTCTTTTGATTCTGAACAATTCATTAGTTGTGATAAGTCAATAACAAATATTTTCTAATCATATTTGATGCATTCTCGTTCTTTTCGTATTGATGACGACATGGCTCTTTAATCATTCATATTTTTTATCCAAGAGAATCCCACACTCTGCAAGCTTTGTCTGTTTAGTGGATCCTTTGACTCAGGACATGATATTTAAAAATCATTTCACTTTCGTTACTTCAGCAACCATTGCAATGTATCCCTACTGTAAGGTTCAGTTGTTTTCTCTGTACAAATTTACATGCATTATTTCTGTCACTGAAGAAAGCGAGATTTAGGTTTTTATCATTTTACTGTGGAAAAGCGAAATAAATTTGAACTTGAATTTGAACTTATTGCCATGCTTCTTTTTTATTTTTTATTTTTTGGAAAGACAGTAATACGGCGCATGAACTTTTAATTTCCAATGCATAAACATTTTTGCCCATATTTGTTTATTTGCGTTTTGTTTTCTATTCATTACATGTCGAATGACCATCGCCTTCATGACTTACCATCGTGAATGGGGGTACAATCTTCAGTCATTACTATTCATCTTGCAATTCTTTACATTTTTTTTTTCCTGATTCGATGATTATGTACCGTGATCACGCCTCCATGTTTCCGGAAGAGAGTCGTGGATTCCGGAGCGCCCACAAGGCGAGGAAATTGTTTTCTCGCCTGGCCGTCTCGTCGGGACGTCCACTGCTTGATCCTTCGGTAAATAAAACACCGGTTTCCCGGAACGAGTCGTTCTTCTCCGAGAAAGCTCTGGGGTTAATTTCAGGCAGATCTCTGCCATCTTTGGCCGGTTTCAACTCGACTTATTGTCGGGTCTTCTGAAATTTCATATCCCGCGGTATGATGTCTCGGGGACAATGTCATACATACATTTGTGGAGTGCGACATTCATCAAAAACTCTCCAGTAGTGACACGTAATTTCCTTCTCTTCTTCTCCTCTCTCTTTTTTTTTTCATAGGATTTGAACTCTTATGGACGGTGACATACATAGCTGACCACTTTACTAAAACGTCCCACGTGGGTTAAGTATGAAGATGTAAAAGGGACCTACACGTTGAAAGAGCTCACTAGTGGATGGACTATCGTTGTTTTAATGATCTGCATTGCCCATGATTTTAAAAAATGGTGATGCAACATTAACTTAATACAGCATCACTTTCAGCAATCACAGCTTTGAACAAACTTGTTTTTACTTCCCCTGATATGTCCAGACTATTTTTGTATATCGGACTATTTCCGGGTTAGATATTAACCAAGACCATAGTCCTCTGGAATTAAAAAAATAATCATTCTCCGGACAATAAGCATGAGAATTGTTTGACGTACAGGATGGGGGAAGAGGGCGTAATTGTCCTTAGACCTGCTGAGGAAACATCGTGTAGATATTTTTTATTTTTATTTATTTATTTATTCACCACTCACGGGTTCGATGACCCTACTCAGTCAATGGCTGTTTTTCATAGGGGTCCACACCACATTAAAAATTCATAAAGTCACAACATTCATATTCAAACATTATAGTTACATTCAAAATACAACAAATTAATCTATATAAAACCAAACAATCAATACAGAAGTGAAATACACAATACCAATAACCTAAATAAGGGACAACAGTTATTGGGGGGGGGGGGGGGAGGGGTGAGAAATGTTCAAACAGATCATGATTCTAATCTTATGCTTATATTGTGCTATTCATTACATCATTCATATCTTGCCGAGTTATCGGGAGACATCGTCCGTATACTAGTAGTAAATTTAAAATCATGATTCAGACATTCAAATTTGTATAACGCCCAATGATAATTCTCCGTGATCAACGTCTTAAGTTTCCATGACATCCTTTTCCCCATCTCGTCCCTATTTCTCCATGATATTTCAAAGATGCATCTTCAAAATGATGACATTGATGGTTATTACAGTGATATCTTCATCACATCGGCATGAATCCCTGATGAAGCCGTTATTGTTATCTTATCTGTCCTACCTCCATGCCCCTAATACGTACTACTATGAGCGCTGACGTTTACCAGAATGTCGACTCCCTTAATTCATCACTGCCGTTATTTCAAATTCTATACGACGATTTGTTTTACTTCCATGGCCCTGCTATTATACACTACTTCTTCAATACTGATGACAGTGACACACAGTTGTCCGCACAAGTATAGTTTAAAAGTACTATTCTTCCAGAGGAATCCGGTCACGATCAGTACCCAGATGTTACTAGGTACCAACCAACTTACGCCTGATTCAAGACCCGCATCGAAGGTATGAACCCGCCCCTCCCCCCCCCCCCCCTAAATTGCTAAACCTACCCAGCAGGACTCATATTCACGATCTCTTAATCAAGTTCTCAGCAAAGTTTTTACCGAACCGAAGATCCAAACCTTTACTTACTACTACAAACATTACGATGTAGACTGAGCAACCATTTGAACGTCTATCTCCTCAAGAAGTGTTTTTAACGGATTTCTATTTTGAAAACTACGAATACTCGCTTCCTAGATAGTGGGAATGTTTTGATGTGTTATTTCCTCCTGGTAATATCTAAAATGTTAAATTCCCAGACAGAAGAAAAGAAAAATATATCTGCCAGTATATTCTAACAGCTGCATGGGTTACTGTAAATCAACGTGATGTAGTTTTCGATGGCACAGACGTGAGGATGTTTTCTTTGTCTTACTCTGATGGAGGGATATTTTAAGGAGCATGTTCGATATCCTCTTAAAGTTTTATATACATCACGAGCGGTAATTCGTAGGAATTCAACCGTAATGATCAGCAATAATGATCCTCTTAATTTCAAGTTGTCAGGTACGCAGTGACGTACAAGGACAAGTAGGCCGGAGAAAAACAACTCAACAACACACCTCTTGCACTTCGTTGAGGGCTATTACGGCAGAGAGCAGCAGGAGTCGTGAGTTTGACATTAACTAGATTTCATCACAGCTCGTAGGAAAAACAATCTAATCGGCTACGTAAACATTCATAAAACAGTGCTCTAGACAGGACAGGACGCGTATGAGTACTTGCATTAGGGGAAAAAAACCTCTGCAAAACAGTGTTGGAGCATGATCACAAATCTTACCGCAAATGAAACTAGTGACCGTTAATTATTAGTTAAAAGCGCCAGAGCTACAGCGATATGTTATTCCGCTGCTCGGCGGCTACGTCTGCCTCATGGGGGATTTGCTCATTTTCTTTTTGCACTTCACCAACACCGTAGGGCAAATAGTACTTTCCTCTCTTCTTCTTGTTTGGATATCTGTGAACATAGCGACACGTTGTTGTCTTAACTTACAGAAAGAGAAATGGAAATAGACAGAGAGATGGAGTGAGAGAACGAAATTTGGTCTAGGTATATAATAAGAGATTTTGTCGCTGTAGAGCTAGAAGATTTACAAATTCTGTCTTCTATTACCAGCCGTGGTATCTATGCGGTCGGAGTTGGTTGTTTGAAGAACACGTCCGACGAAAATCTGATAATTTCACTGATTTTTTGTTTTTGTTTTGTGCTTTGTCCTTTAGCAACCTTCTTGCTCTCATCTGGCAATTTCAGAGTTATAGTTCAGAGTCTTATAGAAGTGGAACCATCCAGTTGTCGCTATCATAAAGCCACATGTATCTCCAACATAGTCTAGATGTTTTCACTATACTACAGTTGGTGCCAGTTGATTTCATGTTTCCTTCGACAGTTTCGAAAAAAAAAACTTCTACTTTCTCTGATCGAAATTGAGATGTTTGTTTTTGTTTTGTTTTGTTTTGTTTTTGCTGAAGCGTGCAACTACGAAACACTTCCTCATCTTTGTCGTGTATTTACGTCATTATCATGATTATCTTTATTTCCCAACGGTTTGATGCAAGGCTACCCTCCAAATAATCAAGCGTTGGATATTGACTTAATCGATTGAATTTTGCAGTAATCAATTCTGATTTGTGAAACTTCATTCTGCGACATGATCTTATTTTCTTTTGAATCTGTATCCTATCGCCTCAAAGCACATTCTAACATTCCATTCCTCTACAAGTTGAATGACCGTTTTAGCATTATCTTTTCACAGAATAAGTCCACTCCTGAGCCATTATTCTAAATATTCTTTTGAATGTAAATGTCACTCAAATTCGTATGCTACAATAAATTTCGTTGAGTGTCATGCGTCTAATACTTTAACATGAAAACGCATCGGTAATTATCATATTTATGTGCAACACTTTTGCATATTATCATATCAATGTTACCAATGCTGTGAATGAAAAAAATGGGGCCCTATAAAACATATAATTTGCCTCAATGTTACCAATGGTTTCTCCAAGTCTCGGCATCGCCAGATATAGAATGCTCAATCTCAATCTTTATTCTATTGCATTGTACGATGCTTCATTATTGAGCGATTTGAATCGTACTTGTATATGTGAGTGTTGTTATCGACCTTATGTTTATTTGTTTAATCATTATCACATAATCATTATGCCTTTTTTCCTTTTCTTCTCATGTTTATGAAGGTCATCGAAAGATGATGTCAGAATATTTCATACATTGTCCATATCACTGTGAACATGAATAACACCATTATGGACACTTTTGTGTGGACTTGTAAATCACGCGAAATTTGAAAAGAAAAAGAAAAGGAGACCTCCCACTTTAATAATCATTTAAATCAACAACCTTCTTCCCGTATTACCATCATGATGCAAGCATCACCACCTCTCACTTTTTTTTTTTCGTTTTCGTCACATCTATAGAACTGAAAAGTTTTTCATGTGATGGTACGTCCATCTTCGCCAGCGCTACCGTCATCAAGAATGCTACCACCACCACCACCATCATCACCACCACCATCATCATCATCATTTCCCTGCGTTCAATGCCTTTCATTGTTATCACGAGAAAGAGCACGTATGCTTCTGGACTTTTTCTCGACGGCGAACCCGGCAGGACGCGCCTGTAGACGAGAGGAAGGGCTGGACACACAATACAAGCGCAGCACGCCGCCGACGAGGATATTGGCGCGAGTAACGAAGAAGAAGAAGAAAAAAAAAAAAAAAGAGACAATCGATGCTGCGATAGGATGGGACACGTGATAACATTCATTCAGTGCCACTGAATTCCGCGAACGCTGCACACGTGGAAAATTTATTTTCTACACCCTGAAGGTCAGTCAATATTTTGCTGGTTTAAAAAATGCTTAAGATCATGCAGAATAACGTGTTTATGATTCAATTGTCTCCTCTTATAGCCAGCAGCGAGGATATTTAGTGATTTGAGAGCAAAGACTGCATGAACACAACGACGAGACCACGCTACTTCGATTTGAAGGAGCAATTTTAGGAGACAAAATATTGTGAATTATATGCAAAATAAAACCTCTCGAGAAAACGTTTGGAATTCAAATCCCAACTTGCCGTCATTTGCTAGACATTTTAGGAGATCACGACATGAAATCTCTCCTCCCTAGCTCAGAATCAATAGCCAAGTGATAAACACATCACACTAGTAAATTCATGGCAACAACAAAGCCTGTTTCTCTGCACTGCGGGCCTCATTCATTCATTCATTCATTCATTCATTCATTCATTCATTCATTTATTCATTCATTCATTCATTCATTCATTCATTCATTCATTTATTCATTCATTCATTTCTTCCATTCATTCATTCATTCATTCATTCATTTCTTCCATTCATTCATTTATTTATTCATTCATTCATTCATTCATCCATCCATTCATTCATTCATTCATTCATTCATTTATTCATTCATTCATTCATTCATTTCTTCCATTCATTCATTCATTTATTCATTCATTCATTTCTTCTATTCATTCATTCATTTATTCATTCATTCATTCATTCATCCATCCATTCATTCATTCATTCATTCATTCATTCATTTCTTCCATTTCCAACAGAAACATATACATTTCTACAGGCATTGGGTGCATGGATTAACATTACATTAACATCGCATATGAACATTCGCATATGAACATTTATTCATTCATTTCTTCCATTCATTCATTCATTCATTCATTCATTCATTTATTCATTCATTCATTCATTTCTTCCATTTCCAACAGAAACATATACATTTCTACAGGCATTGAGTGCATGGATTAACATTACATTAACATCGCATATGAACACCGCATGATGTAATAATTAAATCATAATAATTGTCGCCAACAATCTGTCAATACTCAACACCTCATCTGTACAATCAGCTCCCTACTGATATCAGAGAATGTTCATTATTGGTTCAGTTCAAGTCTTAATTGAAATCTTATTTGTTTGCAAAGTAATTTTCATTGTTATGTAACCTATTGAATGATATGTTTGGAGTTTTTTTTCAGGTTGATATATCATTTTCCTTCTTTGTTTTTGGGGCTCCTATACATGCATCTGTCTTTTCTAGTTTCTAAAAAGCGCTTAGAGACCTAAATGTGATTTGCGCTCTACAAGAACTGTTAATTATTATTATTATTACATTATATTATTCCTTTATCTTCTATAGGGATTGTATGGTATGGTTCAGTAAAACTGTTATTCAAATTTGTTCTTGGGCAGTTTAAAACTAGCATTCCGGGAGAAGAAACCTCGAGAGTTGTTTAAGGTTACGCTGTTGATTGATTTTACACAACAAAGGGCTATTACGGGCTTGATTTAAACCATTACTCCACCATTCAACAACATGAGCAGAAGTTCTTACACTTGTACCCTCCCGTTTATCGTTTATTGTGAAATATGGTCAGTGATGGTAAACTATACGTGTATTGAATGCTTGTCATTGTATTTCATTGTCTATAAAACCATTTTCCAGTCTGATGAAAATCAACTCTGAAACTAAAAAGATCTCACAAAAAATGAAGGCCCGTTACCATCGCCATCAGTATAAATGGTAATACAAGACGAGCAAATAATTGATGATAACATCGCATTGCTTGACGTCAAATATCAATACATGCTTCATGGTTTTGACAGAGGCCCTTCGTCAGTTGTGTCCCCATTGCAGACGTGGGCATTTTCAGTTCAGTTCAGTTCAGTTCAGTTTTTATTTCTGCATTTCAAAATCAATACAAATCCACAAATCAACAAAATACTTACATAGTCATTTACACAGCTAATATTCGTAACGTTTGGATCTTACATACATTTTTTTTTTTTTCAAGAACGAATATCATATATGAAAGGAAGCAATAGGAAATGATAAAAATGAAATGCAGGGGACCATCATCATAAGCTAAGCTTGACGAGGAAGATGGCCCCAGGTAAAGAGATACATAAAGAAAATCTTGCCACTCACTGAGTGGGGGTAATTGTGCAAAGGGCACAACGAAGAGATACATAAAGAAAATCTTGCCACTCACTGAGTGGGAAGTAAATTGTGCGAAGGGCGTGCGGTGCAGTGCGGTGTGCATTGTGTTGGGATGAATCTTGGTTTGTACGTTGATATTTTGATGCATTATCGGGCGGAAACAGCATGATAGATGTCGGCATATTTAGTCGATTCCCTAACCGTCACAGACGGCGAAATTCATAGCCATTCTCTGGGGGAAAAACAAGAAAATGCTATCACATTCGATCTGTGTGCATGGATAACATTAGGACTTCAAGACATATCTTTAAAAGAGCGGGGACTTCGAAATGAATCATCTGAGAGCTAATAGCTATTCATATCCAAACACTGCACACACACACACACACAATCACACTCACACACACACACACACACACACACACACACACACACACACACAGAGAAATCCAGATCCTCTCCAGAACAAAAATATCTGTGACATACTCTGAGGCAATACGTGCATTTTCTTTGTCTCTAAATATCTTCAAAATTAAAAATAATGTCATATACAAAATAATTCAGTTCAATTCAATTCAAAGTTTTGTTTCATTTTTTGACAGAAAACATTCTACCAATTTACTTTCTTGGTTAACAGAGAATAAGGTAAACAAAACATTGTAGAATAAGAAGACTATACAATAGTTGTGGAACCTTATAGTACTTAATACATTGACATGAAAACTGAAGTGATCGAAATGAAGGATAACAATAAGCAAAGTGCGATAAATGTAGGGACCCACTATAAAGATAACGCTTGTAGAATTCCACATATTCTTGTAAATTTAGATGCATCTTATATCTGTGCATACGTTTATTAATAATTTCTTTAATTTCTTAATTTCTTTAATAAATGATTTGATTGGTAATTTTTTGCAAATTTGAAAATACAATACATTATTTTTAACAATGGAATTAATGTACACATTCATCTTTTCTCCTTTGAATCATAACATTGTAATATATACATATAATATATATGTATATTTGTATGTATATGTTTTCTAAGGTAATAATAATAATAATAATTGCATTTATATGGCGCTTCATACTGACGTTTCTAAGCGCACTTTGCTACTCATACAAATAGATTAGAAAACACAATAACATTAACAAAATCAGCGTTAACAGTAACAAAACAAGAAGAAAGAAAAGAAAAGAAAAGAAAAATACATGTGATACAATGGTACAATAATTGATAACTGTGTGCGCCTCCAGGAGAAAAAAAAAAATTACAACTGATTAAACAGGTGAGTTTTAAGAAGAATTTTAAATGATTCGACAGATGAGGCATTCTGAATATACAGAGGGAGTTTATTCCAAAGAGTGGGAGCCATGGAAGAGAAGGCTCGGTCACCATAACGGGTTTTTGTACGTGGGCCATGAAGTAATTGGAGAGAGGAAGATGAACGGAGGGGTCTGGCAGAAGAAGAGGAGCGGAGAGAGACTAGGTTTTGAAGATATATGGGTACAAGATTACGTGTGATTTTGTACGTCAGAAGTAGGATCTTGAAAGTAATACGGGAATGGACTGGAAGCCAATGTAGTGAGCGGAGAACAGGAGATATATGGTCACGTCTCCTACTAAGGGAGACTAATCTAGCGGCTGAATTTTGGATACGTTGGAGAGGGGATATGTGAGAAAGAGGGAGGCCGGCAAGGAGGGAGTTGCAGTAGTCCAGATAGGAGGAGACGAAGGCATGGACGAGCCGCTCAGCTGATGATTGATCAAGCAGACGCCTGATCTTCCCTATTTTGAAAATACCCCATGATGCAGACTTACAAATGTTTGTGATATGGTGTTTAAGAGTTAAGAGTTTGTCCAAAGTAAAGCCAAGATCTCTAACACAGTCAGAGACCTTAATAATCCCATCCCGAGTAGTTAGATCTGGTAGAGGAACTGTGCTCCTAAACTGTGATGAGAAATGGATGAGTTCAGACTTGTCTTCGTTCAGACGGAGTCTGTTGGCAGTGGACCAGGCTTTGATGTCGTTGAGACATTCTCTCAGTGAATTAACAGCAGCAATCCTATCGCCAGGTGACATAGTTATGTAAATTTGAGTGTCGTCAGCATACATAGCGTAGTTGACTCCATGATGACAATTGATGATTCTGGTGAGTGGACCTGTATAGAGGAGAAAAAGAAGGGGGCCGGCAACGGATCCTTGCGGAACTCCGCAGCTGATAGGACTAGGACGTGAACAGGTCCCATTGATTATCACCCTCTGTGTGCGATCTTGAAGATATGACTTGATCCATTGGATGGCAGTGCCTGTGATGGAGTAGTCATTACTAAGTCGTTGTAGTAGCAACGTGTGGTCGAGCGTGTCAAACGCAGCCGAATAGTCAAGAAGAAGAAGAGCAGCCTCATTGCCCTTGTCGACAGCAAGAAGGAGATCGTTGAGCACTTTCAACAAGGCAGTTTCTGTTGAGTGGAGGTTGCGGTATGCTGACTGGTTTGTAGGAAGCAGATGATTACTGTCAACATAAGACATTAACTGTGTAGACACAATCCTTTCAAGAAGCTTACTCACAAATGGCAGATCGGCAATTGGTCGGTAATTGCTCAGGACATCGGGATCTAGGTTCGGTTTCTTCAACAGAGGGGAAACAAGAGATGTCTTGAAAGGTATTGGAACTATACCCGATGACAATGATGTGTTAATGATGTTTTTAAGAACCGGAAGCAGCTCATCAAGGCACTCTTTGAGCAGCCAAGTTGGAAGAGGGTCCAGAGTGCAAGATTTTGGTGGAGATAGCATGATGAGACGTCGAAGCTGTTCATCAGTGACCGGATTAAACTCGCTCAGGTTGCAGTTCAAAGAGTTCTCAGGAGCCTGGACGGATAACTCCAAATGGTTCACGTCAGATACAAAGGAAGACACAATATCATCGATTTTCTTCATGAAGAATATACTGAACCTGTGCGCCAGTTCTGAATCAGATGAGTGTTCAGGATAAATAGTAGAGTCAGAAGGGGTGGACAGTTTCTTCACGAAGTTGAATAGTCGTTTAGAGTCAGCATTGGCGATCTCTTTTCTCAGGTACTGGGACTTTGCATCGGTAATCAGACTGTAGTACAGCTCACATTCTTGACGATACAGGTCCATGTCAGTCTGCATGCCGGACTTCAACATGCGACGTTCAGCACGACGCCGACGCCTCCTGGCCTCCCTAATCTCATCAGAAAACCAAGGGGCATTGGGTCTAATTGTCACAGTCACGGTTTTAACAGGGGCATGCTTGCCCAACAGATTACTCAGCATGTCATTATACATTGAAATTGCTTCTGTAGGACAAGATGTACACTGGGAAGTCAACAAAGCCTGTTTAATATCATGGCGGAAAGAGTTGGTGTCAATATTGCGAAGCTTTCTAAAGCTAACTTTCCTTCTAGGGTTTGGTGGGCTTTTAAAATTAATGGCGGAAAGAATGGCGGAGTGATCAGATGGCAAAGATGGCAATACAGTGATATGGGAAATAATATCTTCAGATTTACTACTAAAGACTAAATCAAGTGTGTGGCCTGCTTGGTGAGTGGCACCCTTAACATGTTGATGAAACCCAAAGGCTTCAACGGCATTGAGAAAAGACTGAGCGAAACTATCAGCAGAATCATCTACATGTATATTAAAGTCACCAAGAAGAATGGTTGGATGAGCATCAACAGCAGCACTCTCGAGGAGAGTTAAAAACTCATCAAGAAAGTCGTTGCTGGTAAAGGTGTGACGAGAGGAATGGGGTGGGCGATAAATGCAATAAACCCGAACAGTAGATGAAGAAGTGAGATGAATCGTGAGATCTAGCAGTTCAAAAGACAAAAATTTGTGTGTGTCATTGACAACACAACGCGCAGCAGACCTATACAGGACGCAGATACCACCTCCTCTAGATGTCTTTCTGGGATGATTGATAATATTGAAATTTGGAAGGGATAATTTCAATTCAGCTATGAAATCAAGTTAAAGAAAATCAAACAAACAAACAAACAAACAAACTTTACGACATAAATGCAATTACCTCATCAAATCCAAATTAAAGATGCTTTGTCTGTTTCAAAAATATCATCCAGAAAAGCAAGAAAAGAAATCACATGTCTACAGATTGTGGTCAACAGTGGAGGATAGTAATACACAGAAAGAAAAGAACTTTCATGAGTAGATGGTTGCTTTTAGTTACTAGTAATCTATATAACAATAAAGCTTGATTAAAATCATATCTTTATTCCTTCATTGCCTATCGAGGCTTTAAGTCGTATCCATTTACAAATAAAGACTCTGCTGTGCTTGATAATTGTAATGCGAGAGTCGAAAGTACTGCTGAAGTCGTTACTAACGAGATTAAAAACGGAAAAACGGGATAATGGTTTACCTGTTCCATATCCTGTTATTTGTTATTGACCTAGATTTGGCATTAATAAAAATCAAACTATAACGTTCTAACATCGCAAAACATCATTCATATTAGTATTATAGCACATGTACTTACATTAACATGAAATTACATCAGCCTAGATCGAGACGCATGCTCTGCCTCAGTAAAATAAAATTACTCTTTGTGAAGGCTGGAACAGTTTCGTTATTTTTTTTTTGGCACAGTTTTGCAAGGTTATTATAATGACATTACGTCGGTAGAATTCGAATTCGAATTCTTTTCTTTTTATATTTCACGGAAGTTGATAGGCAATGTATCTCATTTAAGGAATCAAAGTACTTTCAGAGGATGATGATGGTGTTGGTTATTCCGATGACTCTTTATTTCGAAACACACGAATTCCGTATAGGCCTACCTAGATGTTCGGTAGTTAGAAAATGAAATAGGGTTTGTTAACCCGAACATAATTCTGTTTTGGCGTTATTCCAAAAGTTTGTTAGTCCGAAGGTTCATTATCCTGAAGGTTTGTTGATCCGGAAAAGAAATACGTGTAATTAATCCGAAAATGAAAACAAAACAAAAAATGAATAGAAAGGTTTACATTAATGAACCTTCGGAATTACTAACATTATTTCGTTTAATTATACTTGTTGTACTTGTACTTTCCTGACAGAACAATTTGTAATAGAATAATGTCAACAACAGAAAATAATAAAGACCTGGTACCGTGGGGATGCGATGGTGTGGAAAGGCTGGCCTGGTTCGGCTATATATTCGAGAATCTCCGTAACGAATTGTGTACAGTTTTATCTCGTATCTCTACGTAAGTACACACACAGCCGATGAATCTCGACCGGAGCCGACCGTTACCGATGAGCGCAAGCTTCGATGCACATAATAATTCGCTGACCTGTGCCATTCGTGGTTGTCAAATGTACCTCGGTGGGCAGCGATATCGAACCACCCATGAATCCCTACGCTATCGGGACTTTAAGTTTCTATACAGAGGAGTGCGCCCCAAGTTGTGTCTTTCGTCACTCTCTTTAAAGAAAGAAAATGAAATTAAGTAATGTGTCTAATTGGGTTCATTGCTTTCAAGTCATACACAAATAAATCGCTAAGGCATGATCGCACTGGTTTTGCTATATTGTTTAATGTCAGAATTATATTCATTGCATCCAAATTAAGGAGATATCGCTCTGTTCTGTGAAGTTCTGTGAAACGATATTCAGTGGTGAGTATATGGTGTGGAATATGCCCCTCCAAGGAACACAATATATCGCTGAAACTCGTGTTTCCGACTATAGGAGTAAAGTATTAGCACTTTGCAGCATGATGGTGCAATCTTTACAGGCTGCCAAGTTCTACGTCCAATTCAGTCACTTGGTAGACCTGTGGATTTTTTTTTTGCCTCCATTCCTTGGTATTTGTGGGCATACGATACCAGTGTTAAAATAAAAAAATCAAGAAATCATTGCTATCATCTTAAAGAAGCAACGTCCCGAAAAGAATATATAATATATAATGTATAATATACGATATATAATATATAATATGTAATATATAATACATAATATACGATAAATAATATGTAATATATAATATGCAATAATAATGCGTAATGAATATATATATATATATATATATATATATATATATATATATAGAGAGAGAGAGAGAGAGAGAGAGAGAGAGAGAGAGATGGAAAGGGGGAGGGGAAATATCTTTGGGTGAGTTGTCACAGGTGTGGAGTCCTTTACTCTAAAGTGACGCCATTTGGGAACTTGACATCATTCGTCATTGACACACACACGCAAAAAAATGCTAAGCATCCCGTAGTTTACCTATAATACGGTTTTCTTTTTAGTATGCTCTGATTGAAATAAAAGCAAACAAAGGAAACATAAACAAAAATCACTTAATATCTTACATACGCTGAAAATCATTCAATGTTACTCACATTTTCATTTCGATAAATCTTTTTTTTTTCAGACAACAAATTGAAATCATAGTTTCCCATCCACAGAGAAAAAAAAATATTCGTTGACTCTAATGCTGTATATAATTAATGTGGGCTTGAAGCTGTGGCTTTACAGTTTGTTGAATTCTCTCTTTAATACCTGCCGATTGCATTCCAACAGAGGTCACGTCGGAAATTCACACCATGGTGGATATTGTCACAAACATCCATGTTTTCTTTTAATTCTCAGGTGAGAGATAATAGATATGTCTTCTCTAGGCTTTTCGGTTTCCCCAAATCGTTTGCCAAAATCTGCTCCCTTCCTTATGAATTATGCAATCTCTCTTTTATCGATGACTTCTACAACGATGTGTTGTATTTCTACAGCACTCTGAAACAGATGTGCGTACAGAGGAACTAGAAATGTCCCTGTGTCGCTATGTGTGCCTCCGCCATATCGTATGGTTCTACCAATTAGTACGCCTGGACAATGTGAAATGGCAGTTTCATATAATTGGCAAAAACTGAAATTTGTCACTAATGTGTTGGCTGCATACTTTCCTTGCAGTAGGTTTCATGTTGATGATGGCTAAATTGTGGTTAAACGAGCAAGTACAAGTATATGTATTCAAGAATTTGAGCATTTCCACTTGACCTTTGACCCAATGGCCCACAATCCTTCAAATAATCACTAACTCTCTACATCCATTTTAATGAAAATACTTTAAGCTATTCTCAAGGCAAGGGCCAAAAATTGTGACATTTTAACAATTTACTCGATCTTTGACCCCATGGCACAAATCTTTCCTTACAGAATTATGGTGCAGTAAAGCATGTAGGCCTATATACCTCGTTTGATTAAGTTTATGCATTGAATAATCTCCAAGTTACGTGAAAAAGTGTGATCTTAGCATTTAATAGAATTTTAGAAATTTAACCTGACCCTAGACCCTAGCCCTCTGACCCTAAAATTCCCAACAGATCAGCATCGGACGGTATATGCATCACTAAATTTAATGAAGATACCGTGGGCCGTAAGATATGGAGAAAAAAGTGTGACATCATAGAATGTTTTCTTGACCTTTGACCTTGACCCATAATGTTGTTGTGTTTTAACGAAAGAAGAGAGAGAAAGAAAAATTGGTGCCCTACAACAAATAATTTGCCCCCAAACCTAAAACCTTATCTGGTAATATACGGGGTATATCATAAGGTTTCAGGATAATACCTTCAGGCATTGCGTAAAGGGGGTAGATAGATATCAAGAATTTTACCTTGACCTTTGCCCTTGACCAAAAAAAAAAATGATTGACGGAAAGACAGACGGACGGACAGACGGACAGACGGACGGATAACCCGAAAACATAATGCTCATAGCTACACTTGGTGGTAAAGGCATGGAAAAAAAAAATCAAATTTGCTAGATACGCGTACTCTTTTTAACCCCTTCCCCATCCCCCACTCCCAAAAAAGAACGAAATTGTATATTCACGAACACGAACTCAATAAGGTAGCAATGACTTATTGATTTTAGGGTCCATTTTAATGCCTCGGGCCAAAACAAGTTCTGCTATTAAAATCCTGGCTTGAAAAAATAGTGGTTAAGGTGAAGAAATAATGGTCCTCATTTCAACATTGACTTCTAATTGGGATGCTAATATTCACGGAGTAACAATCATAATGACCAACAGATGGGTAGAATGAATGAAAGTAACTTTTCTGTGTCTCAACATCATATTCATGTTCTCCGAAATTAGGATAAGGAGCATACGGGAGGGAGATTTTTCTAACCTTTTCTTTTGCAAGCTGTCTGTAGGAACTTGTGTTGATGTTGACTGATTACATTTTCCGTCTGTCAGTTTGCTCGTTCTTTATCTCGCTGCTCCTGTCACTGTCTGTTTGTCTGTCTGTCTCTCTCTGTCTCTCTCTCTCTCTAATTCAGCTTTGAAAGCGTGGGTTGGGGCTCTGACAAAAGTTCTTTTTTGTCCTTGTGTCTTTGTACTTCACGCGTGGGAGTATAAAGGGAGACTGGAATTGCAGTGTCAGGGTATGTCAAAAAAATATTTGGCGATGTGTACTCTCGATGGTCTCCTTATGCCATTATCTGGGTCTTCTAGGTCCCGCTCTGCTATATATATGTATGTATATATATATATATATATATATATATATATATATATATATATATAGATATATATATATATATATATGTAAGTTTATAAGAATTTCATTGTTATAATCACCACCCCCCCCCAAAAAAAAATAAAATTGGTGGACCCTTTTATGATATACGTGCAATTGCGCCAAATATAAGAGCTCAACTCACCAAGATTTCATTGGTAACCTTGGCGATTCGTCACGAATAGTGGTTAGGTAAGAAGGTGACTTTTTTTATCCTCTATTAATCATATTTCGATGAGTTCTCCTTTATGACATACGATTACCGTACTGCGACAACCCCGTGCACAAGAAATCAATGCGTGTGTGTTTGCTCCCTGTCACGCTGAGAAACCGAGTCCCGATGCACTGCATGGGGTGTACACCAACCCCGTAGAGCGGGCTTCGTGTCAAAGACGTATTGCCATGATTGGAATATCAATACCACCTCGATCGGGAGCTGTACATGTCCAATGCAAAGATGAAGAGAGAGAGAAAAAAAAAGGACAATGAAAAATAAGAGATAGATAGAGAGAGAGAGAGAGAGAGAGAGAAAGATGGAGAAGAAGGGGGGGGGGGGGAAGACCTCCCAACACCTTAATTGGATTAGGAGTAAGTGGCCGCGTTGGATCAAGGCATACCGAGCAAAGAAGGCGCCCTACCGTGCTTGCCAACGCTGGGAAACATGAACATCATGTCGTTGCCAAGGTTACGGTTCTGAAAATGGCACCCGAAACACGTCCTTGTGTTAAAGTGTAAAAGGGACAGCTATATAGCTGAAATACATACTGAGAATAAAAGAGGGAAACATAAATTATTGCATTCATATGTATATAGACAGACAACCAAACAGACGGGCAAATCAAGATAATGGAAGATTATTTTTTTTTTTCGATAATTACTTGTTGGGTCCGTGTAGTGTAGAAAAAAAAATGTCAACCCGTTCCTAATGGACAACAGGTGAAGTTGTGTATCCAGGCGAGGAAGATTACTTTATCTCGGAGACAATTGGGATTTAAAGGGATGATATAGTTTTGGTTGAGATGGTGAGTCAGGTTTCAACTTTTTGCGAGATAATTAGAAACCACTTACATGAAATATCAAAGAGCATACCATTCTGAGAGAACTTAAAAGTTTATCTAATAAAGATCGGGTTTAAAATTGCTGAGACATCCGAAAATTGAATACTCAAACAAAATGGTCCTAATAAAATGTGGGTCCAAATTTTTATTAGGACCTCTTTGTTTTTGGATATCTCAGCCATTTCAAAAACAATTTTCATCAAATAAACTTTGAATTCCTCTTGCGATTGTGTGCTCTTTAGTATTTCATGGAAGTGGTTCATACTTATCTCGGAAAACTATAAGACCTAAATCCTCATGTCAACCAACACTATACTTTTCCTATAATCTATGTACGTTTGTTTTCTATGCGTGTCCAATGCCCGTCATCTATACGCCTTGTCACTCTAGTCTAGGCAGGAAGCAAGCTCTATCTTTAATAGGAATCTTGGTAAATTGCAATGTGGGACCACGGCCAGAAATTGACATGGTAAACAATATTACTTCATTCAGACTGTGGTGCGTGACATGCGTCAACCAGAGGAATGTGCTCTTTTCCCTATATGACAAGTAATGAAAGAATACTTAAACAGATGGCTATTGAAATATGCTATTACTTTTCTCATAGACTTCACACATGCCGTTTTGTGAGCGATGCTATCAAACGAAGTTGGGCATTAAAGATAAAACGAACAAATAAACAGACAAAGACAAAGACAAAGACAAAAGAAGTATGAGGATGAGGACAAGATGAAATGGAGAATTTCTGCTTTTAATATAATAACCATATACAGTGTATTTTTGCTGGGCAGACAAGTAGAACAACAAAAGAAATGAAATGCCTATAATATAAAATCATCACGTAATCCTATAGGTTCAAAACTACAAAACCTTAGAATCAACTTTATTTAAGACGTAATTTAAAAAAAAAAATGCAAGTAAAAAAAAAGTTGTATCAAAGTCTCATATGCATCACATATGGAAAAAGTCCAGTGCTGGCATTTGCCTCAACGGACTTCACTGTATTATGCAGAGGGCTAAGTGGTAAATGTATATCGAGCAAAAATGTCTGGGACTATACGGGCGCAGCTTCATGATTACTGTATTTATATCCTTGACCCATAACGATCTTGATTTTTAAAGTGTCGACTACTGTTGACTGTGGAGTAATTCGACGCCATAACAGAAAGTAAAAACGAATCAAAATTACGAGTAGGCGGGGAAAATGGGATGAAATCTCATTTAACCTTCTCTTCATATCTGAAATTATCGTTCCCGCGATATTTTTGAAGCTTGTAGATTCGTGAATATTGACATCATGTGTCATACTTGTTACTGATCGATATTGTAAGGCTTGCCCTTTATCTGATCGTCTGCTCTGAAAGAGAAAGTGAACTGCCCGCGCGAATCAAGATAATATGCGATTTATAGGTTCGTGGAGTAGGTTGTCCAGTTTTGTATAGCTAGGATGAATAGATAAAAAGATATTTGATTCTTTGGAACTGTCAGAAGGCGGCAAGGACGGGAGAAATGGTCAAGGATTTGTTTACGCCACTTCGCCCTTTTTAAGGCTACGATAAATCTGACCGATAATTCACTGTCCAGTTCGATGATACTCATACACAAGTATATGATAATGTGTAACCAGAGGCTGTTGGAATATGTCACGTTTCCGTTCGCCCAATATCAATTATTTGTATCCTTATCGGAGGATATAGCTATAGAGAATTGAGTAGAAGTAATAGCTTATCACGCGAGAAAACGCCATGTTGTTTAAAAACTCGCAGAAAGGTAGGTAATATCAAGCGTTCAAGCCGTGCAATTACAGAGCTCGATTTCCTAAATACCAACCAACAGTTTGACCAATGGTTTTTATATTTCCCTATGACTTTAATAGCTGCAACTTTCGAAAATGTCAAGGTATTACTGTCACGGCCGTACGCATTTTTTTTTTGGGGGGGGGGGTGTATAGGGGATGAATTTCTGGAATTGAAATCCAACAATCTGGTGTTCATTTTCACGGCATGCTTGGAGAAATGAATATTTGTAATATGTTTTAATAGTACCTCTTGCATATACAGCATGAGCATGGTGAGCATGCATCTTTACTGTGTACTATAAGTTTACGTAGGTAGACCGAGTTTGGCGGGGGGGGGGGAGTGCTTTTACATCTGTAGAGTTGAAATATAGCTACATGGTGCACACTTTCAAATATATTATTATTCAGGGAAAATGTTAAATCGTGCAAATCGGTGTCTGTCACTTCTTGTTTCACTGTGTACTGATCATGAATTATGTTGGTCTATGGTGGGGACCGAGCGGAGGAAGGTATGCGAGGGGAAATACTCCCTCGCAATTAAAATTCAACTATTTGGCACGCACTTTTGGTTGAATATTTGGAAACATTTCTAGTCTATGCAAGAAATTGTAAATTACTGAATAGTTGTATCTGTCGCCTCTTGTTCCGCATGCGTCTTCTTTATTATGAATAAGTCCATGAAGATGGACCTTTGTGACACTCACTAGCAGTCACAAAATATACGACAGTTCTTGCATGGAGAGTTAAAAGATGTCACAAATAACGTCATGCTTCTTCTCACACTAGGATAACGAGAACTGTTATGACGGAACACACAAAAAATGAACAGGAAACAAACTGCATTCTTAAATGTTGCGTTATTTCCTAATTTAACAAATTAATCTATTAGAAACTTTGATATCCCAGTCTAAAGAAGAAGAAGAAGAAGAAAAAAAAAAGGAGGATTAAAAATTTCGGGTGGGGCCACAAATGCCCAAAGAACATAGCAAATGATAATACGTTTCCCTTTCATTATCAGAATTCAAACCTCGCAATTATCGTGATTATAGGATATATCAAGGACTTATCCTTTATGAGTTTAACTTCTTCCTTTTGCACATATTGCTTTCATACGATACCTATGCTAGCTGGCCAGGAAAAGTTTATTCCATTAAAAACATGATCTCATGTCACGGAAATGAAAATGAAATTCCCATCTGATTTAAAAATAAAAATGTTCATCTGACAAATTTACAAATATACTCTCTACATGATGAAAAGAACACCCCTACCTCATCAGCTAGAAAAAAAGACTAAATAGATTAATAATAAGAGCAGATCATAATACCACTAGATATAAAGTAGGCACTTCCATAAAAAGAGCAAACCACCATTTTCCTGGGAATTATTAATATCCGTCTGAAGGGTTAATTTTCATATACTCCCCTAAGATACAATTCAAACAGGAAAGTTGGTGCAAAAGGGGAACTGAAAACCACTCAAGGTAATTGGGAATATCATCAAATAAATGCTTTGCTTTCGAATGTAAAACCCGAAATCACAGGATACTAATCACTAAGATTAATTACAACTCATTGTAAATTTATCTATTTTCTTTTCAGCAACAACAGCAACGACAACAACTACAACATCATCAACAACAACAAAACAATAAAACAAATGGAAACACGTTGAAATAAAAACCGGAAGAAATGTCGTTCACTACTATTGAGTTCATGTTGTTCACCCCCTTGATGAAAATAAAATTTCTAGAAATATCGGCCCCAGGGGAATCATTCTTTCTTTTCTCTTTATCCGTTGTCGGCTTTTGAGTTTGTTTTCTCTGCGAAAGCAAACAAATCCCCCATCGGACAGTTATGGAGTAACGCGTGACGTGTTAAGTACCCTGACGTCATAGCTGGTCAGCGGAATGGCGGCGGATTTGGTGAAACTTTTGCGGACGTTTTAAGAAGCCTCGCTGACTGGATGATGAATGCTGCTTTCAACTCGTGCCTGGGTGCCAACTGTAGGGGGCGAGTGCGCGGTTTGAAGACGCAAAAGTGCACGGCGATTTCTTTCTTTTTTTTCATAGATTCTACCACTTCCTCTCATTCTTCCCCCTCCCTCTCCCTCACCCCCCCCCCCACTTTCTCTCGAACTTCATCTTTCTTACCCCTCTCTTTCTCTCCCACTCTGTCACTCTCTTCCTAACACACACTCTCTCTTACTCCCTCGCACTTACACCATCCATATTGGTCTCACTTTTAAAGACAAAGTGAACTCTTCCGGGAATTATCATCAAGTACTACACTCATTATGTTGATAAATCAGTAAACCACAGAATATTGTCAATCGCCAAAGTTTGTTTGGTATTATAAGGTTATTTATACTAAAAGCAAAGGGCAACTTCATTATCACAACTAATCTTCTTATTGTGTCACACGTGAGCGTAGAGCAGAATGGAGAATTCTTGTCAACGTGAAAATCAATTAAACTACAAGGCCTACTAATAGGCAAAGGGCATGCACTCTGACAAGAAAGTCGGTTCGAGCCTGAAATCGCCTGATAAAATACATGTAAAAACATCGTCCATTATTACTGCCTTTTTGTGTTCAGAGGAACATTTTTCTCTACCTTACACCATCTGTGTACTTTGACTGCTGATCTGCACAGAAAACCCCTTGACGTTGTATACACTTTCCAAGGTCCCTGGCACAAAAAGGGTTAAAGAAATAGCTGATACTACTAGTACTAATGTAATTCTTGCTCAGTGTACGCTACAACTGTCTGCGCTGGTGGCGGTATCATTCGTACATCGTCGCTGGATTCTTTTATAGTACAATGCGTTAATGGTCAACAACTCACGGACGAACGCATCAAAGAGTCCGTCAAATTCACGAATACGTGCCATTCACGCAGGTACGTGGTGGGCTGTTATTTGCGAGTGCATCAGAAACTTGCGCGCATGCGTATTGCGGATGATATTGTTAAGCAGGCATGAGCTCTGTGCATTTAATACTTCTGCATCTTGATCTCAGAATTTTCATGACAATGATGTCAATTTAAAATACAGAATACATTGTAAAGATCTTTTATACGCAATATTTCGTTATGAATGAATGTATATGTCTGATATAATGATGATAATGGTGATGATGATGATGATGATGATAACAATAATGATGATAATAGTAGTAGTAGTAGTAGTAGTAGTAGTAATGATAATGATGATGATGATAATAATAATAATGATAACAAAATAAAATCAATTATAACAATAATACATTCTACTTTTATGGCGTAGGTTACATAGCAGTCTCCACGAGCTGTGACAATCATAGGCATCTTTTATACAGAACACTGACACAATCATATAAACATGAAAGAGGAATTACAACCTTCTTTTTTTTTATTCCAAAGCTGCATGCTGCTCTATCCCCAGGTCTGCTTATAGTGGAATACAAAGAGAAATTAAAAACACAACTTTTATAACAACGATGTGTCTTCCTCCCATGTTTCATTTCCTTCCAGCACCGTCTGTAAAAACCTAATCCGCATAAGTATGACAAAATGAGACAGCGCTTTCAAGAGAAAGGCAGAAAAGAGACACAAAAGAAGATAGAGACTCCGAGGAGAATTATATATAAAAAAAAAGAAGATACCTGGTCAATGATGGATGGGAGATATTCGCTCTGTGCATTCTGTCTGTTCCCATCCCTAATGAAAAGATACAGAAAGTGAACAAACATGAAACCGTTTGATTTAAGTGTCATCAAAATCTGAGAAGTGGAGTCTCGACCCGAGCGGTTGCCATGACAGGGTTGTCAAGGAAGCATCATCTCCCCAAGAATGATGGACGGAGGAACATCGGCAAAAAAGAAGAACACCCCCCCACCCAAAAAAAAAAAAACAGCAACATGAAAAACAACCCAGACATGATGGTGAAAACAGACAATAAAGTCATAAGACAGACAGATAGATATAGATATAGATAGATAGATAGATAGATAGATAGATAGACAGAAAGAAAGATATATTATAGATAGATAGATAGATAAAAAGGGAGAGAGAGATGGAGAGAGGACGACAGATCTATTCCTTTTCTCTGTTTGCACCTCTTTTCTATTTTTCTCTTCATGGACTATAATTATAGACACATGATGGATTTAGCACGTACTCATACGATCTATAGATCTATAGCCCGAGCTGCACGAACCAACTACGCACACTCAAAAAGACAACAATAACTTCTACAGAAAGTGCAAGTGGAAAACTTGTATCGGGAAGATATTCAAAAAAGGGATGGAAATTGTAAAGAGCACTTAACAATCTTTATTTTCAGATTTCGTCATGTTATAATGACGGGGAAGCCACGAGCAGATACATTTACGACATATACCCTGGGCAACCCTTTCAATGCACAGAGACTGCCAATATCAATCATTGTTTGTCTCGCCTATTTTCTTCATCTTTCCTTTGAGCTATCCAGAGCTTCCCAGGCGTTCATAGGAAACCAAGGGTAATTATATATAATTTTCTCAGCAAAGATAATGGCGAACAATTCTTTGCAGTGGTGTCCCACATCTTCCCTACCGAGATACTACAATATTATTTCTCATTTCCACGAAAAGCGTTCGCTCGCATCGCATGGCGAAAGATAGTTTCAGCCTTTGGTTGATTCTTCTTCTATTTCATAATGAATAACAGTCCATCCGTGGTACGTGTTATACATTTTCGTCCTGTCTGCTATTGTCTTGTGTACTTGTCACGGCTTTTGAGCGCCTCATTGGCTATCGTGTCTAAGGGTGGTCAGCCGAATGAATTTGGTTTGTGCTGTGAGCCGTGACAAGTGATTACCGAGTTGTACTCTAGGAGCAAAATTAACTTCCTTGAGAGTTCCCTCCTACCGTTGAATGTGTTTGCTCGTAAAATGCCTACGTGGAATATCAGAAACAAACTTTTTTTGTTCGTTTTTTCAATATTCTTCATTTGATATCTATAATTTCTCATGACAAAACGTTCATCTTGAATGCATGTACACCTTATACAATGAACAATAGTTGATCGACGAAAAATAACCCATCACAAACACATCCACACACACACACACACACACACACACACACACACACAATTTGTGGAAAATGGTACTGTGTTTGATTCATGAGTATGGACAAAGCCCATCGCCCATCTTCTTCGTCTGTCTTCTGCTTACTTAAAAGGGAAGGAGACCCCACTCCCCATCCCCTCGAAAAAAGAAAAAAAATCAGAAACATACCAAATGAAGATTATCTCTGCTTTTTTATTCGAATATTCGAATATCAGATGATAAAAGAGATTTCGGATCCCGGATCAATAGTCGATGATAAGAAAAGGCGCTTGATCATCGTGATTAGGTAAGTGACTTCTATCAAGTAATAAGTTAATGAGTTATGTGAAAACTTTACACGATAATGTTTATATAGGCTTTAGTTAGGTATGTATTCAATCATTTTTTTTTCTTTAACACCACGAAAATGCGTGAAATAGACTGCCTATTATATAACGTCCCTTTATTGCCACCCAAAGCTATACTAACAGCTTCAGATACACGCACATACACCCACATAAAACGTGCCTGTGACATACATATCATGTTTGAGGAATATTTCCACTACTTAATCTGCGTTAAAAGTAATCATGAAAATGATCTTTTCACTTAACCAAATTGATTCGAAATCTAATCGATATTTCGGTCCAGTATTCTCTGTTCCGCTTTCAATACCTCTACCCGTTACCCATTTTGTCGGTCACATCGGAAAGCGTAGAGGTTGGAAACTATCTTAATTTAATTTGGCGAAATGGGATTGAAATAATAAAAAAAAAAGCGCTCAATTCTACTAAATCAGAGGAAGGAGCTTTTTTTTCTTTAGCATAATTTCACTTTCTGGCCTTTTGAATGAAACAAACCACAAACCTAAGTCTATACAAGGTTGAAATCGAATCGTCAGCGAGCGCCACCAGATGTGCGAAAATTGTCCACTTACTGAAAGACAATGAAAATGACAAATAACAACCACACACACACACACACACACACACACACACACACACACACACACACACACAAAGTCATGACGGGGTTGGCGAGAATTATATCTTCCACTGTAAAGACTATTGTTTGATGAATACGTCATAAAAGGACAGAGCGATGTCCAAGGCAGAATTGTAACACACGTTCCATATCTACTCTAGATAGCTGAATATCTGGCTGCCATTGCCTTGAATTAATGGGATCATGGTTTTCTTAATATCAGCCTGTCCTATCAAGTTATCTCCTACTGAACAGAATGAACAGGAAAAAAATAGTTCAACTACAGAAAGAAAAAGATGAGTGATCAGATGATGCATCTGGAGTAAATGGGTATTAGGAGGAAGCTACCTTATATAATACGCATTGCCTGATGTGATCACGTATACGCTAAGGTAGCAAACTATATCTTATTTTTACTTCCTCTTTTTTGATACTTCTATTCCTGCAAATTTCTCCACGTATTCTATTTCAATCAGTCATTCTGCATATCATCTTTCGTCGGTTTTTGCGATAAGAAAGTGAAAAGAATACCATGTTATTGTGGAAAAAAAAAAATAAGTTTGTACTTTGAACTTTGATAACAAATTCCATGTCGAATTTTAACTAGCGATAGTGGAAGATACTTTTGGAAAATCGAGTACCCTATGAGCACAAGTCGTTTTGGTACTACATTTGCATTTATATTATTATTCTCAGAGGACTTTCAAGGTTGTTCATAATCACTTAACCTCATACCTAAAATTGATCCCGGACGACGGCCTGTTTAATGCCGTATAGTAACAATCTAATATGAATAACGTGACCAGAATTGATCAACGCATGGCTTGTCACACACATTACAGTTGCGAAACATATCCAATATTTTATATCCTTTCATTATGCATTAGTCTCAGAAAAACAACCACTAACATACAAGAATCAAAATATTTCAATGTTATTATAGATCGATGAATCCGTTTAAACGCATATTGCTTACAGGAGGTTGATTTACACAACTATTTTAATTAGTGTTAAATGTATGTCACTAATGACCAATCTTTCAGATTAGCGGAAAAATTCTTCAATGATTATTCAATGGCATGCATACAGGTAAACAATTATGACATTATTCGAAAAACCGCATACAGTGGACCACAGTCCAGTGCCCGCCATGTTGCCGCGGCTAGATTCGCCAGACTGGATAGTTTTTCGCATTTTCGCACTGAAGCTGATCTGTAAAACCTGAGAGAACGTGGAATTCATTGCTCGCGGACACGTCATGACATGGTGTGCGAGAAGTGTTATAGCTGCTTCACCTTAATTGAGTCGCACAAAAATCCTAATTGAGGATTATGTTCTCTCCGAATCCGTTCGCTACCAAGGCATCTAAAGGGAAATCTACGTTTCTGTGCATTCCTTGTTTTCATTGTTTCTCTCGGCAAAGGTGGCGCTCTTCACGTGTCATTTCATTGTCCGCTGATTTCGCGCCATTCGCATTTTGAACGCCTCAGTACCTGGTTGTACATCTGCTGGGTGCTTCAGTCCAATATCCTGGCTGACCGGTGAGAATGCACAACAACTAGCTCTCTTCCCTACCGAGTGTAGCACAGAGACACTTGACTTCTACTTCGTCCATTCTATCATTCAATCGTCAAAAATACAATTATTTGACGTAACCAAACGCACCAGAGAACCTCTTCTCAACTACTTGTTTCGGAGCGCGTGCGCCTAACAAAAAGGCAGTAATGACACTGCGGCATCCTTCATTTGAACAGCTCACTCCACACTGTCAGTGGAGAGGTTATTGTTTGTTCTTTGCCTTTTTTTTTGCATGACTGTTTTGTATTTGTATTTTTGCATCTACTGATGACACGAAAATGATCGCATAGCTTAAATAAATTCAATTATTTATAGCTACGTCTACGAATAATTCAAGGTATCACCAAGCGCAACGGCAAAGGCTAAGGTCGTCTTTGGTTTCATGATTTTTTCGTGAAAAACAGTTTTCGTGTATTTTTTCCGTGTGTGTGTGTGTGTGTGTGGAGGGGGGGGGGTGTGCGTGGGTTGGTTTGTTGATGTGAATGAGGAAAGAGAATATATTTGCAAGCAGAAAGAGGTGCGAGTTGTTGTTGGTTTTTTTTTTTTATTTCAGTGATTTTCGATGTCAGTTATATACAGGCAGACTGCAGTCACAGCCGGTCATCTATCTCGTTTAACAGACCACAGATGATTACCATTTATGATAAGGTAATCTCTTTACTTTTATTATTTCAAACTCGTGCAGTCATCCGGTTTTAACTAGAGAAAAAAAAAAACTCATCTGCCACATACACAAATTTATGTATTATTCCTTTGAACATTATACATCCTAAAAATCTGGATAACCTGCACTTACTTACTGTGTGTATTGACGGCAATAATGGTGACGTACAATAATTATGAGAACGATAAGATTATGGAGGCCTTGATTAGCCCAATTCATGCACTTGTATCTGGGATCATGGGGGCTAAGTATCATCTTCACTGTTATGCATAGTAGGATCTAATTCTTAGATGGATGCTACATGTGCTAGATATGGATAATGGGTGTTTCGCCAAAGTTTTTACTTCTATATTAGGGGAAAACGCGACACAACCCCCTCATTACGGCACAGCGACACATCGATGAATTCTTCATCACTTTTGCTAACCCAATTTTGTCAATTACTCTTTCTTCCCGACATGCAGAGATTTCGGGAAAATATTGTTAAAAAAACAACAAAAAAGAAGAAAAGCATCGTTATTCAAGTTATACCACGTAAGCAGAATTCGTTTCGCTGCTTTTATGTGTGCTCAAGTCAAAGTCATGTATACAACTGTTCAAAATTTGAAGATTTTACGTTACTGCTCTGACGCGACGAGAACAAACCACGACCATGGCCACCTCCGTTGTTATGGTAACCAGCTATCCCATACACACACACACATACACACACTCACACACACACACACACACACACATGATGCATCGGCGTTTTTGAGCCGGTTTTGTGCAAATCTTAACCCTTCTTATGTGATTACGGCTACTTTTTTTCCCGTCATTTGCAACTTTCTTTTCATTTTCTTTTCGTTGCAATGATCCTTAACTACGATGTGATTGATTGATTGATTGATTGATTGATTGATTGATTGATTGATTGATTGATTAATTGATTGATTGATTGATTGATTGATTGATTGATTGATGTAACTTGAATGCTGTTCCAGTCGACATGACTCACCGAATATACGGCATTATGATTACGATTCTGGAGATTGATACATTCATACCACTGTCTT
The DNA here is from genome assembly GCF_964275005.1 of Diadema setosum. Classification (NCBI taxonomy): domain Eukaryota; kingdom Metazoa; phylum Echinodermata; class Echinoidea; order Diadematoida; family Diadematidae; genus Diadema; species Diadema setosum. Next base: position 17,874,543 of record NC_092699.1, on the reverse strand, counting down.
AAGTCGAAATCTCCGAATTCTAACAGTAATAATATGGTTTTGCTGTAAATCAAGATATCTACACACCACGCAGTGTCTGTATATAATGTGTCTCTGTGTGAGCGCGAATGAGTGTATGTGTGCATAATTTGTGTGTTAAAGGGCTAGTATAATTCTGGTTAAGATCAGGGCTACAGGTTTCCGACTTTTTTTGTGAGATGATTAGAAACAACTTATGCATCATGAAAGAGCATACAATTCTAAGAGGAATTCAAAGTTTATTTGGTGAGAATTGATTTCCATTTCTCTTTGAAATTGAGATTTCCAAAAATGAGATAGGCCTACTAATAAAAGGTGGCACCCTCCTTTTATCAGGACCATTTTGTTATACTTTATTTTTTTTATGTCTCAGCCATTTCAGAACCGATTTACATCAAATAAACTTTCAATTCCTTTTAGAATTGTATGCTTTATGATATTTCATAAGTGGTTTCAAAAAGTTTTCTCGCAAACAAAAAGTTAACATCTGAATCCCCCATTTCAGTCAGAACTATACCATCCCTTTAACATTTCAAAGTGCTTGAGGTCATCGATAATATTGTTTTGGCATTCACTCGTGGTGACCCGGGATGTCGTCTATCTGATGATGTACTGTAGTAATCAATTATTTTAGTAGGAGAAAGGTTTAACTTCCTTTCAAATTAAACAATCAAAACATTATCTTTGTGACTTTTTGTGTACAATTCAACTATGCAGATGACATTATCACCTCGGCTAAAAGTGTATGTTCGGTTGTGACCAATATTATTGTATATTTGTTGGTAGCACGGGAAACGTTCAGTTCAATTTCGTTGGGCTTTCCCTAATCTCTTTGAATTTACTTTGTTTGCACTTTAAGCCACCTTGAAGGGGAATAAATAAATTAATCTAGACCTTGTTGCCAAGCCTTATTTCAAATAGAAACAATATCTACCTCTCTGAGCTATAGCAGGAACTTATAAAAGCAGGTATTAGCTTCATGCACAGCAGCCCTGGGATTACTGGTCGATGCAAGGGGAATAGACTATGTGAGTTATTACATTGTGTAATCTCTGCATGCTAACTGACAGAAAATCATTCCACTGATGATAAAAGCCCTACATCGAGAGTCGCTTCACTGTCCCATGAATGTATTTGTCTTTGACGTCTGCGATCTGATTTGCCAGGTGAAGTCTGAAAAGATCATTTTAGTCTAAAGGCACAAGGAGTTAAGAAATATTAAGTAATGCCCTCTGTCGGTGCATGGAGTTAGCTTAAGATGATAGATTTTTGGGAAGCATTTTGAAATCTAATCTCTGATGATTATAGCTCTACGATTGCTTCGATGAAAGTGGACATTTAATGTTAAGTCCGCGAATTTCTTCGTATGAAGTTAAAGTTTTGAAATTATTTTTATATTTACTGTGTATCGAATATGGTTTGGGGTATGTTGATGATACTTGCTGGCTTCGTACACTGTAGTGTAGTAGTTAGAGGGGATATTTGTTGTTGTTGATGTACTCTGATAACACTTTTTTGTATACTGGATTTTTTTTTTCTTTTTTACGGGGGGTGGAATGTATACCCATTTGCCAAAATATTCTTAGCTTGTTTGAAGGAAAAAAAATCCATCTGGTGTACACGCTTAATTCAAATTGTATTATTTCCTTTCTTTTATGTTCAACAACTCCCTGATGTGCTTCCTTAAGTTGGTTGGAGAGGCCCAAGGGTCATAGTGATTTTGATTGCTTTTTTCCAACCCGGCTCCTTCGGGAAGCTCAACAGGGAAAGCCTGACACTTTGTTTTCATGTGTTTTGTTTGTTTATTCTGTTTCTCTGTTATCACTTGTATTGTTTTGCAAATGCCGAATAAATAATAATAATAATAATAATAGTATATGGAATTGATTTCAAGTAGGAGAAGAGTCGAATGTGACTTCAAAGGGGAAACATCCCCACTGAGTTTATTTTTCAAATTGACGATATAGACAGGCCAAGACAACCGACATTACGTAATGGTTGTTCACAAACCTCACCATATAATGACGTCAACTGAAGACTGAATTGAACGCAAGTGATAATATCAACGTCTCTTTCAGGGAATGTTGCCTTCTGCCCAAATGAAGTAACAATACATACACATGCTTATTGCACCTGACTAAACGAATTGCCCTTCATCGGCGTAAATAAACACCGATTAATCAGAGTTCTAGCAGTGGCCATGGTGAAAATCATGGGTATACATCCTCCGGCTAGACTCGAACCATAGACAGGCGTCGTATCCAATAGAGTATCGAGTCTCGACGTGACAGCCAGTTCTTATCCCTTATAGCATCGGGAGGGGGGGGGGATGCATTTAGTGCATTCTACTCTAGTGACATACTATTACTATTGCTATTAGTGTCAATCCGTTGATCAAATGAAATCTTATATATATAAATAATATATATATATATATATATATATATATATATATATATATATATATACACATATATATCATAATTGAGACAATAATGAGGACAGAAGATGTCGCAGAATACCGGCTGGTGGAAGCTTTCGACCTCAGGTCTTCGTCAGCTTTATTGTCTCTTTACACGAAATGAAATAGATATTTTGAGCATATTGCTAACGTATCATATCATGGAGTAATGAACATAATACATCGAGTACAGTATTTCAGCATGAGTTAACAGCTTCAGAGCATACTTGGCAACATTCTGTCCTCATTATTGTCTCAATCATATTCTTCCAAAGATGACATAGGCATACGGTACGAGCATCAGCATCAAGCATCAAGCATCAAGTTGAAGACACAGGGTTTTTGTTCTATTATCTTGTAAAAAAAAACCAAAACACACACTACTGAGCACGCATGATTTCTTGAAATGCTCTTGAAAGTCATGAGCATTGTTTTGGTACTGGATAGAGACTGGTAAAAAAAATGGATATACTCTGCCACTTGTTTGTTATGTTTGCAAAATTGGACTATGTTTTCACGTAATCCTCTCCAAATTTCAGTCAAAATTACAGAAACTGTAAACAAACGGAATCAGAAACGTCAGTATTACATCTGAAAGTTCAAGTTTGAAGGAAAAAAGTTAAAGATTTCTGTGAAATAATAATAATAGTAGATAATAATGATTATATTACCAATCAAGAATTTCGTCAGAAGAAATTGGTGAAAGGAACGCAGCTAACATTTTTCTTGTCAACAGATATCAAATTTTGGGGTCTGTTGTTAAAGTGCATGCAGTATAGTGATTGGACATACAAAAAAAAAAAAAAAATCACAATTTCGTGTACATGAAACCACGACATCAACGTATAGATTCATTCTCTTCCGACATTTTTGTACATCGTATGCGCGTCTGTACTTCTGCCTCTCTGGACCGTAATTAAGATATGATGTCACTAAAGTAAACTGTTTATGTCTTTCAAAAATCTGAGGCCCAGGTTTTTAGAGCATAATATGTTACTTCGAGGGTGGCGACCTTTTCCCACATTATCGAAACATTTTTACAATTCAAGTGGGCGACATACAAAATTCATTTGATGGACCGAGTTATAATTGGGAATCGAGGAAGACTCAGACCTATGTGGGCGGGTTTTTACAGCACTTCCTGGAGACGTGTTTGGATGCACTAACGCCCGCTGATCACGTGCCTTCATCTATGCTATATGATCAAAGAAATAATGTGTGTACATCCATCACCAAGTGAGAATTATATAGAGAACCTGCACTGTCGAAAAGTTATGGAATGAGGTGAAATGCTAAAACTTGACATTTGTACGTTGGCGGTGGGTGGAGATGTCGTAAAAATGTATCGAGAAGCGGAATTAAATCGCCTTTGATAGGAAAAGCCTAATTATTCAAGCTGATACCACGCTTTACTGGGTTAAGAACATCCAATAACCATAAATTGTTAACCTTCTCTTTCAGAATTTCAGCAGTCACCTTTAAAATTTGTTTGGTAACTTTTTGTTACTATATGTATATATATATATATATATATATATATATATATATATATATATATATATATAATATGCTCTTAGGCCGGACTTCATTTCACATTCAGAAACGCTACCAAAATTTTGGACAAAGTATTCTTAAGAAGTAGGCTATCTACTCTCCCTCTGTGGGAAAACCATGATAATTGTGCATATGTATTTATATGTATATGTATACATATGTACGCATATATTTCAAATACAATTTGCATATAGATTACGCGAAGCTTCTGTCGGTAGATTAACTTCAAGGTATTAACTTTCTGCGATGCTGCTTTGCTAGCCATGAGCGTATCCAGTCTAAAAGTCATATCTTAAATTAGGAGGGTACTGTAATACATGATAAATCTGTTTCTACTTCGTGATTATTCTTTTACCGTGCCGAAGGAGAGCAGGAAATATCAACTGTAACATGATGTCTAAAGGTATAACTGTCGATTTTTGCTCAATGGTGAAATGTCAGCCAAAAAGGCGCAACGACAGTATTGAAATATGAGATCATATCCGATCGTGGTTGCTACGCAATGTTTTAAAATCGATCATCGATAATCGACAAATCGGGCCATAGCAGTATATCCTTAGATCTTCCGAGCGCTAGTGAATCGCTTGTTGATCGAATATGATTTGCTAGGGCACGATTGGTCAACACGTAATGCTCTACTCTTCATCTTCTGAATGGGTACGGCTCTTCTTGAATAAATATCATGTACTACAACCATTTCATTTTACACTTCTGATCTCAAAATACTGCGTTAAAAACTTATCATCCTGCATGACAAATCGCTTCAGCCAGACGAGTATCTTGGCGTTAGACCCTTTCGATATTTTGCAAGCAATTTCCAAATGGTGGAAAGCGAATTTGGGCTTTTCTCAAAACTGTGTTGTATCTTTAAAGTAAAAACAAGTGGCAATTGCATCACTTGATATCACGTTGATTTTACAGAGTTAAGGATGTGTTACTGTGTTTGTTTGAGTTTTTTTTTTTGCTTGTTGATTCAGTGTTTTTGAAGTGGTATTACAGTGTATTTGTATAAGCCTTCTTTTAACACAATCACCATGACCACCATGCATCGTTTGTAGCTTTTTAAAAAATCTATACTCGTAAATTTTTAACAGCGAATAAAGTCACACGCAGAAGTAGAACTCAAAACAAGATATGTAATAAGTCACAAGCAGAAGTAGAAATCAAAACAAGATATGTAAATGGAGCTTACCATATTACTTAGATCAAATTCAATTCAGCTCAAATTTAGTTGTGTGTTATAGATAACATTCTTGTGAATCAAGAAAGCTTCCTCAGCCTTTTGTTTGAAGTTAAGGCAATTTCAATTTTTTTTCTCTCTTTTGCGTTGTGATTATTTGGTATGTGTTAGTTTCATGCCTTATTCTTCTCGCATAGAGATGCATATAAGTAAAAAAAAAAAAGAAGAAGCAGATGGTATGACAACTAATGGCATTACAAATTCATAGCTGTACAGGCTGAGTGCAATATCTGTAAGTTTAGTCATGTCTCATGTCATTCACAATGATTGCCACAATATGTTTGCATGTACAGGACGTTCAGCCTGAATGAGTTTGGTGTGACACGTAGGAAAAAGAAAAAAAAATATATGTACACCTATATACACATATATATATATAATATATATATATATGCATTGAATCTAATCGTAAGTAGAAACACCAACAAAAGTTTCAAGAGCAGGCATTATGCCTGGACATGTTAAACGAGCAATTATCTCATTCTCATCGCAGATTGGAATTATCGTGATCAGACCTGGCTTGGGACGTGACCAAATTTACTCTCTTCCTTCCGCTGGTTACTGAACCGACGAGACACTTCGTTTTAATGCTCGTGTCAATGTTGCAGTCCAGTTGATACGATAGGCAAGCAACGCCTATCAATTCGTTCAAGTTTCATAAGGACCTGTGGGGGCGTGATGCATTTTCCAAGTCACTGAATCAAAACAAACAGAAGAGCAATTTTCTTGAAGGGGGCGGTAATGAACATGAGCATGTAACAGCATACCAAGTTGGCATATGATTGAATGTAGGTAGGCCAACATAATCATCACTATAAAAGATCGTGGGCACGAAAATGAAAAGACAAGAAGAATACGCCAGTTCGCAGTTCCACTTTGCGCATGAGCAGAAAAAAAGGTAATTCGTACCAACAGGCATGTGGGTTTTTAAATTCACTGGGATAAGCATCTATGATGTAATGATTATTCACGTAATCCTCATAATGTTGCTTGCCAGCACATCCACCTGACAGCAAAAGTGGTATCTGGTAATATCAATAGAAAGAGAGCATTAATACATTCAACGCCAAATGATCAACGGATGTGTTAATTGACCGATCATTCTGGTCATCTGGTCGCTACGCAAGTTCATTCTTTGTTAGAACAGGATCGATGAATCGCTATTAATTGTTACGTAAAGCTTATGCATTATGCCGCTCTGAAAACGAATGAAGTACCCCTTACCGACTGAGAAAAAGAAAGGTTATTCGTACCAATGTGCCATGAGCTATAACTCCGAACTGGCTTATAGCGAGAAAACATTTTGAGTTGAAATGAATTTTTGCAAAGTGAGAGATTTGGAGAATATTGGCTTGTTTATTTGTACATCTATGTATAACTATGCAATGTGACTACGACTCTGGTAAACACATCCCTAACATTCCCAACGTGTATTTAAAGATTTGAATATCATTGCTAGATATCTATGTCATAGAAATAATGAGCAAGCAGCAAGAGACAAAGTTGTTAAATAACACAATTTGCAGTGCACGTCAAGCCCCCTACAAAATCAGATATCTATATTTAAGACATGTAGTTTGAACACATGAAACAAATTTTGTACAATCACCTTTGAAGATTTTAAAAGCCTTCTTTTTATTTACAAACAATTTCAAGTACTTAGTGAAGTCTCTGCCGCCATGCAGTGAAGACCGATTGAAGAGCTTTGGTGTTGTTTCTATTATCCCCTCGGTCGTTTTTTTATCATCTCTATTCAAGACCTGCTGCGTAAAGTACTCATACAATGCTTGGCCCATAATGTTTTGAAGTGCCCACCCCAAGGGAATTGTGTCCATTCACCGATTTATCAGAGGAAATCAAGTAAAGTGTTCACCGTCTCACTTCGTAATATGGTTTGATATGTAATGATTTATTGGAGATCTGAACTTTCTTGTCTTTCTCCGAGCCGACCCTTGGGATACTTTAAGGAGAGACAAGAGAACTCTAAGCATAACACGCCAACGTCCCACGAGGTCTGTGACGATGCGCCTTGTTGATACAGGCGCTTCTGTCCTATCAGATTAAAGGTTTCGCGCGGAAACAAGCTCGCCACAAAACGAATAGACGATTCAACATTTTTTTTTTCTCATTCGTTTAGAAAGCACATTGGAAAGGGTAGAGTCAAGATGTAAGGAAAACAGAGCTCACCTGAAGCCGATAGTTGGCACCTCACAAGCCTGTCAGTCAATGACAGGTAAGGCACATTTACAGTTTGCCTGCCAAAATAGTATGGGAACAAACTGTCCCAGCAGAATCCCCTAATATGCGGCAAGTGGGAAACAGGGTCCGTGCTTATGGCGCGTTTTCTGTGGTGTGTCTATGCCGAATTATCTAACGCCTCTGGGAGTTCCGCCTAACAAATTGGGCCTGAGGGGACAGACGTGTACTTCCGCGTGGTTTTCTGTTCGTATTCTTCTTACTTATTTCAAACAAAGAGAGAAAAAAGATAAAAACAAGTTCGGGGAAGATAAGAGTTGTTTGCATCGAAACAATTTCACACATGATAAAATTGGGAATTGATGTGACCCCTTCGTTTCAAGGAGTTATTTTCTTCAACACGTGGGATATTTAGAGGGAACTCATTTCATGTAGTTTTGCATGCCTGAAAACTCAGATACTTCCCAATTCACAAAGGTCAGAATGCTTTCTTACTATATTGTAGATGCTATGTCTTGGAAAATTTCAACTTTAGGAAGCAAAAGATTTGGTTTAATTCGATATTAGTGTGATACATAACTTTATTGGAGCGAAGAAGAATATTTATTTGTGCTATTATGATTTCTATTAACATATCATTCCAATCCTGATAAAAATGGTATTGCTAATTTATCCTGAGTCGATTTTTTTTCTCTAAAAACAGCTCTTGTAGTTGTCTAAAGTTACCATTTGAGTTCATTGTTGTTTCCGTACTAACTCTATTGTAAAAGATATCTAAACGTCAGGTTACACTTTACTCCGGAATGGAAAGAAGAACAGAAACAACTGTAGACTCTTTTATGTTGTGATTATTACAATGTTTTTGAAATCAAAGAATCAAGGAGAGTAAGTGGATTATCTTAATGCAAGAGTGTGAGTTATGTTTTTGATAACAAAGAAGGCCAACTTGTTAATCAAATTGTGTAAACAAAAACAAAAAAGGTGAAATGGATTTGCATTTTCTTTATGGATGGAAATGTGATTCGTGGTTGTTGGAACATAAAACGCAATTACGATCTACAGAATATCCCTTGTTTAGTTGAATATATGAGGTCAGCATTAGGCAAGATAATGAATATAACGAAGATCCTCATATTACTTTAAACTTTTAAGGTGAATGTACTGTTATCTAATCACCCGCAGCTTTTCAGAAATTATATTGTGCTCATAGGTTCAATATCAAAACCTCGAGAGAAAAATAGATATCAATTTGCTGGAAAAAGTTGAGACATAATCGCATATTTCAAATACTGCAATCATATAATTGTAATGTCGCATGTAAAATTGCATGCAAAACAAATACAGCAATAACTTCTCTCTTCATATTATTCGCCTGCTCATTTCTTAACTTGTAAACATTGCTCATCTATTAAAACGAATCAAACCCGCGTGTTATCATGATTCATATAATGCAATTAATTTATTTCAGAAAATAATATTTTTGAGCTGAAATAAGTTCGCGAAATGAACGAAACGAATGTTTAATGTGGTAATACTTCTGATCCAGTCTAATTAAAAGTGAATGGTACGTAATCAAGTCTTTTGAAATTGAGAAAAATGCAATATTATTACAATTATAATCAGTATCATCTAAACAAAAACCAATATCAGAACCTATACAACTGAATCTCGTTGTATTTTAATAAATTTGATATTTTTTGAATGCCTTATCAATTCCTTTTTAAGCCGGATTATTTTCTTCATCTTTTCCAGAAAGCTACTCTAGTAGTCCTCATGTTTTCGGACGTGTTTTTAATATTCCTGTAGAATCGATTTTTTTTCTTTACTTATTCATCATTGCTTTACCATATAAAATGCAGATATCGCTGCTGTACTTTCTTATAGATGACTGCCTAAACTCTGTACTTCAGTTAAGTCTCTTTGAATGATATAAGCGAATAAGATTGGGTGTTCAATCTTAGTGGAAGTTACGAAAGATTGTTAAATTTTGAAGTTAAGCACTCATTTTTAATTCCTAGTTAACCTCTGAATAGTCTTACCAAGTTACCCGTACCCTAAAAAAAGATATGTAATTGTAAATTCCAATATCAAAATAAAGAACAATTTTCGAAATATAAAAGAATACATAAGTTTATTCATGATGAATCATAATGATTTCAGTGTTTATTCACTAATCCCCAATCTTCACGAGATCGAGAGTGATGATTGATTCCAAGCGATACGACAATCCGTGATCTGGTTTCCAGGGAAGGTGATAAAGTGAAAAATAGAAATGATGTGCATTCTCTGAACAAAATGGACCCCTAAAACCGGTAACATTCCATATCTGAGGGCAATATCTCTTCCTTCCACTATCGTACCAAGTAATTATAACGTTTCCTACGTGTCTGCACATTGCGTTATGTGTGAACATGAACCGGGACTCGTTAAAAATTCACAGGACAGGGGAGTTAATGCAATGTTTCATGTATACTAATCTAATCAAACGCGTAACACTACTCTGGATATCCAACTCATAGAGAGAAATTCTGCCAGTATATAGTTGATGACAAGACCACAGCGTAATTTCTCAAATGAAATTGCGACGCCATAGGATGAATGGGACGTCGTAAATACAGTTCATGAAAATATGGATTAATCAGTAAGTTGCAAAAGCAATTCATCTGCAAAACAAAACTGTGTAACCATAAAACAACAACCTCTAACACACCCACGGCTCTAATGACTCGTTAAAAGTAGTGCCATGCATGATGAGTTATTCATACTTCCTATCCGACATGAAGGTTAAGGATGAAGTACGTTAATAAGAGAACATTTTAAAGGTGTAGACAGACTTCCACGAAAAGACTGTTTTCCTCTCAATCGATGTGATTTCATTTTCCGAAAGTTTATTGAGTATCTGTATCACCCCTTGGACTTTTGACCACTGACAATGTCATATAAACAAAGTTTACTCCTTAAATTAAAGAATTGAAAGGTGATGGCCGAATAAACTACCTTAAGAAAAAACGAATTGTTAAAATGAAAACAAGGCCTTATTTTGAACAAAACGTTGATGAACGAATAACCATATAGATAATGCAAACTCCAGCGAAGTATGATAAAGTGTATTGTGTATATGTTCAATGCAGCATCAAATTGTACCTTGAAGTGTATTACACTATATATATATATATATATATATATATATATATATATATATATATGTGAAGAGTTTTATAGCAAAACGAGCTACCTCCATTCTTGTTACGTTGAGATATTTGTGATTAAAGCTGCTAAAAAACAAAGAAAATATCAAGAAAATAGAAGATCTTTTAATCACAATTTCTAGAATATTCCTTGTTATGTCACAAGTGAGGTATTACTGGAAAGGTTTAATTTTGCTGTCTGATGATGAATTTGCTTTGAAATGTTTAAAAAGGGCGCTTAGCTCATTTTGCAATGAAACTCTTCATATATGTATATATTTAGTAAGGACTTAAGATTAAGGCAAGATTTAAGCGGGGCAAATTTAATAAACGTAAAACACTCATTCTCTAGCTCGTGATCAAGGTTATAGTGGCTAGGGAAGAAAGAGTGCCTATCATAATATACTCATTGATTCAAAACGTGTTATTATTGTTTTGATCCGTCCTTTAAAAGGTGGGTACAGTTTAGGTTGAGATGGGACTTCAGGATTCCAACGATTTTGATGATGATTTTTGAATTAAATGAGAAACCTGTTATGAAATATTCAAGACCGGATAATTCTAAGGGGAATTCAAAATTCATTTGATGAAAACTGGCTTCGAAATGGCTAAGATATCGAAAAACAAAGCAATCCCAATATAAAGTGTGACCCAGCTTTGATCATGATCGCTTTGTTTTACTTTGTTTTTGGATATATCAGCCATTTTCAAAACTTATTTTCATCAAAATTTCTTCCGTCCTTTAAAGTGATTTCTAAGTATATCTCTCAAAAAGCTAAAAGCTGAATCCTTACCTCAACCAAAACTATACCATCCCTTTAATATTTGCCTGCGCCAAGGAGGTAACTAATCCCATTTTGTATTGTTTAAGTGTTTGTTATTGTTGTTTGTAAACTCACCGTCCATTGTCTCTACGTTTGTTTGATGTTTTGTTTCGTTTTGTTTTGTTTTTGCTGTTCATAGCAACATATATTATTTGGTTAGATAGGCTTAGATAGTAATATTCGTATCAATTAGGGGAGCTCTTCGTAAATGCCATTGGCTTTTCATCTGTAATTCTTTATTCTTAACCGTAGCCCATCCCTTATGTATTAAACAGCTGGTGTTTGCTTCTTGATTTTCCAGCTTCTTTATGTATTCAAGTTATTGTTGTGAGCAACGTATGGGTACACGGTATGCGTAATATTTGAAAATTGGAAAATAGTTGAAACTTCCCTATAGCAGAATAAGAAGAAAAACAGCAACACACAAACTGCACAGAGAGGAAAAGGATGTTAATATTGAATCATTAGAATTTGACTTAAGTCAGGAACACCGGAGTGTTGCTTTTCTTTGATCAGATGCAGGTATGGCATATGGTGTTTTCTTAGATTTATTATTTCAATAAGAATATACCCTTGATTAAATGGGAATTTCTTCGAAAAAAAAAACCTGACCAAAACATGCCAAATGAATATTCTTGGATTCCAAAGGGAGTCTATACCCTTGATTAAATGGAAATTTCTTCGAAAAAAAAAAAAAACAAAACCCGACCCAAATGAATATTTTTGGATTCCAAAGGGAGTTTGAGCTCAATAAGTTCAAAATTTTGATGAGTTTGAAAAATACAGAAACAAATTCAAAAGTTTGAATTGTTTGTCACATAAGTGGTATTTTCTTAGATTTAAAAACAACACACATGTGAATGGTTTGTGAAAAACGTGAATGAAATTACAGGTAAAAATACTTAAGGAAATATTTTGGAATTTTATGATAATCAGATAATGACAAAGTTTTGTCGAATGGGTTTCACGTAATGTTAATTGATTTTATTATAGTTGCACTATACTACTAGCAATTGTGCATTTGTCATGAATAAACTCTCGTATACATTTAGCACATTCAAGATCATAGTAGTTTTTGTATGATATTACCTGTATACGCTTTGTGAAGGTTACTTAGTACATAGTGTTCAATGTCGTGGAGGCACATGCAGCGTAGAATAATTATGAATAATGATAAACGTGTTTGTGTGTGTATTTGTGTGTGTGTGTGTGTGTGTGTGTGTGTGTGTGTGTGTGTGTGTGTGTGACTTTCGGTAATCTCCTGTAGGGCTTATAGAAGAAGTGCTGAAATTCTTTTCTTGAAACCAGCTGCAATAACATAATGAAATCTTTGTTGCAATCCTTGATGTTTGCCGATCACCTCACTCGACACGTGACTTTTTCGTCTTATTCATTTTCAAGAGGCAGTCTTGATTAAAGAATAATCATGGTAGTAATATCACCGCTTTAGGACGATATTTCTTTCGTCTATATACTCAGAAAATATCACTCAATAAGCCAAACAGCTTCAATCTGATGCTATAATTATGCGCTTGCATATAATCCTGCCCGTTCCTGTAAATGAAACATTTGCGTGATTATGGTTTCATGACTCTGGGCAACAATTCTGCCTTTGCTTTGAAATCCAAAAGACAGGGATTTACTTCTTTTGTGCCGCCAAGCCCAGAGTACTGAACACATTTGTGTGTGCGTGTGTGTGCAAGGAAAGCATGCATGGTAAAACAATATAGCAGTCCTTTATTCCTTGGGTGACCTAGCCTATTCAATATTGCGATATTATGTATTCGTTGAAGTTGACGGTTTTAAGGGTAAAGTTACACAACTACACTAATGGAAAAAAAAAATCAGAAAACACATCAAACGTTAGAAAGGTTGCTAAGGCATGTAATAGACCTTGAGCTTGCCAATACTTGCGGTGTGCTGAGGTCGCACTGTCGAGTGAAAACTGAATAGGTGTCCGTAATGACCGTTCGAGGCATTTTATTCAATATCATTGGAATTGTTCTTGTGTGGTTAAGTGTCCTTGATTGGGAGGTGTATAAGTTTTGAAAGAAAGCGGAATGGTGCGGTATCTGTTGTGTATCCATAGGATCAACTATGCATTTGCAGTATTAGAGCGTCATTAGATTGAACTGAGACTGAAGTTGTGTAAAATTTTCCCCTGTTCTGTGACCATGGCACGCAAAGACACGTAAATCCCGCGCGACTGCAACTTTGGAGCTATATGAACTGGACACGTAATGGTCAAAGGAACATTCTTAAAATACCTTTGGTACCTACTTACCCTCTTTTCAACCCAATCATCTTATGATGATGACGTAAGCGCTTATGAAATGTTCCAAAAGACAGTTTGAAAAATTATGTCAAAGTTTGATTGGAAGGCATTAAGAGCATTAAGAGTGTCACGTGATCATGGAGCAGGCGCCACGACGTGGTAAAATAGGGATGACTCTACGTGACATTCCGTTGGAAATCACGATCTTGCTGTCTTGCTAGTCAAATCACGCTCTGCATAATGATGGCGGTCTGGTGTATTCGTTTCCTATCTATTCATTTTTGTGAGTGTGTATGTCTGTTTAAATGCCGTTTGTTTCCATGATGTTTTCTTTTGATTTTTTCAAGATAACTTCAAAGAAATAAACAGTCTTTGGTAATATTTGTATTATTCCTCATGCTATGTCATTGCATCTTTTAAATTTCACTTAAAGAATTCAAATTTACTGAAATCAAATTATTGCAATTTCTTTAACATGTTTAAGCTGTGAATGTTTTGACGTCTACACCTCATTGCAATGCAGCTCCAACTCCTGCGCCTATGACTCTTTAGCATTTATGCTCCATTCCAGAAAAAAAAATACCATACCCGAAATAATAGGATCCAAAGTTCAAAGTCCTCCACATCACAATGTTAAGAACAAGATGAAAGCTCTACAACTTCGAACACAGCCCTTTCAAGGAAAAGAAATAAAGTTTATCATGGAAAGGCAAACAAAGACATTCTAGTGAAACACTGAAGAGATTTCATTCAGCATTAACTATGAGTTCTAGATTTATGTTCCAACATGACTACTTCGCCTCCCCTGGGTATGGAATATTTAGTGTCATGGCATTTTGTGTCATAATACACTATATCCAACGTATCTCGCATTAGTTCATATCAAGACAGTAACTTTATATACGTATATGAATTGAGTAATATCAAACAAGCATGACTGGGAAAGTTAGATAAGAGTCGATGGTGAAAGTTAAAAGTTCAACCGTTAGAAATGGTTTCCTTAGATTGGCTTGAAAGTCAGTGTGTGTGAAGTTCAAAGTTAAAGTTGCTGAGCGATGGCATTATCGTCCTAATGTTACTTACATAACTGATTCAGACCAGCACACAGTTACGTGAAGACAGCATGAAACTCTGAAATATCAATACTTTTTTACCTCCAAGTAATAAAACTTCTATCCTTGTGTGTTCGTTTGATTCAACTTGTTTGGTTTTTACTTGTCAGACGTAACCTAAACGGGAAGTTGAATTTCCGCTACGCTGAAATCACGGGAGGAAACCAGTTTCATTGGATCTGTGTACCACATGATTGGAAATCTCGTCTCACGCTATCGTCTGCTCCCCAACGGATATTGTTGGCTCACCTCGTGGGGGAAAGGTCGTTGGTTTTCGTTTTCCACCGAAGTTTGCGACAGCACATCCTTCATTGTCTGCGTGGCGTTCCAGATGCTTATTAAAGGTCTTTTCCGGCGCAGACAGGCTTAAGGACAGTGCCTTTTAGGAGATTGCCGTTTATCAATTATAATCTCTCGAGTTGCTATATGCATGTCAGTGTCCTATCGTAACTTCTAGCATTCACCTATCATGAGCAGTTATCTTCATGAATGTCTTCCGGTAGACAGCAGTATGGTAATCTTGGATGAATATAGTCTATTTCAGTGTATTTAGAATTTAACATCTAGTTACTATAAGAAGGTCAAATATTGATATAGCGATTATTATTACGTATATTTCCCATTATACGCCGCTTATGACTTAAACTAAATACTTTACACCTTTCATAGGCTTCTTAAGGTTTCCCTCCATAACAACTCACTGTGTTATCTTTGCCATTTCAAGAAGAATTAGTATGGATTGTTTATTTATTTGTGATAATGTTTTGTAGTGTTGTTTCATTGTTTGCATGTAATCTATGATTATCATGGAAATATGAATCAAATCAAATCCATTCAAATCAAGGCTATGGACAGAGATGATTATTTTGTCGGGATAATGTACGGATGAAAACTATTTTGCTCTTCCACTCTCACAAATGGTCAAAAATCTATGGAAGCTGATTTCTGGACTAGATGTGTGTAATGTGTGTTGTTCGTTTTACTGGAGGCAAACATATCAGTGCATATGATAGAATGTTGGCATGTGTGGATGTGAACTGAATCCACTTCAAATTTGAAATTAAGTGCATTTTAAAAAGAATAGTAAATAGACTTTACGAACATCATTTCTTTACAGCGACTGAAGTGATAACAGACGGTCTTCTAGAAATTGTTGCTCTTTATGTTCAGATTGGTAAATCTGAACAGCATCTTGGAGCGCAGAATCACTTCAAGTCATATCAAAACTCCGCCATAACAGATGTTATCGAGGATTCAGTTTCAGTGTTCTCTGCAGTAACCACAAATAGCTTTGCAAAAAAAAAAAGAAGAAAAAAAGAAGAAGCTGGATGACAGCAGTGTCTTTTAATACAAAGGTAATGAACACTAGTCATTACGTTGAGAGGCAAAAGTGTTGAAAACGTAGAAAATCTAAGACTTGATTCTTCCACCTAGATGCTTTCTTCCAGGTCGTGTAGAGAACGAAATTCGAGATGAACAGTGAAGACAGGGCATCATTGGGCCCATTCGCCATCTACTAATTATAATAATTTCTCGTCGCACATTTTGTATGTTTAGTCTGTTAATTTTCTTTGTCAGAGAAAAACAAAATATTCATCGCCACTCAAAGTAAACTAGGCTTTTGGTTTGAGGCGCAATCTAGCAATCTAGAAATCTAAAAGAAAAAAAAAACCACCAAAAAACCGCACGACACTGATTTGTGTCAAAAAGTTCACCGCCAGTCTTGTCCATTAAATGTTGCTATTACATATACCTCTAGATAATTCCACACAGTTTTTTTTTTTTTTCGTCAAGGAATGAACGTTTAAAGAAATGCATTTCGTTTATCTCAGTCTCCTTTTTTTTTTTTCTTCCAGCTCCATATTCTGAGGGATAGGGATCTCTCGTTACGGATCCAATTACATCGTTCCATATGGCTGCTGGCACTGTTTATCCGCACCACCAGCCGAAATTAATTGTGCGGTGAGAGTCAAGCCGTTTTTGGCTTTGTTTTGTTTGCCAGCAAGCATTGGCGGTCTGTCCGACTCCTTCTCATTGCGTCAAGCTTCTTTTAAGAGCAAGGAGACACAATAAGACATAAAAGAAATTTTCATGTAAGGTTAGTTTGCAGCCGATGCCGTGAGTGGCTTACTTGTATTGTATTACGATCTGACAACGCGCAATCACATGATCACATGGTATTTGTTATGTCACAAAGCATTTGTCTCCGTATGCTTCGGAAAGATACACCGCATCACGAATTAGAAATCAATATTTGAGTCATCATCTTGACAGTGTGTGCTTTTATCATTAATGTTATCTCTTACTTTACTGATGCTTTTTTTTTTTTGCTCCTTTTCAGAGTTCTAAAGCCTGTCTGCATTTATCGAGTCATGCTGTCATTGCGTATTCTTAAATCACATACATAATGTAATGAACATTTGTATACACAGACACTCACACACACACACACACACACACATACATGTATATCTATTTTCAGTGCTCTATATCAACTTTCTTATCTGGTGGCCAATTTCGGCCACTAAAATCTTTCGATCTGAAATTTTGGTGGCCCGAAATAATAGCAAGTGTATAAGAATCCATTTTCAATCTCATTTGCCAAATCGGGCACAAAAAGAAGAAGATAAATTTGGTGGCCCAATAACGACTTTAAAGTGGTCCCGGGCAACCGGACCACCGCTATTGTCGAGCCCAGTCTATTGCTATATTATACTTATCTAAGAATATATAAGCAAATAAAAATTCGCTGCAATGACATTATTGACTCAAGATGGAAAACAAATCTTACCTTTTTTTTTTGTATCGCTATCAAGAAATTTCGGAGAAATGAAAGAGGTGAAGTCTTCCAAGAAAAGTCAGGTGAAGCTGCAAATACAGTATTATGTTGAAGATGTACGAAAGAAAAAAAAAAAAATGAGTGCTCCGAAATTGGGAGAGGAAAGAGAGAGAGAGACGAATGGAAAAAGACAGAATGTAGGACAAATTTCACCAGAAGCATTCTGTCTGTCTATTTTCGTAATCCTTGATTACATGAGTTTATTTGCGTGTCACTAGCTTTGCGTCTGGGTGCGCTGCGTACCAAAAAACAAAGAAACAAACATACAAACATACAAACAAACAAACAAACGGCTTCATCGAAAGATTATACAATCATAAGCCGATTTGGGTGCAGGTTTAATAAAATGTACAACACTTTGTTGTATACAGTGCTTAAATCCAGGAATGATAAACATGTGAGATCCGAAAGGGCTCGTGTTTGATACTTGGTTTTTATATGAATTCCTGTTTCTTTTTATACAAATCTTGTTTACCTTTTCTTTATGTTGTTGAATTGATGATTACCAAAAGCCCTCAAATGACGGAAAGCCTTTAGACGCATGATTTAACTTCTGATAACAAGCGCGAATACATACTCCCATACAATGGTATCATACCTGTTAACAATATCAATCAAATTCATGAAATTCTTCCGCCGAGATACTTTCATTGCAAACAATATCTAGTTATGTTGTCTGCCCAAGAGAAATCGGTTCCTACCATGTTCCCACCATGTGAAGAAGATTTGAAGAAGAAGAAGAAGAAGAAGAAGAAGAAGATCCGCTGGCATAGTAAGGAGCACAAAAATCTCCCGTTTATGAAAATATATTTCACCAACTTGTCAAAAGTGCAAGAATACTTACATGATTGCACCGCAGATGGTAAAAAAAAAAAAACAAAAAAAAAACACACACACACACACGTTCGGTCCATTAAAGAAGACAAACGGATAAGAGACCCCTCCCCCCCCCCCTCTCAAAACGCACACACACACACGGACAAAACAAAACACCACCACCAACAACAACATTAGTTCAGAAAGGCTTTTAATTTCATATTGTTATCCCACCTCGTAGTATGAAAATGGAAAGGGAAATAAAATTGACGACTGGTCCAGACACCGGTAATGTACCTGGGGATGAACATAAGCATTCCAGCTTTCGATTGATGTGAGGAGCGCACGAAGAGGAGCACGACCGCGCTCCTTGCCTTTTTTCTTTTCTCTGTGGAACAACTGACCAATCACGAATGTCCCAGAGCTCGCGGGAAAAAGGCAAACACGGAACGTCACCACTGGAAGAGGATGTCTTGGTACGGCGCCCAGATGTGTGCGAGAGGTAAAAAGCATGCGCGCTGACGTCACGACCATTGATCGACTCCATTGGCTATCCCAGAATGTGACGGCGCCTCGAAGTAACAGAAAGCGTGTGGGCGGAGTTTCCTGAATGAACGTTCGAAGTACAAGTCGGGGGAAAATCGCATGTATATTTCTGGCGCCGATATATTGGCTCTACTCAACGGGAATTCTCACACATTATAAATCTGAAGAGATCTGCACGCACACTGAAACGCGTCTCCAGTGATAACACAAAACAAGGTTAAGCTTTACCTACAGGCATCAGCAACCTGCTCGCCCCCGCCACTCTACCCTCGTCTTAAACTGAACTTAACTACCGGAACTGCTCCGCGTGCTGTCTTGCCTACCAGAGAGAAAAACGCCTGAAACAAGATCACCCACCACCATGAATTCACTGGGCCTAACTATCTTTGCTGTCGTCGCGGTCGTCTGTCTATCTACATCAGCAGCTTTACCTGCCGGCATTGACAGTGGACTTCTAAGGGTAAGTGCAAGAATTGTAAGAGGGCAAACTTTCATAATTCATTAAACATCATGCAATTTAGGAGGAAGAAAAAACAACTTAAAAAAAGAGAAATGTAGACTTCGAGGTGAAGAATTTTAATTTCTAATATTACAGGCGCTACCTCTCTCGACTGGAAATGAGAGAAGTAAAATGTCTTCTGTTAATGTTTTGTTTTGTTTTTTTGTTTCCACCTGTTCCTACTTCTGTCGTCTTGTATCGTTACCATGTACGTCGTAATCTTTTTCTCTCTGGGTTTTTTTTTTTTTTTTTTATCGCGAGTTATTCCGTCTATCATCATGATGTATGGCATCAGCTGAAGGTCCGAGAGGTCAGCAATTAATGAACGAAATGAGTTTAATGAATATCTAGGTCTGGATATAGCGTTCGATCAAGGAGCTTGAGTGCATCTAAATTATATAGCAATCTTTGGTACGGCACACATTAAATGAACTTGATGAATTCTTTTGAGAGTTCTTTTTTTTTTTTTTTATGTTCCCCCTCCCCCGCTGCGGCGTGATAGACACATCGCCATACACAGGCATTATCATCTTGTTGTTGTTGTTGCTTTTTTTTTGGGGGGGGGGGATCATGGGCATGGTCGCCATTTTCAGTGATGTATTTGATCATTCAGTCACGTATGTTCTCCTTTTTAGTGGGGGTACTAATGGTGTATTTTGTGTGATTTCATTCCGAAAGAAAAAAAATGACTTTAGGGAACTAAAACTGAACGAAATAAACGCAGAAAAAATGTCTAATATATGCTTACATGTGTGTGTGTGCCTGTGTGTCTGTGTGTAGCATTGATATATCAGGAGTGAAACTCATATCATACCGAACGAGAAAAAAAAAACTTACATATATATATATATATATATATATATATATGTATATATGATCATTGCAGGTATTACCAAATCAAGAATAAACAAAGCATGGTGACCTTATATAGGCGTATAAATCACAATGACGCAAAACCACAAGAAAAAAAAAAACCCTGAACTAACCAAAAACAAAACAAAATAAGAAGGAAGAAAAGATGGTAAAAGAAAAGAAAAGAAAAGCAGGGCCAAAAATTGAGTTTGACATTCAGGAGTATTTACGCGTCGAGGGGCTAGCTGCTATACAAAATGGCATTAAGCCGAGGCGAAAATCTCCCATAGTAGAATACCTCTTGAGTCGAGTTGACAATAGAAAGTATACAATACTCGCCCACATAATGACGTTTGGGGTATTTCATGTTCATGAAAATGAACCGCCATACTTCTTGTCTTCTCCTCATCACCATAATTCTTAACTATTTTTTCTACTCTTTTAGCACTTTCAACTCAAATTCAGCATAACTCTGAATAACGGTAGCTACAATGAGTTTTAAAAAGTTTTTTTAAACTTAAAAAATACAAAGAAATTAAATCGTTGCCCCGAAATAACATCTCTATGTATTTCATTTTCAGAATTTGAACAGGACTTACAGTTGAAAAAAAATATAACTATCAGCGAATGTAGTATTTACATATCTGTCATGTCTGTGGCAAATATAATCTGTGGACTTTCGTCATATATACCTTGAGGACAGAGAGGTTTGAGGGGGTTGGGTACTGGGATTGGCTGCCCCTTCCTAATGTTTTGAATTTAGTGTTACCATAGTAACGAGAGTGCATTTTAGTGGTCGTCTTTCGCTTCTCAGTTCCGTCCTCCTGGGAATGCATGCATGTGCCTGGAATTCAAGATGGAATATGCCCCCAATCACGAATGCGTAACTGCGGCGCTGATGGATTAGGCAAACACTAAAATGACAAGTGCACTATTCGCTCCTCTTTTTTTTTACGGGATTGGATGTTTGGGAGGGGGATATAGTGGGGGTGTTGCTGGTTTTAATGTCTCCAAGTGCACGTTTCGATCGCTTATCGGTGATAGCGTGTTTCCACTATCAGTGAGGGCATCCCCGTGTCCGGCAGACGACAGGACTGGTGCCACTTCCCCATTGTATTTTAACAATTAAAAGTGAGTGACTGAGTAAGTGATGGAGAGGAGAGAGAAGAAGGGGGGGGGGGGGGGAGAGAGAAAGCTCGAAAGTGCACTGTATCGAGATCGTGAGTTATAAACAGCAAATGGAATCTCCTAATCCATTACACGTCCCGTGCGGTCGCTCGGACCCTTGAGGTAGTTTAAATGCAGTCTTTGTTCATAATGAAATAATGCCCCAAATCAACGGTAGATATGAACCGTAGAGGTTTCATTTCTTAATGGTTGAATGTCGTCTTGGACATGACTATGGCTCTGATATGAATAATGAAACGGGATGACGTTTTGAAAAATAAAAGTGCCTGAAAAGCCAAGATTGGTCACGAATTTATGTGAACAGCTTCTTGATATCGTGATATGTAATTGATTAACAGTTTTAACCTGAAATGATGTCTACCTCTTGATAGGAAACTGAGCTTGAAAAATGAAATACTAGAACTGCGCTGAACAGAAGCTATGGTGTCCTCAAAAGTGAAAACAAAAGAAACATAAGAAACATCAGGACTAACTGACGAAAGCTTAGAAGTTATCGAAGTCCCCGTCTGCCTGTGGAGAATAAAGGAGGATGTTTACAGAGGAAGGTTCTGAGTAATCACATTTCCTTCAAGAGTGACTTTCGTTGGAAAACTCAGCAGCAGGTTAAAAAATATATATATATATAATATCATTGAAATGTTTCATTGCCGAAAGCTTCTTTGTAAATGCTTTTTACACCATTTTGTGTTCACCGACATGATACCTTTAAATGGATTGTGTTGTCATTTCAAATCACTTGAGTCATTTGTTTGAGTCGAGAAAGATATTTTAGGGAGACACAAAAATGGAAACTGCAAAAACTGACAACGGCTGGTTTGGTTCATGAGTACCTAATACTGTGAGATCTGGTTGCAATGAAATCAAGTGACTATACTTCTAAAGACAGCTCAGGGCACAAGTGCGTATTTCTTTTTTTAAGATTTTGTTTTGATGAAGTGTAACTTTGTTCTTGATGGTAGGGACATCATTATCAGCAGCAAAATGCAATCTGTGTGTCTCGAAGAGAGGGTAAAAGAAACTGGCCGGTAAAATGCAATCAGAAAATCGCGCAGTTTCTTGTTTTTCTCCTCTTTTTCTCTAAGGAACAACAGATGAGTAACGAGATTTCTAAAGGTGTAAATATATTTTGATGCCATCTCAGTTGGACTGGAAGAGGAAATGCAATACCACTGCTGCCAAGGTGACCTAAACGATACCGGGAGGAAAATCTATAGCTTTTCTTTGTACAGGCTCATGACGATAACACCTTCAAATATTGTTTGCTGTCAAGGGATATAATTACAGCCCTTTCTGTTGAGATTCGTGCATCCTCAAGGAAGGTAATACTCGCGGTGTCTGCATCGCGTCAAAAGCCTAAGAGAGCGTGAAAGACTATCCTTGACTTTGAACAGTTGAAAAAAAAGTAAAGATAACGATTCCAAAGAGTTAACGCGAGAAAATGGAGAGAGAAAGCAAGAGGGAAAGGAAAAAAAGAAATGGTGAAAAGGAGAGTGGGGGTGGGGAAACGTTCCTCAGGGATGTGGTGTATCAAGACTTCATATAATCTCATTATTCAATTTGGAAAATATGATCTTTAGAGATTCCGAGCAACGAAAGCATTTCGCTGAGAGTGATATCTGGCAATGTGTGTTCTGTTCACACGTCAAAACCAAACAACGCAACAACAACAACAGCGATAACAACTGCAACAACACACACACATTTCGTTTTTGTTTTGTTTAATTTTGTTTTGTTTTGTTTTGTTCACACTTGCAATTACACTGTCTATAAACTGCACTAATCGCCACCAGAACTGCTACCTGTGAATTGCATTGCAGGTTTTTTATCCCCACAGTTTAATGCTATTTACTTCTTTGTATGTTTATCTGGGGTGGGGTGTGAGAGGTCATAAATAGATACAGGTTCAATGATGAACATCATGGCATGTAATTCCTAATCACAATGCAGACACCTGAAAGCTCAAAGCTTTAATAGTCATATAAGGCAATTTATTATTTTTATGTAGAATAGCATAGGTGACGAAAATGAAACAAGGGTCGATATAGGGAGAAGAGCAATATTCAATTTTTGCGATCCAATCTGCCGTGACTTTTGAGCTTGCGTGGGTAGACACACGCGCGCACACACTCGCACACGCACACACATGCACTCGCACGCACACACATGATACACTGTCGGGTTCACGAAAGATTTTACCACCTTTCCAACGAATTTGGCGCCGGTGGGAGGGTCTTCGTAAGAGAGGCATATCCTCCGCCACACCTCGCCGTGAGCTCCATCTCCACGGCTCGTTGACTCTACATTGCCCTTACTATGAGCGACACCTTTTCTGTCTCTTCATCCGACTGGTATCTTCCTTAAGTGACAGCTTAAGGGATAGTTTCGCTTCTGACAAGCCTTTACCATTTTTTTTTTTTTTTTTTTACACACGATTTTGGCGGAAGATGGAAGTGGGCGTTAAATGCGTGCAGCGTAACAAATGATATTGAAATGGTAATTGTTTATTCTAATCAAACAGCTTCTTTCAACAGCAGTGAGTGTGCGGCATGTCTTTTGAGTAGTCAGGGCACTTTTGATTAACCTGTCTGTGGGACACTGTTAATTTTCTAAGAGTACCGTTTACAGAAATGATTGTTGTATTATTTTCATTGCGTCATGTATAACTTGTCAATGAAAGCTAAAATGATACTTGTGATATAGTCTTCCATGAAAACCTTCGCAGGTGATGGTCTCCCTACACATTAATCACGCGCACGCCCCCGCACGCGCACACACACACGCACACACACGCACACACACATAATCAAAGCAGGCAAAATACGTGCACTTAGGTTTCTCGCAATTAAAAAGAATCTCTCCTGATCATTTCGAAAGAGAAATTGATCATTCTAGCTGCCTTTCTTGATAACCTCTTCATTTGCATTGTCACTGAATTTGTCAAATTGCATTCCAATCATTTTTTTTTTTCTACAAGACTATTACATCATATCACTACAAGCTTTAATAGTCAGTGAAAACCCCTTTATGGCAACAACTTACCCTTTTTCCGGATCTGGTGAACATTGTAATACCCGAAACTAAAATGAGTGCTCCTTCTGAATTTATGCACGACAGAGAGAGCTGTAAAGGTGATGATATACTCATTATTACCCTAATCGCCTTCTTCTGACTTACAGAGAAGACTCATCCGCGGATTAAGTACGTCAACTCGCAAATATTTCTATTTGCGTGCAGCAATGAAAAGGGCAAGCAAAAAAGATAGACCAACAGCAATTTCCTTTCGGGTGAATTAGTCCAGATGTAGATGATTATGCATGTATATATTTTTTTTCTGCCGGTAAATCCCAAGAATTACACATATGTGGGATTAAATGAATACCAAAGTGGGTGGCCGAAGGAGGGGGGGGGGGAGGGGGGGGGGGTGGTGGCGCTGTTTGTTATGGATATATTAATTTTGTGTAAATCTTCGCTCGGAGGTGAACATGCAAGACTACTTTAGTGTCAATCCTTACCTACCGCATCTCCTTCTCACGCCTTCATTAGAGTTCTCTCATTTTCAACCAACACTTGCACATGTATACTCATTACTGGGACCTGTTTTGGGGGAGCGATAAACATGATAAGACAGAGGTCAGTTATTCCAGGTTTAAAATATTTCCGGATCTTCAAATTCTAAATATACCAATGAACGAGGTAATCGTGTAGAATACGACCTGATTGGGCTCTGCCTACAGTACTTTTTTTGTTGTTCACAAAATCTACTACATTAAAGCAATTACAACATTTGAACCGCTTTTCGTTTTCATCATGTCTGCAGTGGTAAATCACACGATGGCACCTTTTCTTCAATACCCATATGCATTATCTTTGGTATAGATAGTATATTTCGACTTTTCATCAATGTATCGTGCTCTCAAACTTGCTTTTTTGTTTCCCTTCCTTTCAAAGACATCGTGGGGCCCATAAACCATATAATGTATCCCTTTGTAGCCAGTAGGATAATCCTCGTGGCGTCATAATTTATGAATTCATAACGATTTTCGCGAGGTGGAGAAACATGTTCGTAAGAAAGATTGATTAAGTATTGAAATATTCATTAGTAGATTATTTCAGGGCACGCATTGCCTGACATATTTTACGTATGTGTGTGTGTGTGTGTGTGTGTGTGTAGCTGGTGGTTTCTTGCACTTATATATTTGTAGAAGCCTGATTGACTTGACATGCCCCCCTCAGCGCGGGGTCGCCATTGTGCTCAATTACCTTAATCCACTCCCACTTCCGTGATCGCCTACATCAAATACTATGCCGCCCCTTTATACTGTCTCCTCAAATGGACGAAATTAATTACAGATCATCTGGGGAAAGGTAACGGGGAGCATGTTCGCTGAATATCTGACAGGCAGCACTAGGCAGCTTAAACGAACGCGGCTGAAAATACGAATCTTATGTACGGTCCTGTCTTTCTCACAGAATGTCCCACTTCCATCAACACGCAAGACAAAAATTTAAACCCTGGGAGTGTATGCCGGTAGAATCTCCGCACCGCCGTCGAGATAACATGTACAGGAAGTTGCAAAAGCATCACTATTCCATTTACGTTCAACTCCCCCTCTAAATTTTATCTTATTGCCGTAAATGTAATCCATCTGATGTTTACTGTCTTGATGTGCCTAAATCTGATCAAGTTTAACCCGGGAAGAGATGGAAAGGAACGTATACTTATGTATGATCAATAACGCAAGAAGACTTTCGCTTTCGAGTATCGGTTTCGGGTTTCCGCATTTTACCATTACAAGTTCAACCGAAATTCTCTTCCGTGAAATCTAATCCCGATGAAAGTGGACAAATGCAAGTGCATGATGAAAGCTGACAAGTTTCAGATCTTCATTCCGATGTTTTAATGCCTTATCTAAAGTGATGATTCTTTCGCTGAAGGGCAGCTTGTCGGACCTGCCTATGTTGTTTTCCCATTTCTATGGGAAACCGCCGAAGCTTGGGTCTTGAAATCAAATGTGTTTCACCAGGTGATAAGGATTCAGGTAGATGAGGATTGCTTCAGAAGCTATGGCAGCAAGAGCCCTGCATCAACAGCCATCTTAGATTCTGTTCATCAGAAAGAAAAAGCAATTTTCATTTGATGCGTATACTACTTAGATGTCTATATTTATTCCAATACCACTCAAGCTGAAGTCAAGGCGCACTTCTCTCTGATTGACAGACGTTGTAAATTTTTCTGCACTTTTCCCGCTCGAAGACTTCATTGTGGCCCGAGGACCCTCGTTCGTCGAATGATTTCTGTCAAAAAATTGAAAATATTGAATTCTTGGCTCGAAATAACCGGTTTTTGAATGGATTTTGATGAAGCTTTGGATGCTTTGTCGCTGGACGGTACATCCAAGGTGACTGAAAAAATAGAGTAATTTGCCGGGAAAGGTTAAACGAAAGAGTGCGTGAGGTCGGGGGGTTGAGCTGACTACCGGTAATTTCGTTCGCTCATCGCCAGTGCGCCATGAAACCTTAAGGATGTAGACCGGGAATTTGGTCAATCAAACAGCGATTTTCTTTTTGGTACACATATTTTTAGAGTTTTATCTATGTAAATTGCGAAGGTATTCCTTGTCGTGATATTTGAAGCCTTAAGCAGGTAAAAGAAGTGAGAGAGAGAGAGAGAGAGAGAGAGAGAGAGATGAATACAAAACAAGGACACAGAGCTATTCTGGGAGCCATCTGCTGTACCTGATGAACATACGCACTGGGTACATATGCGTGGTGTAACTGTTGTGTATAAGTTGTATTGATGAGGTCAATGTCGAAATGAATCCTACCACCCCACCCCACCCCTTTCCTCACATACAAGAACAAACTTTGTGCAGTGCAAAATCAATTGATTTTGAATATACCAAAACAGAACAGCTATCGCACTTTAAAGTGCATATCGCCAGAACCTTAAATCTGCTGTTTTTCTGGTACGCTCGGTCAAAGAATCTAAGGTGCGTGTCTTCAGCACACAGTAAAGCATTTTATTTTGATCAAACTTGAATAATATATGTATTTCTTTAGCCGGGTATCCGCCGATTATTCCCATTGTGTGCTAGTATTTAGGAAACAGAAGCAACAAAAGAAACCATTAACGGTCTTCAATGAGCATGGATGACAAATAACCACCATTTCCTCTCTCTCTTCTTATATCTCTGTGTGTCTTGAAAAACTGATAATAATATTTCTTTCAGCCGCCAGTGCTATTTTGTCTGTTGCAACCAATGTCAATTTCAATTGACATAATCTTTTTTCAACCCAAGCGATGCATTTACTATACGGACGTTCAACCAATGTTTTTCAGAAATGCTTTCGTTTTTTGGCCTCAGAAGCTTGAATACGCTAGATATATCCATCTTCCAAGCACCTTGGTCCTTCCAATACCATTATATACTGCCACAACACCTTCAAGCGATGCCATGTATGTAACATCATTATATCGCTAGCGTCCAGTGACTCGGTCGTAAGTAATGAGCTCAAAAATTGAGATCGAAAATTGTGAGTGTTCGCGAGGTGAACGCGGTCATCTGTATTCTCCTTATACGTGGTGTACGCGCATCCCCAATAATTGAAAAGAAACCGCACCAGGGACAACTCTTTGCCAGATATATATTCCTTAAAGGAATCAGAAAGTGATTAACTCTGGGACTCCCTGCCTCGCCCACTCTTTAGATTGTGCGGGTGGAAAGAGAGATTGTGAGTAAGATAGATATAGAGGATGAGATACGTGAATAGAAAGAAATAGATAGAGGGATAGCGATAGTCGGACAGGTGGATAGATAAAGAGAAAGAGAGAGAGAGAGAAGGGTGGGGGGGGGGTGGAGAATGGAAGGTGTTTGATTAGCCAGCGGAGAACTCCCAGGCGGCAAATGTTATTTATGATGCATGGCGTGTTTTCAGGGCGCATTGTTTTCGGAGTCCATAGCAGACTAACTAGCTGGGTGCAAAAACAAATTCACCTGCCCCGCAGTATCAGCATATGAAGAGTTTGGTCGCAGAAGGAGTTAACTCCATTCTTGTCAAGTTAAAACATTTGCTATTAAAGCTGCTAATAAAAGGGCGAACATTCTCAAAAAAAAAGTGGGATATTTTTGATAATATAGCTTCAAGAATATTCCTTGCTATTTAACAAGTGAGGTATAGCTTGAGAGGTTTTATTTTGTTTTGTCTGATGATGGACTTACTTTAAGATGTATAATAGTGGTCCTTAGACCATTAAGCTATCAAATCCTACATACATATTAATTTTACAATAATAATGATATTGCACAAAGGGGAAAAAAGCAGCTTCCATGTAGTAATACCATCGAGGTTAAAGGCAACTTTGTGAAATGAAGACGTAATTTTATCTTGGTTGCCAGAGAATGATAGATATTGACATGATTGAAGAAATTGCTGTGATAAAGGTAAGGCAGTCTAAAAGTATAACTTCTAAGCACTTAAGCTTTTGATATAAATGCCTATGGGTTATAGGTAATCCTTCTCTCTAACTGTCACTGTGTCTGTCTGGCCGTCTGTCCGTCTGTCAGTCTGTTTTTCTGTCTCTCCATCTCTCTTTTACACCGGCTTTCCAAGAATGGGCAAAAAGGAATGCCTTGGAGTTTAAAATCACTTCTTTTTTTTTAATTCTTCCAGAGAGAATATCAATGATGAAAAACAAAAATTCAGATCATACATGATATTAATAAACATCACCTCTGTAGCTAAGACTTCGTCAGACATTTCTTTATCTTTAGGAGTTCAATGAAAAAAACAAAAATAACACACACCCGTGGATATCAAACTTTGCAAAGGCATAGCATAGGAAGCATGCAAAGAAATCTGTTCAGTAAGACATCTGTTGGTTGGTCAACTCCTTGATTTCATACACCTGGAAATATTTTAAAACATTAACGTCATCTGGTGGGAGGCTGGATACTTTCCAGTTATGAATGCGTTTCTGAACAGACTGTTTTTTTAATGGGATATTTTTTCTGGGGTGATCAATTTCTGTTTTAATATAGCGGCCCTTTTCCAAACTCTTCTCAGCGTTAAAATACAGCTGTGATATACTTTTTCTATATTTGTACATATTAGTGCTCACGATTCTATGTGGTTTGTGTCTAGAAAGTGTACTATTTGTGTGTGAGAGAGAGCACCTTAGCTGAGATGGACGCTCTTATCCTTTAGCTGTGGATGATGAGACTAATATTAAATGCAAAAGGGCGGGGCACACACCAGGAAAAGAGGGGCAAGTGTCACCACATACGACGTTTCGACAGGAAATTAATGTTGGATCACGTGGAGTAAGTCTACTCGTCGCCGTGTATAGGTAGTTATGGTACAACTATATTGTGTTTTGCGGTATTAGCAGGGAGGTTGACTTTCACCTTCTTGCGGTATTAGGAGAGACTTGATAGTAGGTACATGCATAGCGCCAATGTGCGTGTGCCCGTGTGTGATCTTTGGTTAGAGGATGTTTTTTGTCGGAAAGGTGTCTAGACTTTGTCGTGGTAATATAGAGGGCATAATTATCAAAAAGAATGTGACGATCAAACGAAACTAGGTTAAGTGAAGGATGGGCACAGTAGTTTGGTTCTGGACGGTGTGGCCTACTTAAATTGCCCGTTGTAGAAGCTCTCAGTAATCACTGTGATGTCATAATGTGATCCATCACTGTGAATCATTATGGGAGCAACTCTAATTGATACGAGCGAAGGACCTGTCGTATATTTTTGAATTGACCCACAATCTAATATAAAACGCCCCTCTTACACACACACACCTGACGACACCGTCAATCTTTATAAGCGACCTTGCCATAACATTTATGAAAGCTCTCTTGTTTGATCGAATGTGAGAACTCCCTCACATTGATAGGACGCAGCAATTCTATTAAAAAAAAAGAATCTGAGTAATAGTTATTGCGTATAGTCTGTAAGGGTGTTATACTGTAATGATTGTTGGCATGGTTAAAAGGACAGACCCAAGACAGTATAAGGGAGTCAAGGGTTTTGTAGAATGAGACACCTTATTGCAATGGGGGGGGGGGGGGGGAGGGGGGTGCCAACGATGTTCTCAGCAACATAAGCCTCTTTTACGAACGGAAATAGCATTACTCACGGAAGACAGAGTACGTACGGAGTGTGCATACAATAATGAATTAGGTTGAAAGATGATGATAATAATTGTGTGCTTTTATTGTTCGTAACGATAAAACAGGGATTTCAGCCTGCTGTTTCATGCAATTTCAATTACGGTAATGTAATGGATATCTATTTCTAGGTGATTGAAGCGTGGGACGGGGAGGGGAGTTGAGCAAGAGTCCCCCAAAACAAGCAATAATCAATTTCGTCATGTACCCAAATGATTCATTTGCTTGGGCCTTTTATCACCTTTACAGTTTTGGCAAGTTGCAGATCCACTTTCTTTCCACGACATGTGTACGAGCGCGCCAAATGAAATTCGAGAGATACCAAAACACCATGAAGGACAATTCAAATGATCGCCATCTGTTCGTGGCTGGTCAAGATTAAATTCCAGACTTGTCCTTAATGAGCCGTCAGCAGCTTTCCCAACCCACGAATCTCCGTCCAGGATGTATCAACCCTATTCACCAAAGTAAAAAGTCCCTCGCAATTAATTATTGACGAATTTTGCGAGGCATTACGTTTGGGAAATCAGTTCTAGATAATAACATCGCACGCTTGACTTGGACCAAATGATTGCTGATAGCAGCCTCTACAATATCGTTGTCAGACTCTGTGACCCGAAGAAGTAAAAAAAAAAAAATAAAAAGGAAAATAAACTTTGGTAACTCCAACGAGTTACTTCCACAGTTTGCTTCCACACTTCCACTTGAACAATATTCTCACTTTAGTAAGCACAGAAAAGGCAAAGAACAACAACGTTTAGGCAGTCGTCACAGAAAATTGATGAAAAGAAAATTTGAAGAACAAATCAGTTTTTGATAGTTTTAAACAGTTGACCAAGAAAATATCAGCATGATCAGCACAGCATGTAATTCTGACCGTAACTTTGTACGATGTCACTTTGAAATGTGAGTTTTTGTTTGTTTTTTAATCAGAGATCTTTTGTCCATTAAGCTGACAGGACACAACTGCGGGAAAACTTACTCCAGCCCTGTCCTCGGTAACTGAGGCGCTGCATATAGCTGGTGTCTATTTTGTCTTACAACTTTGTACAAATTCAGCCCACGTCTTTAATTCTCACTGATTTCATTCGCTGTTTTGATGCAAAGGTGGAAAAGTTATTTGACTGGAAGCTTACAGACAGGCCAAAATCTTTGGTAGCTCATCGCCTGAGCTTCTTCAATTCCGCATAATCATTGTCTGATAAATATGTGAAAATAACAACTCGACATTGCTCCATCAGAAATCATCCATTCTACTCTACCTGTTTATCTCTAAGCACTATTAAGACAAAAATCATTTATATTATCTCCATGTGATTGCCAAATACCCTCATGGGAGGGGAAAAAACTGTTTCTGAATATTGAAACACCTGAAAATTTTCATTTTATTCATCAACAGAACTGATTTGTAGAATTGAAAATCTGTTGATCTCTTCGTTTTGACTACAACTTTTTTTTTTTTTGCGTAAAAAGTGAAAAAAAAACCCTGTGATTTCTCTTTGCGCTTAGTATTACGTGGATATTCCTGAATGAAGAAAAATAAATCGCCACCCTCCCCACCTCCCCCCAAAAAAGAAAAATGTAAAGAAAATCGGTCAGAATTAAATGTTCATTCTTACGTCGCATGTCGAATGTCGATTAGATCAATAGGTAATTGTTATCATAAAATCCTTAAGTCATCGGGTAAGTGCATCCATTTGTATATGGAACACCTGACATGAGAAAGGGAAAGGCATCTTGTCAAAAAAAAAAACAAAAAAAAAAAACATTCATTTCAGGTAGCCAGTGAGATACAGAGAGAAAGGATGCCGTAGATAACTCACTGGAGCTGCACGCTTGCACCGAAAGGTGACGAATGCTGTCAAAGAACGAAATGCTTTTTGCTTTATAAGAAGACGGGGTGACATCCCAGTCGTGAAGAAGGTGTCTTTCGTAGGCACTTTTCTTACACTTTTTCATTCTCTCTCACTCTCCCTTCATCATGGGATGGGAACGGTAATTCGGAGGGCGAGGGACTTTTTCCCAGCCCGCGGTGCAACATGATGGAAGCGGCACTTCGCGAAAAATGCACGAACTTTGAGATGCCCAATTTCCATAAATGTCAGAAGTGACACAATCGTGATAAATCAATGCTTAATTTCTCGCAATGGATCCCAAAAATTCGGGACACAAGAGGGGAATATGAAGATGGTTTACAGCGCTTGAGATAAAATGATGAACCGTACCTTTCCACTTCTACCAAGTATCAGCGCATTCCTACCTGCCAAACGACACATCTAACTCAGGACACTTAGGAAATACAAAATAACAGGAAATGACTGGTACATGTATTAGAATTGATGATCATACATAAGATGCGTAGATTTTTTATCCCACTATATTTTGCGATGCTTATATTCACTACTGGGTTCAAAAGCGCGCAATGACGCCATTTGAGAAGAAATGTTTTAAGGATGCCTATTGATGTATCTTGTATGACCTCTTGGCTGCATGTTACCATGTGTATTTCATGTCCTCAACGCCTTAACGAGTAATGGTGTATTACTTTCAAATCACTGTCGTATTGGATATATTGAAGATACACAACCCCGTGTTACATGGCACATACATTATGATAATAAATTAATGTCACATCAGAAACTAAAGTACGCCCTAAGGAAGGCAAGTGACTTCGTCGTGCACGTTAAAGAGCAATGTGAGGTCTCATCTAATATGATGCTCTCTTGCTGCCACGCTAATGTGGGTAGATATGTGTGTCAATGTCTTATACCAAATCCCTCGGCAATTAGCTTAGCCAAGATTGGTTTCTTCATTGTTACAAGGAAAAGACTGCATCAACATTTCGTCGGGTTTCACAGTTAGTTGTGGGAATTTGTGTTGCCATTCCGGCATGCAGCATTAACTAATCCTTTGGAGATGTTTCGTAGGCCTCAGAATCATAAATTAAGAAGTGAACTGGTTCTTATACGCCTTAACACTAAGCGCGATGAATACTGCAGGGGGAGGTAGTCAAGTAAAGACTCGCACGACTAGTTAAAGTCCCTGGGACTTTCTTCTTTTTTTTTTTCCTTTGCGGGAGATTGATGGGGTGAGTCTGCTCAAGGGAACACGCAATCGTTTAATATGTCGTCATCATCAGGTTGGGGTTGACGAGTTCAGCAGTTCCGACCAAGAGACTGCCGTGAAAATTTCCTTGGAACAAGATACGGTATCTCCCTGCCCCTAGGGGGAAACTCATAAGTATTAAAACTAGTCCCCGACACATATCGTACGCATATCGTTACTAGCCTAACACAGCAAACATATTACCATCATTTGTTGCTGTTAAAAGAAGCCACATTACTTAAAGCGCAGGCTAAAAAACAGCAACAACAATTCCCCGAAATATTTGATACAAAATGTATGTACACGCTAGCGAATGTTAACAAACCGAATGTGAGATCTGTACGTAAAAAGTCATTTGCCTTTATTAGTATTGATAAGTGGTTTTCAGGTAATGGCTCATTACTGTTGAGCACTGACATTAGTTATTTATGAAGAAATTCTAATGTTCGTTCTTTCTTGTGGCGAGAGTAGGGACGGGTGAATAGATTTCGCCTCCTAAAATCTTATTATATCAGCTCTCATGACTTCTAATTTCTGGTTCACTTTTGCTTTGTCTGGAATAAAAGTACTATTTCGCCCGCAGACTTCTTCTTCGTGTCTTTACAGCCTATTTTTTGATGGAAGTGTGCTTCCTTCAGAAAATGATTTTTTTTCTTCTTCAAATTCACTTCTCTTCAAACAAACAATGTCAGACACAAACAAAACGATGCCCTGGAAATGCTTGTCAACCTCACTTCCAGAAAAAGCTGTCATGGCATGATATGAACCATTTGCGCAAAGATAAAAAGTCACATGTGCTACCATTCATATCCTCCTCGCCAGGAAATTTACCGCCACAACACGCCACTCTCCTGCGCACGATGTCATGCAGCATTAACCAAGCGCTCACTCACCACCTCCGCCTCCTACGTATATAACCCCTTTTGTCTTTTATCCGATGTTTGGCGATTCCCTGGCCCGTGATATATCAAACACCATCAGCCCTTTAGACATCAAACCATTACCCCCCGCCAATATAAGGATATTAAACCGGTGTTCCCTACGTGCGGCCCCTACAGGGCGTGGATGGCCACCTGTCCATCATAGGTTCGCCGCCCTCCCTCCGATGTGATGATTCCTTCCAAGGGTTAAGCATCCGTTAACGGTCGTATTGGATCCTCTCCGGGGGTACGTTTCGCGCGGCTTACGCAGAGGAGATGAAATATGATAGAAGTTGCCCGTGGGATGTTTGAGGAACGAAAATCCCCGATCCATTTTCGCCGCAATTCACTATCAATCAAGCAACGATGTTGCGTGAATCTCGTAAACAGTATCGACAGCTCTCTCCTTCTTTCATTCTTTCTTTTACTCGGTCCATCTATCAGTCTCTACATCTATCTATCTATCTATCTATCTATCTATCAATGTATCTATCCATCTTGCTTGAAAGTCGGCCGTCTTTCTGTCCGTTCATTGTTGGAGCAATGAAGTTATAAGTGTAAGAGTTTAAAAACATCCAGTGCTATCTCACTTACTGTGTCATTGCCCCATCCGTCATTACGTCTGGTATTTGAACACAAATTTACAGACGATTGGTCTCTTCATGCAAATCTTGTGACGAGCGGTTGAAATGTCCACTGTCACAAATTATGTGCACGCTTTTGCTGAGCTAATTCTAGCAGAATATCCACTACAGCGCATGTCGCTGCAATCTTTTTGGACTTAACGAGCTCTCTACGTCTAATCATACACCCGAGCGGTCGCAACTTGGATTGAGACGGCCGGCACAGTCTCTAGCTGTCCAGTCTTGTAACAATAACAACAACAACATCGTCTGGTCCGAAGCCCGCTGCTTCTACCCCCGGCCGGCCGCACTATCGGCAAGCCTTTGGCCACGATGGCGACAGCGCTCTAATGTGGGGTGTGATGCGACATTAATTTCCTGTCGGTACGTCAGACGTATGCTACGCCATCATTCCGCGTTTCTGCAAATGAATACCCCTCCCCGTCCCTTTTTAATCTTATCCTTTTTTTTTTTTGGTCACGTACTAGAATTATTTCAGATGTAGCTGCCAACGATCATAACTGATGAAGTGCTGAAATGAAAACCGAAGGAGAGTGAGCGAGCAAATAATTTATGGCTGTGAGGCGAAAATTGAACTAAATAACTAAGGAATATAATGTGATCAAAAACGTATAAAATTTAGCTTAAAAATGAATTTTTAGTCCAGCCTGATCATTTGCACAAGCATTATTTTCAATAGGAGAGAGAGAGAGAACACTGTGGATGTAACAGCGAAGCTATAGAGAAAAGTATACTTCGCATGAGTGAGAAGGGAATACAGTACATCAGTTTGTATGGTGACTACGTTCACATCTTACTAAGATGATAAGAAGTAGCTATGGACGCGTGAAATTACACACCAGCAAGGCTCGGCAGCGGCAGTGCCGTTGATGAGTGTGAACAAACTCGTCTGGAAGTGCTCTCACGATGCACAAGTGATTTCAGGCAGGTCGATTGCCCGTTTGCTTATACCAACTGGGAACACTTGAAAACGAATACGGAAGAATCGATTCCCTGCGACACGCGTTAGTGGTTTCTCGACACAGTGTACTTGTTTCCAATTGTCTCTATCGTTTATAGTTGCCCAACCACTGGGATGCTCGGAACTTCCTGGGCTGTTTATTCAAACACCATTACTACTTTTCATGTGACATTTAATAGTTTGATATGATGCAAGCACCTTTTGTTAACATTGCTGCCACATTCTTTATATCAAGATCGACGACAATGTTATCAGTCATTAACATAAGTACTTCCTCGTTCAATACATCTTCAAAAACTTCTTCGGTTTATGCAAAATTTTAAGATCTTGACTTTATTTTCGCTACCTCAGTCATATCAACTTCTTGATTTATCTCTTTGTACTACCGTGTATAACATGATCAATGTAAAAGCATCATCGGCAACAGTTTCTTCCAAATGAACATTAGTGTCGTTACATGAACATTATACCATCATCCCGGCGTAGATATTAGTGCTGCGGCTAATGAAGATGATAATGATCTAACCATTATTATTTCATCACTGGTGGGGACAAGAAACTCTTGTTTCCCCCGTTACAAGAGTTCGGATCGTATGGCGGAACAACACGCCTCAAGAAGTGGCTAACCCGGCACTAAACGATTTACCGTCGTACTAATGGCACAGCCGTCTCTGGCATTAGACGCAAGCAAGACGAGATGCGATGCACTTGTTCTCTTCCGTATACCACTATCGTGGATGCTCTTAACTGATTAAACAAGTACTTTGTGGAAATAGCGGAGCGCACTCGACCGCACGTGAGACGAGTATCTTCAGCGACAGTGAACACCGAATATGTTTACCAATGTTGCCACTAAAAGTCGTTTCACTTCTCATTACTAAATGAACGGCACTTCCATTTCCATGTTTATGGCGGACAAGGCCAACTATAAGACAATGGACCGTAATTGGAAGTGACCTTCTATGGGACAAAATCTTTAAGTGAAACAGTTGAAGTGAGAGCAACAGACAGTGAAAAGGGTTTTTAGTGAAATCAGATGTGTATCACGAAGTTTAGTACAGTTGCAGTGAAAATGGCTATGTCCCATGGTAATAAAGATTGCCAACTTGATCGGTTGGCTCCGATTCGACTTTTTGTTGGTCTTAAATCTTAAATCTTATGTAATAATCAGCTTTAATTGTTTTGTGCTTGAACAACACGTCATTTCTACTACCGGTAATTGCATGCTGGGAACAGACGTGAATATGCTATATATGATACGAGAGGGGATGTTTTCAGGCGAATCTTATCTTCACAATTTGATTTACACACTTAATTTCAATCTTTTTTTAGCCAGTAAAATGCCGTGTTAAAACAAGAAATTGTCATCATTATTAGTCTTTATTTTTGCCATTAAAATATTCTATTCCTGTTATGTCAAATTACGCTGAATTACACCGGTGATGATAAAGCTAACTGGATACACTATCGTCATCTTGCTTTAGAAAATGAAAGGGAATGAAATGAGTCAGTAGAATGTGGACGGCCGGAGTTCCAGGTACACATTGAGTACTCACTATTAGATGTGTCTTTGAAAAAGATCCTGGCGAACACGAAAAAGGGACATTTTTGGTTATCTAATAATGTAAATATAATTGATAGATCTGTTGTTGTAACACTGTATTCACGGCCTCTCTGAAAAACAGCCTTTACCTCTGTGATCAAGGGTATATTACCCCATGATTAAATAATATAAAACAAACAAACAAACAAACAAACAAACAAACAAACAAACACTATCGTAGATTCCTAAACTCCCAGACAAGACATCGCACACTACTGCTGGAGTCATTAGCTCACTGGAATCATGAGACTTTGTGGACCCCCTCAACTGCGAAAAATGTTGCGAGGAATTGTTCCTTCGACAGTAAATCAGACTTGATTACCAGGCATTAAAGCGATAATAATTATGTGCTTTTGTGTAGAATGTGCGAGGAGTTTCTTTCGATCTGACTTCATATTATGAGTTTGACGTTCGATTTGTTAATTCTTTAGTATTTGTATGTTTACGTATCTAGTTTTTGGGAAGCGCAGCTGCGTCGTATAAGAAAAAGTGTATTCACCAGTTCTCAGTTTTTGGGTGGTCCTTCCAATGTCATTGTCTGCTCCTTACCTTTGTGGAAGATACCATCAATTCAAGCACATCACATTTTCATTGAATTATATATCAATTGTATTTTCATTTCCCGAGGACACCTTATAATAAAGTCAAAACACGCATTGTCACTGACGGTTCGTACGAAGGGAAAAGAAAGTGGACAGAAAAGAGAAAACATTGATTCAGTCGTAACCTTGAGCGGTCGGATACAAGTTTTATGTTTGCTCTGTTCTCCGACATTTCAGAATCCTATACGTCGATGCAAATGTGTTTACTTCGCAAGTAGTGCAACAAAGTACGAAAACATTCACAATATACAATATACATGAATATATCACACTATACAATACACGAAATACACCAGTGAGAGAGGTTCAGAAGTGCACGTACCAATATTTTTGTCGTGCTAGTTTTTGTCGTCCTTGGTTTTCTCTCTTTTTCTTTCTCTCTATTTGGAATAATATTGTCAAATACGCTAAGAGCTAAGTAGCAATTCTTTATATCGGCTCATTTGTTATGTCGTTTCATTGGTCGTGGGACAAACTTTTCACATAACGCTCGCTTAATAACAACTGATACTCGTGATACTGACAGAAGGTTAATTGACTTTAAGGGGATGGTACAGTATTGGTGGAGCTGAGAATTGGGCTTTCAACTTTTTGCAAGATACCAAGAAAACACTTGTGAAATGGTACAGAGCATACCATTTTAAGAGGAATTCAAAGTTTATTCGATGAAAATCAGGTGTGGAATGACTGAAACACCCAAAAACAAAGTAAAACAAAGCGATCGTAATAAAGTGTGGGTCCCACACTTTACTGGAATCACTCTGTTTTGGATATCTCAGCCATTAAAAAAACAATTTTCATCAAATAAACATTGAATTTCTCATGGAATTACATGCTCTTTCATATTTCAGAAGAGGTTTCTCATCATCTCATCAAAAAATGTTAGAAACCTGAAATTTGGTCTCAACCAAAACTATACGATCCCTTTAATATGTTGTTCTTTTTCGCAGTTGAAAGAACTGAAATATGCAAGAATAATTGCATGATAGAATTATAGTTAAGACTCATGATCTTGATATACTCAAGACGAAGCTTGTAATGAACATTTAACATGTTTAAGTTCAGTTCGGTTCAAGTTTATTTCAGTTTTTCGACAATAACATACAGTAATATATATCTCACTTTCTTTAGTGACAGAAATCATGTAAACTAGATAACGTGGATTGAACAGAATAATAACAATAATGGAAACCTTATAGCAACAATACACTTAGTGAGTACTGAAGTAATCACAGTGAAGTATCAGTATGCATTATGCCCAAGAAGCATTGCAGGCATTGATTTTTTTTTTTTTTTTTTTTTTACATAAGATATTTGTAACTTTATCATTATTTGCGTTTTTGAATGTAGGTATGAAGATAGGGTTTTCATAGTTTTTAAGTACAAGAACCAAAATCAAGCGAAAGAAGTATGCTCAAGGGATGTTGTACGTATCGTTACATCAGAATTAAGCAGCATTGCTTGACAACAGCTTTGCAGAGAGGGTATTCGGTCGAGACGCTTCCTATTGGAGTGACTGATGACGAGAGACGCTGTGAAACAATAGATCAATCAGGGATCTAGAACTCCATGGATCAATCGAGTCAAAACTTTAGTACCGGGTTCAACCACTTCTCTCCCGCCAACCTGCAGGTGTGCTGACAGCAGCTAGGACGTGCGTAATGACTCGTATCTAGGTATCAACACGAGGAGACAAAGAAAGAAGTGCTCAAACAAGTCGAGTGATCTTGGAATGAAAAAGAAAATGATAACAACAATATCAACAGGTAGGAGTTGAAAGGCTCTAGAGGGCCACTCATCTTTGGTTTGTTCTTTGATTTGTTGGACGCACGCACGCACGCACGCACGCAGAGATCGGTTGGTAATTTTGCGAATTGGTTATCCTTCCCCGCCGGCTGTCATACTCTGCATGACACTCCCGCCCGCGTACACTTTCCAGACGCAATTAATCGAGCATCAAGCATGGGGGTGCTACATTATTCGGAAGGGGCAATTCCGGAGGGGATGCCGTAAAATGGTGCGATGAATGCACAGTTACTTTTTTTTTGTTTCCTTCCGTTTATGCCGTTTGGGCAGTCTGACGGCCGATCAGATATCAGCACATGAGTCCCTTTTCTGTGTTCGTCATTGGCTGAGTGTAGAAAGCCACCCTCCCCTTCCGCAGGATATAACTGGATTGTATATTTACCTCTCAGTCGAATCATTCAAAGGGAATTAATGACCAGTTGAAAGGTAGTCTGAGGAGGGGCAAAATTTTTAAAGCACATCAACGAAAAATTGATCAAAATCGGATAAAAATAAGGAGGTTATGGAATTGTGCAGTTAACTAATTTTTCACGACACAATTATTATTGAACGGTTACTATGAATATACAAATAGTGAAGTGATGCGCTGTCATCCCGTAACAGCTTGTCATATAGTTTGTACATAAAATTGTGACACTTTCAGCTTTTCATTAAAACGCAATTATGCTCCAGTTTCAAATCCATGATCCCTATCGGACTAATCAATATTTTAAAGTTATTTAACCAGGAATAATATTCTTTTTAAAATTATTTTTAAAAATATATTTTAAAATATTGAATTCTCGTCACTTTTCTGTGTATGATCAATAAAAAAATTGTGAGGTGATGACATCATCAGTTCACACATTTACATCATTCATCACATCATCTGTTCAAGAATTGATTGCAAAAATCAATGAATCTTTGATTTCATAACTTCCTTACTTGTCCGATTTTCACAAATATTTTGACTGCTGTTGTGCTTATCATACCCCCTTTAATATGTTTCATTTCAAAAGCGTTAGATAGTGAGATTTGACCCTATGAGAAGACTTAAGTCTGCTTACGTTTCCGAGTTCCCCTAGTATTAAAGCTAAAGCTGCTATAGGCCTGTCATTTCTTTAAGGATGGCAGCAATGATTAAGCAGGTTTTTGCTCCTGTTTGCTCCAAGTGTTGTTGTAAGAATATAAAAACGCAGAACAAACGCCTTGTTTCACCTTATTATCGAACAAAAAAAAAATCACATTACTCATACATGTATATCATTTCAGACAGACATTCGCTGAAGTACATAAATGGTTGTCAAAGGATCACAGTCTTTTTAGAGATTTCGAGAGAAGACAAGGTTACAAGGAGCGGAAAATGTTGTTTATTGTCTGAGACGATTTCTCATTATCGTGATCACATGCGATCGTTCTGGGCCTCTTCTGCTTTTTGGCGCAGCCGCTGCGCCGCGCAGAGGGGGAAAAAAGAAGAAAATTTTACGTCAAGCGTAAACCTGATTATGGAAGGCAATTGAGGAAATTATATGGAAAACTGGGAACGTAATTGGCTGATCTTCTAATTTCACGACACACTCTTCCCGTAACCTCTACGCATGATCCTCAAAGGCGGCGAGGTTAAAACCGCTATAATTCGCAGATAATTAGCTAGACCTCACTAGGAAGAGCTCTCGTATATCGAAGGGCGCGTAGCGGCCACAACAAACATCGCATCCTGCATGCAAAGTTTAACCACAGTCCACTCAGTATAAATCACTCTAGTTGGCCATCATGGTTTGATGCATTAAAGAGTTCAGCTTAAAACAAGACCCATCCAACCGGTAAAAGAGGGGAAAACGAACAAAACGATTAGGTCACATATGAGAATCGTGACCTTAATATCCATACCATTACGCTATACTGCGTCAACACACTTTATCTCATTTCATTGTCAAATAGACGTCAGTCAAGAAAACTGATTTCTGTTTCTTTAAAATCCTTCAGCTGCAAACACACGAAGATTCTTACTGAAACAAGCATATCTACCGACAGAAAATTGTCAGCAGATACTACAATGTCACAAAATTTTGGAATGGGATAAGGAAATAATAAAACAAGACTTAAAATACACTAAAACAGTCTAATGTGGTCCGAGCAGAACCAAAATGATCCATTTTATACAGTGTGGTATTCGAAAAAAAAAAACAATTTAAGACGAACCTTTGCACAGTGTAATCAATCTTTAACCATTGTTCTTTGCATAGGCAAACAGAACGATATTATCTCGATAATGCTGATCGTTAGCTTATATCTGCCCGTATATCGTATATTAGAAAATATAGAATATTACGCGTTACTATAGTGACCTAAACGTACTTCATTTCATATTGTTTGTGTGTGTGTGTGTGTGTGTGTGTGTGTGTGTGTGTGTGTAAAAACCAAGAGTAGGGTTTGTGATGCAGCACTGGGAATTGTTAAATACAAATACCCGTTAGAATACGATTATTTACCCTTTTCGCAGTGCTATTCTTATCTGTTCAAAGTTGACTAGTAAGTTTATTTATACATATTTTATTCTAGAACTATATTCACTCATGATGAGGAAAGTTTTTTTTTTTTTGTGTGTGTGATATAGACAAAGCAGGTAGGTTTTTTTGAAATGCAACTCTCTCTGTTTCGAATGTAAACATTCATCTTGAGAGCAGGGGGAGGGGGACAGAACAAGACAAATAAAGATACAGCGAGACAGATTTATGTTTATAATGAGCAGTGCGTTTATTTGCATTCTTTATTTCATTGATAGGTCTATGGGCTTTCATTAATATAGTAGAATTTCTTTCAGTAAGAATTGAATGCGATTCTAAGACGCCCCGGCATTAATGGCAGTAGAAATGTTTTCTTCGATAGTGATGTAAACGACAAATAAAGGAGAAATTTCCTTGGGGGAAAAGGGGAGAGAAATGATGGAGCAAATGAAATTGAAAATTTGCTCTGACATTCTAAAAATATGTGTAGCTTTAGTTTTTTTTTACCATGTACCCATCAGCCACGTCTTTTATTTTCCAGCTTTACATAACATTATTACTATTATCTCCAAGGCCTTGCTTTTATCAAATATTTTCAATTAATCCAAGAATGCGACGGATTCTTTTGTTGGAAGGAAGCCTACCTTGTCCTTGATTGGTATTCTCGAGACATTTCATGTTTGCGCTGAAGGCTGAAGAGCAGTAGAGGCTGTATTCAACAGAATACAATTGTCAGCGTTTACGTATACATTGCATAACAGTATATGTGACAGTGTAGCACCACACATTTGAGTATCTTTCAGGCAAATCCTTTAAGAGTAAAAAGAGTACGGTCTTATCAACGCCATTACCCTTGTTCGTATGGAAGTGAAGCGCATTCAAAGGAAGGCGTTACAATTTTTTTTTTTCGAAAATAAACTTTCATGGCGGATTTACGTGACGGGACCTGAATCTAGCGTTTGGCAATTTACTG
The DNA here is from genome assembly GCF_964275005.1 of Diadema setosum. Lineage (NCBI taxonomy): Eukaryota > Metazoa > Echinodermata > Echinoidea > Diadematoida > Diadematidae > Diadema > Diadema setosum. Next base: position 17,830,666 of record NC_092699.1, on the reverse strand, counting down.
ACACTTTAATTAATGTAAATTTAAAACTGTGAACACGACCGGGGGGGGGGGATTTCAGGGGTGACATTGGGTGTGTCGTTGGATGTTCTTTAACAACTGGGGGGGGGGGAGGATCAGGTTAACGGACAGAAGACTCCAATTGTCGTCTTTGTTCATACACTGCTTTCCAATGAGTTATGTGTTATCTCCTTTAATTTTGCGATATGAAAAGCAACCTTGAATTATTTTGCAGGTGGTCTCCTAATCCTACGTCAAGAATTTGATGACGATTGTATAAGGGTATGGTGAGCATAATGCTTCCCTCAAGTATAAAGTTTGTGTTTTCCGAGTTTAATGAAGTGCCGAGACTAAAAATGTAAAGGGGACGTTAAATGACATTTTGCTCCCATCAAGGATTTACACCAATGATGCGCCACCCTGCATTCAATCATTAGCTCCTATTCTCCATTCACGCTACCAAGTCGAGTCGATGAAAATGATGGTCACCATTGTGTTGATTTTACACATCTCAAGCTGTAAGGCGTCTACAACGCCCTAACAAAAATGATACCACCGAGAGAGGTATACATTATATCGTGGGCGTCATTTCGATCTCAATCATGACGACTTCTATGTCAAATCTACTGATTTATATTTTCTTTTGATAATCTGTTAAGCCCATGCAGCGGCGATGTCATGGGGGGTTCTTAGGTGATGTCAAGCTGGTTGCCATGGAAACGACGTGGTCGCCTCACTTCCGAATCTTCTGCTTGATACATTGACTGATCATCAGGTTTTCTCGCCCGCCTGGGTACTGCTTGAGCTCTTAAAGATAAAAGTGAAGTTTTCTAGAAAGACACAAGCCTAAACGAAAGAAAAATAGCGCGACGTGTCATGTCTAACGAGACCAGATGGAATTTATGTTATGAGTTTCTAAAGTGTAACTTTTAGAGCGTGATTCAAGGTCACAAGAAAATGGATTTGACAACTGATAAAGATATGATAGAGTAGTTGCTGCCGTGATTTTTCCCAAGTTCGTACTTTTTTTTATATTCTGATTTCCTTAGTTTTGTTTTGCTTTACTTTTTACTTTGTCTTTTTCTTGTTGCTTTTTGAGGGGGGAGTAATTCACGATGTAGCTCGACAAGTTCAAACAAAACGAGTTGATTAAGTTTGACAACATCCATGATAGACTTCTAAATATCGAACGTGTGATGTCGTCGGGAACATAGAGAATAACTAATATCCTGTTGTGAAGCTCACCTTCGTTTGTACATGCATTTTTTTTTTTCTTCAGGAAAAGGATGTCCCTATGATTTTCATTGAACAGCGTAGACGAGTTTGCGCCACTCTTTCAAACAAACGTAATCACTCGCCTCTTTGCTGTCCACTTAAGAGGATAAACTTCTCGATTGTTTGAAATTCAGCTCGCCTGCAATTAGCATACCCGACAGCCCGTTGCGCACGCGGAGCCATAAATCTTTAATGTGTATACCTATCACTTTCCCCTCTAACATTTCGAGGAGATACCGAAGTTACAAATCCCCGCAGACCGGCTGGTGCTATTAACACGGACCAGCTCAAGAGGAGATGTTAAGTCATTGTGGGTCGCGGCTTAAGTCTGGCGTATCCACTGGCCGTCTATTGCGGTTAGAGGGACGTCCAACCAGGCGGTTGTGGGAGGTAACGACTTAAGCGGCAAACATTCGAATTTTTGACACGATTTCGGGTACTGCTAGGTAATGCACTATGGACATGGCGGGAGAAGCAGTCGAGAATAGAATCAAATATTCTCTTTGGAAGCAAAGGTGCCGTTAAAGGTGGCAATTTTTCTTTTTCCAATTTTGCTCTATGGATTCCAACGACCTTTCTTTTCACACAAAGGCAGGAAGGCCAAACATGAACATGTCCAATTTAGTCGTCCAAAAAAAAAAATTAGGTAAATGATTTATCATTACTATGTATGTGTATCAATGGACCTAGTGTGTGTGCGTAAAACAGCTTTCAAATGGCTGATAGTCTCTTTCGAATCTGGAACAGCCTAATACAGCGGTTTGCTTCTTAATTTTCCCCCATACCCACTCAATTTCATCACTATTGTCACACAAGGATTCGTAAGGTTGTTAGGCTTAGGGTCCAAACGTAAAACAAAAACGGGCTAGTTTACTGCTGCAGAGTTGCTGCTCATTACATTCAAGAATATGCATTTTCTTGCAAAGTCAAGAAGTAACCAACTGAATTAGAATCGCATGCAAGGTAATATGATTTCCTTTGTCTCTTTTTAAATTGTCACTCAAGTAGATGACATCATCTAGAAGATCCCTGGAAAAACAACTTTCAGTCGGCAAAATTTACAATATCATGTTACATTCTTGTTGTTGGATCATATGGTGGGTATAATCATAAGAGAAGGATAGAGGAGACGCAAAATAATTCATAAAAGAATTAAAAAATTGTTGTGTGAATACGGGAAAAGGAGCGATTTACAGTTTGTGATCATATACAACTGTATACCAATAAACGCTACACAAAGACGTAAAAAAAGTCAATAAATTGTATCCAATCAACTGGGACGAAATATATTCAAACTGTAAATATATTTAGTTAGCTTTAAAGACCTATTTTCACGATTACTCTAATTGGCTGCATTGCAGTGTTCTTTCTGCTTTCCTCAAATATAATCATTTATTATTATAGAATGAAGTAACCTTCGTGACCTCAGGATTTGGGCGTGATGAGGCTCACTCTCAACCTTTTTTCCCCCCTGAAAACCATGACTGGAAGACGACTCGCAATAATTAAACCCGCCAAGGTTGGGAGATCGAGACGCCACCGATATTCCCCAGATGACCTGGAGACATAGCGATTGTTTTTGCATTCCACACGTCCAGTTCCACTGACTGCAAATTTGCCAGAATGCGTTTTAAATTGGTTTGTTAAAAAAAAAAGTAATGAAAACAATGTTGTCGAGATCTGAATAGGGTTGTTTTTCCTTACACTGCTCATCTCCTTTTCTGTTTTAAGGAACCTCGAGAACGAGAAAAAAAAAATAGTTTGATGACATGAAATGGATATCTTAAACAAGGCATTAATCTCTGTGACGCTAAGCGTCATGTGTGTAGTTATTTTTAATAGCAATCTGAAGTGGAAAAATGTCTATTTGCGCTGATGCTTGTTATAGATGAAACTACTATTACTGATTTTTCTTTCTTTCTTCTTTCTTTCTTTTTTTTTTGGGGGGGGGGGTCAGTTTGCTTCCTTTCTTTCCGTGCGGAGGTTAAAAGAGTGAAATAAATGTGTTTCTTGCTTCCATGGTTCTTACTTATATCTTTCTCTCTCTACTATCAGCCGAGGATCATAAGATATAAGAGACTTCCAAATCGTCATTCCATGCTTGAGTGTTGCCTGGACAAGAGAACACAAGAGCTCATCTGGTTACCATTAATCAAGAAGTACTTTTCATTTGAACTTTGTTTAATATACGGTGAATGCATCATCGAAAAGGGAAGAATGTTTGAATGCATAGACCAAATATGCCGTGTAGATATAGCCATTCATGTTTACTGTTGTCCACTTGCAGCAGATAAAGTGGAACAGTGAAATAAACCAGCCGTGACGTGTATCAAAATCATCCCATCACCATTTAATTTCAAAGCCACATATTAGATAATTTCTTCTAATGTCTTGGCTCCCTAATGTGTTCCTATTCTATATGTAGTCACTTGCACTGGATGAAACACATTGTCTTTACACTGATTGAATTGTAGTAACAAGTATCTTTTTTTTTACATTTCTTTGTCATTTTTTTTTCCTTTAAAGACTTGGCGAGTAGGATCGTCTTCAACGCCTGAAATACGGTGTATGACAATTTATAGCAAAATACTGCTCAGCATTGCAAAAAGTAAAAAAAAAAAGAAGAAAAAAAAAAGAAGGAAATCACCTCAAGATTCCTAATCCGTGTGGGAAGCCCTGTCAAATAATGCCGATAGCATGTTTTGTTTATAATCGAGTAAAGTCAGGATGTGTAAATTGAAGGAAAACTGTCATTGCATATGATACACAGCAACGAAGAAAATTTGCTGAGAAACACAATACCCCGCGATGGGACCGCTACCGGCCAATCAAACTCTGCTTCTTTCCTGCCTGGAGCGTGGAGGGTAAGGAGTGGGATGGAGGGGGGGGGGGGGGGAGGGGACGGGACGTCGCGCATGTAACCACTGTCCTATACCCCTCTATTAGGTGAAGTTAAGTTTTTAGGATTGTAAATGTGCTTGTTTTCTCTATGATGTTATTCTACTTTTTGAGATGCATGGACTCGTGGCAAAAAAAAAAAAAGCTTTTGGCTCAGGAAGTGCCTGTGTTAAAATGAAATGAAATGAAATGAAATAATGAATGAATGAATGAATGAATGAATGAATGAATGAATGAATGAACATGATAAATAAAAGAAAGAATCAATGAATGAATCAATGAATGAGTGAGCGAATGAATGAATGACAAATTAAAGCTGTCCTCTCGTTGAGTTTGTTTTATATAAGAATTGCAGATGACTAAAGAGCCGATGTGCCTTTCAAGAAATAGAAAACCACGTGTATCTCCGTCTCTATCTCTTTCTCGCACACTCTTCCCCAATTACTTTTTGATGGAAAATCATTGCCCTAGTTATTGCCGTGTACAGACTAAACGGCACCTATTATAGTCATATTTGAGGGGGAATAACCCTGGAGGAAGACAGACTGCTTTTGAGTGATGTCGGTCGTGTCAGAGCCGGAGATATGCAAAATGTTGAACCAATGAGGCTTACTATTACCAGACACTCAGTAGCAATGAGATTGAGTTATGTGACATTCCCGACATTAGGCGAAACGAAGTATCTAAATCGTCGTTATTATCAAGATACTGTAAAATGCTAACCCTATAATTAAATCATCAATATTTCGTAAGCACAAAATGATATAACTAAATTATTATTCTTTTTAATGAGGGATTCAATTTAACGCATGATGTGTAGCGAAAAAAAATATTCCTAAATAAAACAGCGAATAATTAAAGCTGAGAAATGGAGACAACCTACCATTTAATAGGATGATTTACGCTGGAATGTTTCATAAGGGAAAATTATGAGTCCAGTTTCATGCAGAATAAAATAATGGAAATTTGGAAGTCATGACTAAGCCCGCACTCATGCGAGCAAAGCTACATAATGGACTTGAGCATTGAACTCTAGGTTGGGAAACTTCACTGTATTCGAATTTGTAATTATCGATGAAAAGTTTAGCAAACTGATGAGAAGACAGTCGTCAATGTTCAAAATGTAATTCAGAGTAATACTTCCACTTTCCTGCGAGCATACATAAAAACACTCTTTTTTAATATTCAAGCGAATTTCTATACAGACAAGTTGAGCATTTGCTTTCCGATCACGTTTCAAAGATGTTGTTTTTCACCGATTTGCATTATACGTTTTCTGGAAAAGCCATGTGAATCTATGAGAGCTATCCTCCAGTGAGTCTAAAAATTTACAGTGTGAGATTTAACGAGACTTGCTTAATGCATCGCCAGTCACCACCTTGTAACTACGTGATCGTCATTTTCTTTTTCTCGCTCTCTATTTCAGTGACGCATATTACTGTTTCTTGAGTGCACTGGATTTGATTATCACGCTTTGCTCGGAACAAGGCTAATGATATAATGTTGAAGAAGTCGGGCGTGCAGTCATCTTGTTTTGATCGAGTATACTTATGATACCATTAGCCATCAGTAGATTGCATATGAGAGAATATTAGAGGACATCGTGTCCATCAGACACGATTCCATTCATGATCATCGCGTATCTCTGTGTAGTCCACCTGCACTGACATTAATTCATTGCTGTTGTTGTTGTTGTTGGTTTTTTTTTTTTTTGGTATTGTTTGGTGAGGGAGATGTAATTTTGACTCTAGCAAAAGAAGGTAATTGAATACCTGAATATAAGAATGACCCTAGTCTATCAGAAAAAAAAAATGTAGAAAAAGAAGAAATAAATAAATACCTTCCTAATGTTTTTTTGGTTTTTTTTCAGTTATTCTAAAGTGATTCATATAAATTTAAATGTAGAACAGTCACTTAACTGATTATACGTATTTGCATGACTTGGCAAAGGGTACCCAAAGACGATAGCCAAACTTGGACTAGGGTCGCTCTTATATTCAGATATTCAATTGCATTTTTGTATTCGTATCCATCGTACTGAATGCGTATGGAGTAAATGAAGCTATGGAAGCTTTTTATAAGTAACATTGGGTGATTTCGAGTTTTGAGCTAGTGCCGCTGTTGCTGCTATATCTTAATACTAGCACCAGTCACTAGCGTTAGTCCCGAACTTGTAATCAGTCGTTGTGTGCGGGTTCAGCAGTTTTCAGCAAGTTGTTGAAGACTGCTGCATGAATACGAGTCCGGTCCGATGCCAAGAGCAGCCGCAGAGTAAGCTAAGGTGCCATTCACACGAAACCAATCACCACAGCCAGGTCAGGGGACCCTGGTGTCAAAACCCGGTGCCCCTCGAAACAACAGGATATATTATGGTGGACATCATTCACTCCATCATCCGTGCTAAAGGATGAGGCAAAGCTATGGGGACGAACACACACATCGGTCAAGATGCGCCACACGGACCTGCTTAGAACCTAACGCGACAAACTTTTCAGGTAATCTAGAGATAATTGGTCACTTCCCGAAGATAAATGGTATTATTGAATACCGACTCTCTCTGTCTGTCTGTCTGTCTCTCTCTTTCGCAGATTAATTTCCATTTTCCATCAAGAGTTAAGCAGAGAGATAGGAGAAACGTAGCCGAAGTGAAAGGCACTCGATGGTTCACAACTTTAAGGAACACTTTCTTGGGATCTGATTGTATTTTACTGGGTAAATCATTTTACCCTTTTGTGTCCAGGTTCTGATAAGGATAAATGACTTTTAAACCTCATCGACGCACTGTGTTTTTTTTCCAGCAATGTGACTTCGCACAAGATGTCATTTCAATGCTGACCTCACACAAAAATAAACTTTCAGCTTTAAGCCGTACCTTTGAACAGGTTGTTAGGCAAAGAGCCTTTTCTGAGAATTATACTTATGCACCTGTATGAAGGATCAAAGGAATGTGCACACATGTACAAATTACAGTAATGAATATATTACCAAACAAAAACCACAGCTCTAGATGACTGTGTTCAACAGCAATAATGTATTTCATTATGAAGTTAACTTCACTAGTGGCAGTTTTCCAAAGTTTAATGAATCATCTCATCAAATTTTATTGAAGAGGATACCAAACAAAAACCACAGCTTTAGCTGACTGCTTTCAACAAAAATAATGTATTTGATTTGAAGACAACCTCACTATAGTGGCAGTGTTCCAACGTTTAATGAATCAGCTCATAGAATTCTATTGTTACCTCTAGAAGGAACTTCTGTTAGCCGACTTGGAAAATCAACCCAGTCGTCGATCATTAAAGCGAATTATCTAATTAAGAAATGTTTGAGTTACAATGTCACTCAATGTTCAAGTCGACTTCAGTTTAATAAACATCCAAGTTGCTTTATCAAGAGCAACTTGGATAAGTGGAAATTCTCGTTCACTTATTTCTGAATATGAATCTGAATTCATCTTAACTTTAGTGATACCGCTTGCAGTTGGATGAGTCTTCTCGCGAGGCAATTTCCAAATTATTGTATGAGTGACGTGCGGAGAAAGTGAATGAAAACATCGATTGCAGCAGTATTCCACGCCGCCTTCTTGAAGACAGACAGAAGTTTAGGAGACCCACTTCGAAGTTTCGGTGATAAAGACCAAGAGTCACAATCAATACTGTTGCTCACATCACTGCGTAGATCTATCCCCGTCCCTCGTCACCTCTCTATTGGCTAAAAATTCCATTCAATGGCAGGCATCCACCGTCTCATCAGTTGCATGTAACGACGTTCTTTAAGCAACCGATATAATTTCACCTCCCCTGGAGACCTCCCTTTCTGCATGCTGATGATATTTATTTAGGAGGTGGCCGTCATTCACACGAGCCTATCTATATTTCAGGACCGGCCGAATTTAGCGACGGCAAGAAATGGAGCGGAAGGGGATTGGGAATTAAAAGGGGCTGTCTTGATATCTCGACGAGTTCCGAGCGACACGCGGATGTATTCCGTTACGACGCACAGAAGTTATAAGGAGTGATAATAAACGAGCGATCTTTCCCTCCCAACACGATCAAAAAAAAAAAAAAAAAAAGTGGCATGCGAGTGCCGAACCGAGATCAAGAGGGCAATATCAAGTTCATGGGCGACATCATTCTTTCATTGAGTTGGAAATCGATCCCCACACATGTTGTTATAAAGTAAAGACTGAAGACAAGAAAAAAAAAGTTCTTTTTCTACATAATGCAGCATCCGATATCAGATTACGCTCAGATTGTCTGTATACGTGAATGTTATTCTGCAACTTGGCTTTTTTCTTAGTCGCATCTGATACTCTCAGCCATAAACTACTGAGGTACGGTATCAAGAGAACATCAATATGCAAGACTTGCCTTGTCAAAAGATTTTGATTTCAGTTTGTCTTGAGGATTTATATATACACTTCTACAAAGCAATATCCTGTAGCTTTTTAAAAAAACATAGTGAGAGATAGTGTCTGTATACTCATTCTTGATAGACGTTTGAAAGAGAGACACGTTTCTTTTCCTCTTTGTTTTTAAATGTTTGATTCTCGCGTGATGTTCATGGTATTATTTGAAGCATTTTCGTTTATTACTGTAACATTTCATAACATGTTTTATTACTCATGCTTTTGTGTCGACCTCTAGACACGTACATCAGTCCTCTTTATCTGTTTATTTATAGCACATCTAACAAGTCATATCAATAATGTCACAATTTCTGATACTTTGAATGATTTGCTAACTGGGTGACCTACTATTCAAATCTCCAACGAACCGATATCCAAAACCCCATTTCCATGAAACTTAAAATGGTTTCTACACCGTTTAGAGTGATTCCCTTGAAGAGTTATAAGCAAATCCCCCTCAAGCTCCAACCCACTCAAGAAAAGAAGAAAGAAACTTACAATTGATTACAGTCCTTCATATTATGACGCATAGCATTAAATAATCCCGAGTTGTTGTTTTCATTGAAATTATAATTTTTTACTTCCTCACATCGAACATCTTGTTTTTGTTTTGTTTTGTTTTGAATCTTTCTTTTCAATTCATTTACTATAAATATTGGGTATTTGTCAATTAATTTCTTTATGCATTATCTAACCGTTGCAATGTACACCCTTTTTCAAATACATAGCTTTATACATCATATTGGTAGATATGTATGTTGGGTAAAATAGACAAATAAACAAACAAACAAACAAACAAACACAAAGAACCCCTGCTTGTACTGTATATAAGCCTGATATATAGAAATGTGAACAGAACTTAAAAGTAGGACAAAGATTTCGCTGCTTGATCGTTGATGTGATGAAAAAACGAGTGGCCATTATGAGAAAGAGGGCATTCCAGCAGGAGCAGAAAAGTCTCGGTGGAGGTAATCCCGCGACACTCTAAATATTCCCGGAGGCGTTTTCCCGCTAATGTCGGGCAAGAGCCGCGTGCGGGGTTCTGTCATCTTCGGTAGATAGCAAGTTGTCGCGGGAAAATGACCAAGTTTATCCTCGCCATAATCGGTGTCTAGATTCATATGTATTTTTCTTTCGGGCACTGATTTGCCAGACTGATGATCTTTCTCCATCAATACATCGACAGTATTATCCTGGTACCACTTTTTTAACTGTGATAATGAGGAACTTTTTTATATATTGTTTTAAACCAGGGCACTGTTCCACATAATTTCTTCTGAGAGCGCTGATGAGAATTCTATTTCCATGTATTTTTGATGAGATCAGCTTTCTTGTGTATAGGCGTAAGTTCCGAAAACCTACATTTTAGTCTGTCTTCGGGTGCTTCTGTTCTCTCTCTGTAGTTCAGGAATATTCTTATTTTGGCATTTTGTTTTTAATGACATTTTCAATCCATTTTTAACCGCGTCCCTTTTTTGTTACTATTACCCCAAATTCTCTGTTTGTGTCTTGTTGCCGCATTCTCTCTGCGGATATTTCTATTCTTTTTCTTCAGTTTGTATGTTGTTGTTTTTTTTTTCAATCGCAAGAGTTCCGTAATTTATTAAAAAGGGAAATAGGTCATATAGATCACTCCTCTAAACATGCACTCCAGAGCTTATCGGATATGCATTATATTCTAAGCAAGATTTTGGTCATCACAAGGCGTCTCAGGTGCTTTTTTGTTTTAAATCACTTTTTGTTTGAAGAACCTATCGTTTAATACACTTCTTGTAGGATGCATCTTTGTCACTTTGTTACTTCAAATCTTTAGTTTTCCCCACAAGTGATATGTTGGTGATTTTTTAGACTCTCAACGCCACTGTGCATCCCCCACCCCCCTACCTCAATTCGATATCGAGAAATCAAAGTCCAAAGGTCTTGATAAAAATGCAATTCCCTGCATTCCTATTACACTGCCCCCTCTTACAAGAGGACGGATAAATTGTTTCACCGCGTATAGATTAATAACAATATGGCTTTTAATCACAATCGCTTCAGCTGTGAACGAACTACCTTTCTTTCTACTATAAAAGTTATATATATATATATATATATATATATATGTGTGTGTTGCGAATTCACGTATTGGCTCCAATATAACGAAGAATCAAGAAATAAACTAGTAATATATTATTTCGCCAATAAGAATGAGTTTATATGAGTTTAACTTCTTCAGGAGAAAATTTGAGTTGTTCAATAAACTCATTCTTGTTGGCGAAATAATGCATTACTAGTTTATTTCTTGATTTTTCGTTATATATATATATATATATATATATATAGAGAGAGAGAGAGAGAGAGAGAGAGAGAGAGAGACAGACAGACAGACAGACAGAGAGAGAGAGAGAGAGAGAGAGAGAGAGCGAAGTTCCTTTAGCTTGTTTTATATTGCTTTTGTACGACGATTTGTCATCTGAAATAAAGAGTGTGGAGAGTGCCTGAAAGCATTAGAAGTAATCACATTTTTCGTATTCGCGGGATTACAATTTCTGTTTGTTTGTTTTTTTGTTTAATTATTTGTTTCGTTGTTCATTTTCTATCTGAGAAGATGGCTGGATAGCCCATATTCAGCTACACTAAGCTGGTCTTGCATGGGGTCCAGTTAGATGTGAGGCGGGACCACTTCATCGGGTTAAACACTCTGTAAAACAATAAACATGATATCTTGTATTCGCTTGTTTGAACTACAATGTAGTTTATCCAAGGACGTCGTCAAGGCATCAAGTGGTAAGGGACGTTGGCCGGCAACTGTTGGGAATCGACAAAATTATGTCGGTTCGGTTCCTTTCCAATATTGCAAAGTTGTTTCCCAGTGGGAAAAAAAGATGTCTGCAACGCATGATTGATTCAACATGTATACTTTTAAAAGATCCACAACGGCCTTATTTAGCTCACTTACCAGAGTATTATCGACCTGACATAGATATTGATTCTAGAAGTGATCATTCATTATGACGTTTCGGCCTACGCATATCCAGTCAGCATTTCGGTCTACTTCATAAGGCGCTTATTATACGTTTGACCATCCAGGGGTAATGGTTCGCCAAGTAAAACCGCATTTGTGGCGTCAGCCCCAAAACGGACTGCTGCAACCTTTCCGTCTCTTTATTCAAACGCATCGGAAAAATTATCAATTTCATTTTATACTGGTTTATTGGGTTGTGTAGGTGTGGTGCAGGTCATATGCATATGTCTGAACACACATACACACACACACACACACACACACACACACACACCAAAACAACAACAAAAAACAAGATGATCTTTATTTCTTCGTGTGCATAAAACAGTATATGCCATAGCCATAATGTAATTCAGCGTTTGACCGACCTCCCTGGATAACCAGTAGATGGTAGACAACACCCAAACATTTACTGCAGAGGACGTTGAAATGCTGGCAGTTGAATAAGCGGATATGATGTCATTAATAATAAGGTGAGATGTGAGTGCATGTAGACTGCAGCCGAGTTAGATGCCCCTAAAGAGATTTTGTGTTTGCATACAGATTTCGAATTTAGTGCAATTTGATATATCCATCGTGCTCGAAAATCCATCTCTGCTCTGTTTTGTTTTGTTTTGTTTGCTTAGTCTTGTTTTTGTGTGTGTGTTTTTTTTTTTTTTAAATCCTCATGCGTGTCATGCGAGTACGATATTCAGAAGATCACTTGCACATCGCGCCCTGGAACGAGCATTGTGATTCGATTAGTGCAGAGTCAATGTCCTAGGATTAAATTGATTACAAGCGTCCTCTAACTTACAGGTTGAAAATTGAATCACTTTGTCCATGAAGCTCACAAATCTCGCAGCAGTTGCAGAATCACTACATACCCCACAACTAGGAGTACTGAAAGAGAGGAATGAAAGGATTATCATATGAAGAGTTTTATCGCAAAACTCCATTCTTGTGAAGTTGAGATATTTGTGATTGAAGCTACTGAGAAAAAAAAAATAATAAGAAGAAAATATGGGATATTTCTAATCATAACTTCTAAAATGTTCCTTGTTATGTTACAAGTGAAGTATAACCGGAAAGGTTTTATTTTGTTCTATCTGACGATGGCATTGACTGTAAAAACAACAACAATAACATCAACAACAACTGGAAATGGTATATTCTGCATCAACCTTGAGTGCACGTTTTTGGGTACGAAAAGACAGGGGTGTTGTAGACACTTCTTTTAAATTCAGTCCATGGTTTGAATGTTTTTCAAGTCAAGCGTGAGTGAGAAGCTGCTGGCTTTGCTATCGAATCGTACTGCTGAACAGCAATTAATTTGACTGGACTAGTCTTCGCTTCCCCGCCCATGCACACTCCCGTACATCCTGTTTTCATTTGTTTTTGTTATCTCTTCTCAAACTCTCTTTTCCAAGTCGCAAGAAACTCTGTAACTCTGTAGTTGCAATTATCTTTGGCTATACACACCTCGCTGTGTCGTCACAGCACGTTCGTCGTTTGTCTGGACAAGCAATGTAAATGCGCCCAGTCTGCATAAAATGATGTACGTTTAGCGTGCGCCAAAACAGACATGAACACCGGCGACACACATTTATCTCAAGTTTAAGTGCTTAAAGTCGCGTAGCTTAACATGCCATCCCAGCTTTGCAGGAAACTCGCTAGCGATCTAGCGATTATATCGCGGAACCACCACGACCCCAAAAGTGCAAGTAAGTACGGAATAACCATCTAAGAAGGCGCATAGAAGCGCAGACAGTTTTGGCTTCAGTGGGTAGGGAGGTACGGCATCCTAAATACTAAATGAAGATGTACGTCACATACTGAAGTTCCGGAATTCCGCTTGTTTTTTTCCTCCCTAGGCAGAGTTTGGAGCACTTTTCTATATTTGCTGTACCCCCTAAAAGCACATTACAGTAACCTACTTCCCTCCCCTTATCGCCTTCTTATTGGCTCAATGTCTTATCTCACGCTTGTGATTTATACGAGATCGGAAGGTGTTTTACCGAGTGATCAGTTATAAACGGGGGAGTAAGGCGAGACTCGATGCTCACACCTAAAGCACGGGATCTCCACTGTTTGATTAGTCAAGCCAAAAGATAGGGACGTGGTACGGAAAACCGACAGACTTTTGCGCCTTGATGAGCGCGGTGTTGCGAGCACATACTGCACGATAGACGCGCTTCGCCTCGGAGGACGAATGCGATTAATCCTTTGCCTCTCAGACACTGCAATTCTCGATGAGATCAATAGATGACATGGACGGTTCGGGTGAGCAGGTGGTTAATGGATGCATGCCAGGAGAAGGCATTATGTCTAGGAAGGAAGAAAGAATGTGTCCGTCACGTACCTCTGATAAAACATCTCACGCTTATTACTCCTGCGAGACGGTGTTGTAATGATGCTCTTCACACAAAGTCAAGTCGCTGAAGAATCGAGGGCGTCAGTTTCTACGATTAACAGCACTCATATTGCATTTCACGTTGGAAGGATTGAAGAATGACAATGGGGCGTTAAAGAAGACATTAAGAATAATCTTTTGCGGCATATCGTAACTCATTCTCTTAAAATCATAATGCAGGATATTGTTCGACAGTCACCTGTGCTAGTCTCGGGCATGGTGTATATAACGCCGTTTGAAGACTTTGGATCCAAAGAGATATTGTCTTGTTAGATATAATTGATAACTAAATGAATGAATGAATGAATGAACGAATGAATGAATGAATGAATGAATGAATGAATGAATGAATGAATAGGTAGATAGCAATAAAAACGAGCAATAAAATATAAGTTAAGTAAATGAATATAAGAATAGATAGATAGATAAATGAATAAATCAATCAATCTATAGATAAACAAACACACAAATAAATAGATGAATAGATAATGAAAACAAATATGAATAATCATTCAATATATAATGCTATATTTACATTTATACATATTCATGTGTACGTGTATATGCCTGGCATACTTATAGATCTGCTACGGGATGGGTGAAACACATTACTATACCAGTGACGCAAGTGTTGACTCCAGTGGAGTCAAAAAAAAGTAGACTGTCCTCTAGCAGCTTCTTTGTTCAACTCGAATCGGCCCCTTCAGTGGTTTGATGGCTTGACCTTTGCATTCTGCAGACTCGTGACGTTTGCCTTTTCTTATTATTTTTTCTAGCATCGTGTGGAGGTGGAAGATAATCCAATGAATTCCTCGTTGTATCTTCCACAATCGGAGTGTAAGGTTGCCAGGGTCTCTTTCATGCACAATGTGTCTGCAATCAAGACACTCAGACCAATTTCTTTCCGTTCCATCGACGTATTTCTTTTACGTGTTTGTCCATGGTTCATTTTCTCTCCTTCTATCAACAAATAAAAACTTTAGATAAAAAAATCCACTATTTTTAAAAAGAGCGTTCGATTCTTTCATTCAGACGTGTTTTTATTTTTGGCATCATGATTGAAGAAGCTACTCGAAGGAGAGGGACAAAAGAAGAATTCAAACTAGAAGGGGGATAAGAACAACAAAGAGAAAGAAAGGAAGATGAGAGAGATGCTAGATGCGAGAGAAATAGAGAAGAGACAAATAAGGAGAGATAGAGAATGATAGAAGAGAGAAAGCTGGAGAAGGGGAGATTAAGAGAAGAAAGACAGCGATGAAAACAACGACAAAATTAGACAGTGTTAGATGTCAACAATAATGATAAAACACACACACACACACACACACACTATAATGCCAACATTTTACGGTGCGTAATTCCAGCGCTTAGACATTTGGATGAGCGTAGCATTTTACATCATTGTGTGTGACCCGCACATAAAGCCATATTTTGCACTTGAATGGGTGAGGCCTAAACATCATTGTAACACTTTTTCGACGTTTTTGCCTTTTTCCTCCATTTTTATTAAGAATATGCAACCATTTCACCTCGATAACATTTAACTGATTGACAACCTCTTCACGTGGGCGTTTCACGTTGAAAGGACAAGCTCTCTAGGGTACACAATTATTAACAGCTGGTCAAAAAAAAATCGGGTAAAGACTTAATCTCGCATAAGCGAACACGATCAATCAAGTCAGACGATGAATTACAATCGAAATGGTGAGGAGCGCTCTAAAAACACTCTTGGAAATGACATTTTTTTTCTCTTTCCGCTCTGTTACACCTACTAACATTCATCCGTTTTATACTTTCTACACATTTACAGATCCAATGTTATATTATGTTATATATGATAAAAAGTATATATATATATATATATATATATATATATCACTCGCAATGCGGTACTTTTCTGAGTTATTTTGAGATGGGGTGAATTAAGGGCTTGACCCATTTTGACTTCCTACTCTACTCTGTTCGGGTTTCCGCATCATTCTTTCTCATTTCTTATGGCGAGTGTGATAATTTCTTGGCCTCAACTGACATTTTGAGAAACGAACCTCAATTGTAACTCCATGTTTGTATTTTTGTTTTTGACTCATTTTGATTTTCGTTTCATTGTTTTCCTCTGTATTTGGATATTCTGTCTCTGTGACATAGAACTGAAGTTGGATCATTGCATGCAGAATTTGGCAAAATCTACCAACATGTAGAGCGGCAGAAGTTTTTGAAACTCCTTTTCTACGTTTTTTTTTTCTTCAACAATAGGATTGCTACTTTTAAAGCTCTTGTAGGCGTTCAAACAGAAGAATAACAGTAATCATTTATATGCCATTGCTCGCAGTGATTTATTAAACATTGCATAATAAATTGACGTAAGAATTTATCATGACGTTTGTGCTTGTCATTTGGAAGTGAATGAGACATATACCCAGACATTAGTTATCTCGAAATGGGCAGTCAGACGAAGTCATTTTAAACAGTAATTGCTCCATCACGTTATCGAATTAGGAGCTCATGATGCGGTTTTTGTCACGGGCCAATGCTGTCAGTAGTTATGGGGATGATGATTGTTAGATTGTGCGAGAGACCGACTGACACCCAGCCAGCTCTCCACAGGCAAGTATTAATGCACACTGAGATTGGCAATTCGAAAGAAGCACAGCGGGGGAAAAACTTTACCCCTTCGGCAGGATGTTGTCCCTGTGCCTCGCGTCATGACCCAAAGTCATGAATATTCAGACCGGGACGTCATGATGCATATTCATATTGACAATCTGTCCTCCAAGCGCAATAAGACATGACATTTGCTCCTGTGACAGTTGCTCAGACTTATTTTCTCCAAGGACTTAGGGTTAAGGTTAGGGTTGTGAGAGGATTTTAGGTTTATTTTGATATGAGGATTATAATATGATATTCTACATCTTCCGTTTTTCTATCTTACAGCTAAGAACTTGAGCAAAGTGGAATTATGTTTTCAATATCGCTTCCGATCGTTTTGTGAAGAACTACAGTCGGTATGACATAATCTTTTCTTCCCACAATACAAGCAGAAAACTGCATTGCGTTATTCAGATGTCATCAACATTACTACTCTATGAACTCAGTCGATTAATGCTTTTAGTCCTGTGGGCAAAATGTTTATATGCATTTGTCAATAGGATGTTAGAATGCTAATCCTCCGAGTGCGGAACCATCGAAAGTTTTCCAAAACATCGCAAAATCCTCTCATGGCATGAACGGGACATGGTTAAGGTGGAAATCAAAACCAGCAATGCATTTTGCTCTTCTCCTAACACACCTGCAGCGGAGATCAATCATAAGGTAGCCTGAGAGCTTTCGGGGGGAAAAACGTAAGAGGGCTCAGCGAAAAGCGAGTTGTGCGGACAGCAGAGACGCACTTGAGCTGTTGCAGAAGGACAGGTCCGTCTTCTAGTAATTCTCCGTTGTTTCACAAATATTAACTCTGTCAATATTGATCATCCCGCTCTGGGTGCCCTGATTCTTTCCTTGTCTTTCACTTCATCTTCTGTTCTTCCATATCCCCCTTTTGTAACTTCTTTATCATTTTTTTTCTGGAGAAGAAAAAAAAAAGCCAGACCGGGCGCCTTTTTTGTCGACGTCTTATTTTAGTTATTAGATGGGATTTGTCGGCTTTGGAAAAAACAAACATCAAAATAATCGGCAACTCCTTCTCGGAAACCGCGAAGAAGGTAAAGCGGAGAAGGAATTCGGGAGGGGCGGAGGAGGAGTGATGGAAAGAAAGGAAGGAAGGAAAAGGACCGAAATATCTTTCTTCCGAAAAGATTCAGGTTGATGCAATTGGGGTACAATCAGCGGAGACAAGAACATGCAGCAAAGATTGGGTGAATCCTTTGATGTCATAAATTACCTCAAGTGCAGGGATTAGGTTCTCCACTAACCCTTACCCCCCCCCCCCCCCTCGCTAGCAAAACATCAAGTCCATCCCGACGATGAAACAACGGTAAAACAGCTCTTGTGAGCACAGTTTATCTGTATCATAAGACAAACACTTCAGAGTACACTGGGTTTTACCATGGAATGAGAGCTAGTGATTTGAGTACGAAATACAAAGACAAAAGACTGGCGAGGGGATATACAAATTTATTGTACTTTATTCAAATAATAAAAAAAGCAGGGCAACTTGTTTCGCCATCGATGCCCAAGCGTACTCGCGTGATTAAACATCATGCGTGGTCAAAAAGGTATATATTCTGTCGTTTTGTTGTTTCATATTTATATTCATCAGATTATAGTAAATCGAGTGGAAACAGTAATGCCGTGGAGATTATTTGAAACACATGCTTGGGTTGTAATAGCAAAGGATACTTAATTTTGAATGAAATGAAAATAAATAATCTGACTGATCTCGATGTTGTGGTGGGGGAAAATTCAGGATGCCTTCCAGGAAGGCATAAACAATAATGCAAGTTTATTATTTGATAAATCATAAGTCATGTCTGAAAATGAGATTTGCTACACATTCCCTTTGCACATCCTTCACTCGAATAGATGATCCGCTTAAACTCGTGTTGTGAAAGAGAAAAACAGAAGGTGATGGGGGTGGGTAACGAGTTGTTGCTGTTGTTGTTGTTGTTGTTGTTGATGATGATGTTGTTGTTGCTGTTGTTGTTGATGTTGTTGTCGTTGTTGTTGTTGTTGTTGTTGTTGCATTTTTCTGTACCTGTAGTCGATCAGCACTGGCTGTTTTATAGAATAGTAATGATGTGCTCATTGATATTGCAAGCCACATGACGGAGCTGATTGGCTCAGAACTCTCGACTGAGCCAATATCATTATGATACAAATCCACTAGTAGAATCATAGTGGTGGTGATGGGGGTGGGCTGGTTAGAAACCTGACAAGAGAACTTTAGAGGCCAGGGTAATACCCTTCTTACGAGGGACATAGTTTCCGCTTCGGCGATGATCAGCGTGCTAGAGAAGTGCAAGAAGTTATGTGGCGTCTGAAGTCTTGGTCTTTATATTTTGGAACCACAGCTATCACGTCATGCGAAATTAATTGTAGTGTGCAGCTATTTCAACCAATGTACAGTTTTAGATAAGGAAGATAGTCCCAAATCGATCGTCATTCATTCAGTCATAATGTTCGCTGATCTTAAAAGACAAACTATCTACTTCAGTGACTGCAATTTCACCATTATAGCACAGAAATAGAAAGAAAGACAGTTAGGAAACTTGAAAGTAGAGGGGGCGGCAGTTCATGGTCTTAAAGTACAATTAAGATTATTTTAACAGTGCTTGGAACATTAAAGCATTAAATTTGATGATGCCAGTAAATGTGTGGGATAAGGATAATTTGTTAAATTGTTGGGGTTTTTTTCAATTTGAAATGAGCGTCATTATACTCTTAACTTCGGCTTTGTATATGAATGCGTATTGACGACTGGAATAGATGGAAGACATCTTGAAAAAGCACGTCAGCAGTCAGAACACTTTTGTGTCATTAATATGAAACGCTCAGCAAAGCAAACCATTTTTAAAACAACACCGAACATTTGTGTAATACATTAAGCGAGATTAGTATGTCTGCTTCGAACCGCATTAGTGGATTTAGACTAAAAATACGGATCGAAAATTTGGCACAGACGAAGAAGTGGTTTAGCCTCCTGTCAACTGGGGATGCTGAAGCATTATAGTCTCAGTCACGGGAACCATTAATGTTTTTTTTTTTCTTCTGTCAGAATATGATGTTTCAGGGGAAAGTGCAATTAATGGTCGAAACTACATCATGTAGACACACTAAAGTGCATATAGATTCGGTTACTTGGCGCGCAAACTCGGCACGGGCAGTTTTCAATGGCGTCCTAATGCTAGGCGTATCAAAAGCCGTTTCATATTTCGAAATGTAGCAGAGTGCGCGCCCTTTAATTTCCTGCGAAAAGTGCAAATCATACAGAGGGCGCCTAATTAAAATGCACTCCATTACTCAAGTTTCGAAATCTTGAAGTTCGAACAAACGTCCTTCCCCTTTCAAACTGTAATATCATATCTTTTTTCTTCTCCCTTGAGACGCCATGGTCTAGTGGCCCACGGCTTGTACTAATATGATTACTATATAGTGATAATTCGACCTTCAAAGTGTATTTTGTTCTCTCGTCAATAAAGGGCAAGGGTGCACTATGTAGAAGAGCGCAGAAAAAATAGCCACAGGCTCTGAGTAACCCTTATAAAATACAATAACAAACAAACAAAGAAACAAGACTGAGAGATATCAATGGCAGAACACCCAGAAACCTAAATGGGTTGTGCTCTGAGACAACAAAATCCGCTTCTCTCGCTCGTCCAAGAGGCAATAGCGGGATTTTGGAGGTGTCCCCCCCCCCCCTTCCTGCCATTACTGCTTGCGTTCATTCGTAACCAAGGTAACAATTCAGGCATCTCGCTTCTCTCGTGTGAACGGATTTCGGATGAACTGGAAGACTGCGTTTCTCTTTTTGCTGTCATCCTACCCTCTCTGTAAGTCCACAAATATCGTGATTATTAAAGCATTTGTTTCATGCCTTCGCAGAGCTCTAAAGAGGCATGATGAAATGTTTTTACACGCTTTTAAGTTGCGTGTGTGTTCGTGTACGTGTGCCAGTTTGTGCAGGCTCGCAAATTTCACTCGTTGACATCGTAGAAAACGCTTGTTGAACATTTTAACACCTAACAGGCCAGCAAATATATCTAGTGCGCTCACTATATATGCGTCTCTTATTCGTCATCTTTAGGGCAAAACTGGCAAAACGAAAATGTACACTGGTGCAAATGGTCGTTTTTAGGCATGTTTGGTCCTGCTATAGAAGTATACACCACAGACACTATTGTACATTCATATCCCCTGCTGAAAGTGTTGTTTACACAAAGGAAAAGGAGGATTTGTCTCGATTTGATCGAATTATACAAATACAAGCATTTACACGACACTAATCTAAACACAAAACACAGCTACGATAAATGGCACGCCCGATGAACACGGAGACTTCATGCGTGCTTTGTAAACCCCTTCACTTTTCAAAACGTGTGATGTCACGATTACAGTTTTTTATTATTTTTTTTATTTTTGTGTGCTCTAAGTTCCGATTGGTACATAAAAGACCAGTGGGGTTTTATACACTCTCCAAACTTTCTAACACAGAAAGGGTTAAACCTTACGTTGTCGAAGAATGCATTCATGTTCAGCACAATTCCCCTCCTTTTCAACCTCTCCGAGGTGACTGAGGAAAGGAAACTCTTTGGTAGTCAGATTTATATGTCACAATTCATATCTGTTTTTCAATTCAATTTATTTTTTAACGTTCTTTTTTCCAACAAAATACAACACAGAATAACTCAGTGATCAAAACATACGCATACATTCTATTGTGCGAAAGATTTTTATGATATAGTTAACAAATAAAGATATAAAGGAAAACAGGCAAAATATAAAGTACATATATAATCAACGACTACAGACGGGTATTGTATTTTCTATGAGACAATACAGCACTACTGTTTAAAAAAAAAGAAGGAAGATACATGGCTACAGAAAAACATCAATCGATAAACCAGTGTTATTGGGGTGCAAAGAGTTATGCAATGAGAATCTGTTAACGACGTTCAATATAAGTTTTCATTTGCATAGCAACCGCTCGTTTTCCCTGTACGCCAACACTTGAATCCTGATAACGCGGTTTATACGGGGCCCATAACCCTTTTTGCAGAGCTCTCTCTTTCTTTTCATCTTTCTCTCTCTCTCTCTCTGCCGCCAAACTTAATAATTACAAGATAGAATTTCACCCTGTGTCGAATCTCGGATCAAACTAGCTTCACGTTTTTGTGGCGAGGTATTATTAAAGAAGCACTCCTTAATTTTGTTAGCACACATTGGGCACGGTGTCAGCAAATTCGTGACACCTATATCTGGTGGGTTCCTTTTACAGCTAGCAATATCCTAATCTGTCCGGCTTGTGCCAATGCAGCTATGTGCATATGCGTGGAACGTAATAGCGTTAACCCCGTAAAAATCATCATTCCGACGGCTTTATCAAGGTTCCCTGCTATTACCCCCGGTTGACCATCGCTTGATTTTGGCTGAAGATGCGTGGCTGCCCACATCATCATCATTCCTTATTCACCCGTGGTCTATTCCATGGCTACCACATTTGGGGATAAGTACTTCAAATGGGGCATGAACTCCATTATCCGTCCACGTTAAATTGTGTGAAACTAGATCCAATCCGATGAAGCGAGGCGTGTCGCTGCTGGCTCAAAAACAATCAGCACTTTGATACTCTGCAGCTCATGCGAGTTAATCACGGCGAACTAGTTCACAGTATGTCTCTGCCCCCAACGAATTGTATTAACAAAACGAAGCACAATAAATCATTCATCTCACAGTACTGCATTAGTTCCTTTCTGGGTGGGTGTGTTGTTTTGTTTTTTTCTTCGCATATCGGAGTGCCTTGTTCTGCCTATTAAACCCAAAGCCCTGTGGGCAAAGATTCATCGAGTTGTTTTCAGCCGTGCAATCAAGTTTATCCGGCGGAAAATATCCCGTGTGGTGTGTCAAAGGAATGCTTTTGAATGTTGTTCTCTAATGTTTCTCGTGTATTGGACTTGTGGGTGGATAGATAAAGGCATAGTTTGTTGTTTTTTCAAACAAACGTGGTCTTCGAAATTTTGTTTGTTTGTTTGTCTGTTTTTTTTTTTTTTCACTGGCTGTCGGGTGATATAGCTCGGTGGTCCAGTGGATACAACGCGTGTCCGGTAATCAAGGGATCGTTGGTTCGAATCCAGCCGAGTATGTATGTCCATGTGTTATCTAATATCTTCTTTATCCAGGGTAGCCTCTTCAGTGTTGCCATTTATTGCTTTAGCCGAGGGCCTGTCATTATATCATCGTCCTACCATTACCAGGTTTCCATTTTATTTACCTGTGGGCAAAGGGGGATGACCTATGATTAAAGGAGACCTCTGGATGATTTTCAGATTTTTACATTTGAACAACTATAATAGAGTTATACGGGGTACAGATTTTCAGAATTTATAGTGATTGGGACGAAGGATAAGAATGTTTTCAAAATTTATAACAAATTGCAATGAACAAGGATGATGACATGGCAGCCTCACATAAGAATGCATGAGTTGGGGCTCAAGGAAACAGAACAAAAGAAGAAGGCATGCATATAGATTATACACAGGTGAACTTACAAGCAAGTGGTGTTGTAATGGAATTGCGCTGCCACATTTCTGAAATATGTGAGGCTCCTATGTCATCGACACTGTTCAGTGTAATTTGTTTAAGGTTTTTCAAAGTATTGTTTCTCTGCTCAAGAACCTCAATAAATTCCATAAATCTATACATGGAACTATCGATTTATGTATCACATGATATGAAATTATGAAAATCGTCTGGAATGCCCCTTTAACTCACGTTGTGGGATTCGAATTCGGGACCTTCAGCTTTGAGTCCAGAGTCCTCCATCATTTACTTCGGCGCGGTGATTGTAACATTTAGTGCCTCTATCAAAAAAGCATAAAATCTTGGAAAATTTAACTCTGTTGAAAAGGATGCTATGTAGCATGAAAAGCAAAATAGATATTTCACACCAAGGAGAAGACAATTTTCATTATATAACCTTCACTCTGTTTGTGCGTGGAATGAATCCATGTCTGTGGCAGCAGGTTCCATGACATTTGCTCTTGCGACAATATTGCTTCCATGAAATATCTGCACGCTAAGCCATAAATGAATTTACCCACAAACGTAAATACCCTAACCCTAATCCTAATCCTCACATCAAACTAAACCTAAAACCCTTTCACAACCCTAACCCTCATCCTATCTATTAAGTCCTTGAAGAAAATAAGACCGGAGCACTTGTCGCAGGAGCAAAATGTCGTGTCACCGTTGTAGCATGGTGTATTCAATATATGAATAAAATGTTAGCATCTATAATTGATGTGTATATAGATCTAATACGCAATCCCCATGGGGGGGGGGACATTTTTCTTCACAAAACTCGTTCTCTATCTCTCTCTGTCTCTTCATTTGTTATTACATTTCAACTTCTTACTCTGACTTGAATTCAATCTTTAATAACCTGCCATGTCATGGTAGTTCCGATAAAATTACGTTCCCGCAGTGCCAGCCGTGTTCATGCCATCAGCGTTCATGCCATCAGCACAAGAACGTTGTTGAGTAGCCCACTTGGAGGTGTATAGATGAAACACCTTGTGCGGGTTGGACAGGCTATAACGTGCCAACCGAATCCCCAGGGGTGACCCGTGCTGCGTGTACCGGTCACCTCCGTCTACCGCTCGGAGAGCGCTCGGGCTCCATCGTCCGCTCTCATCACGACACTATTGATTTCTGGTCGGTCGCAGGGGAGGCCCAACTTGAATTAGACAAAATTGGCGTTTTGATTGTCTTCTCACGCATAGAGTGGATTCAATCATGTAGCCATCTTTTTGCCCCTACTTTTGTACATCCAAATAGAATTAACCCTCGACATACGAGAGAAAATAGTTAAATGCAACGGTTTCATATTCTTAATGAAAATTTGTATGTATCTTCAATTTCAGGAAGTAAAATAAAAGAAGATGTAATTGAAGAACAATGGTGATAAGTAAAAATAAGTTTTATAACCGACTGGAAGATGACAGAGAAGAAGATTGTTCAAAATATGTCATTATTGTAGGGATTTTTTTTTCCGAAAGGCGGTATTAATTTTTGTCAGGAAACTTTATATTCAACTGGGCATTGGCGCAATACGAAGCAACGAAGCAGATTACTTGCCCAGTCTCTCATTACGATTTCTCTTAAGAGTCAAAGGTACACAAATACTTGTATGTTAGTAATTTTCTCAATGTCAAGGAATTCAACGAGTACACCTTTGTGTGAATCTCGGGGAAAACGCATTGCAAAGCAATCATTCAGCCATCAGATCCTTTTTCCAACTGTCGAAAACTCGACGACATTGTCATGCAAAAGAAAAAAAAAACACCAACAAACCACCAAAGAAGGAAAGAGCGTCATGCTAACAGTCTGTCTGCATTTTACTTTTTTTTTTCTTCTCTGCAGCAACGAAAGAACATGGCCGCCCTGCTTGATCAGCTCCACAACACATACCAGAACGCCGTGAAGAGGAACTTCTGCGCCGACCCCTTCCTCGACAGCCTCGCCGAAGACTTCTGCATGAGGAGGAAGCGCAGCGGCATTCCCGACGAGATCGCCGACTTCGTCTCCAGGAGCAGGCGCGAGACCATGGAGGAGGCAGCCGCCGCCGCCGCCGACCAGGAGTAGACCAAGCCGCTGCTGCACGCGCAAACACTCGCACACATTGAACACAGCAACGAGAACATGAGGGGGCTTCATCAATCTACCAACATGAAATAATGGGTGTGGGACCATCAATGACTTCAACCTCTTTCTATATGTATACCAATGCAAGTTTAGGTGGATTCGTTATGCAAATTTGGTTTTTCGGACAGGGGGCCGTGAATTGATAGTAAAAATTATAAACTATCATCGCTGCAAAGCACAAAGCAGATACGAATTATTCGGGAAAATATTCAATGATTTAAATTCAACAAAAATGCAGCTTTTGTGTTCATAAATGAAAATCATGCAGTAGGGTGCGATCATAACAATTCTGAATTCAAATTGTTATGCGGCTACAGATAAATTCATGGGATGTGCAATGTTTCTTTAATACTGAAGAAAATTGAAACCAGAATCCACCTCATCTCGTATCATTTCAGATGTAGCATAAGTAAGACCACTACACCGTAGCAGTAAAAGGAGTACATTAAGTACAATAATAAGCAAATTCTCTCCCGTTCATCGCGTGTCCTGTCAGATACCATGAAATACATTGTATGTTTCCTGTCGTTTACTAAGTCTTGTAAGCGTAGACCGTAGAAGATGCTCGGTACACGATAAACGAACATCAACAGTCAGCACATGCATCTTTCTCCCAATACCATCACCTCTTCCTCTATAGCCGGACACTCTTTGGAACTCTGAGATAAGTCTTTAACCCCGGTCCGCCCTGCTTAAGTCAAGATGATACTTATGGGCAGAGCATAGATGCTCCATAGTATACTACGTCAGGCATCCTGGACGGAGGGGAATAGGAACGAAGCAGAAACGTCTTGCGAAGATCTTGACTCGTTAATATTCTGACTGTTCAAAAAAGGCAGTGCAAATTCCATCTTGCGCACGTGCCACCACTGGCCACATACAGTAACTTTAATTTCCGGTCATCCGATTCCATCAAAATGTCACTGAACAATCTTGCCAATTGATTAAACCTGGAATACTGCTTTTCCCCTTCTGCCCGGCGATGGCGCCCTATGAAAAAAAAAAAATTGAAGAGATTTGCCGGTTATTTAAAGAAGAAGGTAATTCGGACTGAGAGGAGAGGGCGTGTTTATTTCTCTCAAAGAAAGGTTTATAAACAATAGCTGTCGAGCCTCCTCTTTACACTTGCACATTTCTCTTTCACATCGACGTACTTCTACCCACATCTGTAGCCACGTTCCAGTAACTGCGCAATTCATTAGGTCAAGGTACGGCTGCATCTGAGCTTTTCATCCAGTGCAAATCCTGAAATGTTCCCTTGTCAGTTTAGACTAGAAATTGTCCTTCCTTTTTTTTCTCTCTTATTGTTGTACATATTTCCTGATTACTGCAGACATTTAGTGTCTCGCTCATCTCTATTTTCCTTCTTAGTTGTGTACGTTCTAATCCTGTTGTTGATTGCAATACGACTCATTTGTAAAGGCCGCAAGTATGTACTGCAAGGATAATTGAAGCACGGCTTAGCAATCGTTGTTAGCTATCATGTCTGATAGGGAGAGTAATGCCACGTCATCAATTGCAACATATTTCTTCTATTCTTCGCTCCCTAAACGGCGCATCGAACCTTTGAAAACCACAGCTTGTAAAGAAGTCACTTTAATACCTGGTCAGAATTAAAATATATTCCTTACACATCCTTGTTCTGTTCTGTGAATTGCATCGTGTCTGTGTCTGGAGTGCTAAAGAAGCCTAAAAAAAAAATCTACATCTGATGGAGTGTCTCATACAATATTGAGGATGATTTTGGTTGCTATGATTCTTCTGTCACTCGCAATTCATTGTCCCAGTTCAGGCGCTTGGTGCTTGTTTTCGTGCTGTTGACTGGTCTTTTATTCTTCTATTTTATTTTTTGGAATATATGAGAGATTGAAACGTTTGAATCAATGTATGGTGCATTAAGTGGTCGCGTTGTCCGTTTACCTTTCATTCATGCGGAGGTACACTGCGAGTCTGCTTGTTGTGTCCGTTTGCTCGGTTGGAGGTTTTAATTCTTGCTGGAAGAATGAGAACAAACATTGCCCAAAACCTAGTTCGATTGACATGCCTAGATTGCAGGCGAGTAGTTTTCCTATGTCGGTGTTTTTTTTTTTTCCCCTTTTGTTGAGATTAAAGTTAAAAATGAGAATGGAATGAATTTCAAGAAAAAAAAATATTACCTCCTCTTCGGATGAGTGTAAAAGGGCACGGTACAATGGTCTTACTCGCGTGGGCATCAAGCCGTAATTTTTTCGAAAGGTTATCCACACGTTATTTGAAAAGCCTCCATAACTTCTCGGCCGTGATATTTGGTACGCTGTTGCTGAGATACAAAAGAAATCAGTCAACTTTACACAATTCTCCGTTTTTCAGAGGCAGCATTACTCCAATACCTTTATTTGTTGTTGTTAGGAATACTGTTTTCAAAATGTCATCCCCTGATCATGATTTGTTAACATTAAGGGCATCCCCATTCTAGGACGATCATGTTTATTGTGGTTTTCATTGCATCCGTTCTCTTTTTTAGAAGGAAAATAAAGAACAATTCCTCATGCTCTAAAAATATCGAAACAAAGATTTTGGCTATCAGTAAAACAGGAATGTTTTACTAATAACAGCCAACAACCTATATCACAAGGAAATAAAACTATGTATCTTTCTACAAAGAGAGACAAAGAGAAATATAATTTGATTAACTGAAATCGAGTTTGATTCTCGGGATAGCATTCTTCTAATTGCACATTCCAAATCAACTTACTCTATTTCACCAGTAAAATTGGTAATTGTATGTATATGTGTATGTAAGTGTTGTGTATGTGTTTACAGATAAAGTGCACGAAACAACTGAGCACATTATGATATATATATATGTATATATATATATGTACGTGTGTGTGTGTGTGTGTGTGTGTGTTTACATTCGTATGGAAAATAAACAGATACAGTGCACGAAATAACTGACCACGTGGGTATATATGTGTGTGTGTGTGATACGTCCATTAAAGTGTTACTCTAATAATGAATAACATATGACTGTTATATATACATACACATACATACATACAGACAGACATATATACTTAACCAGTGTACTTTGCGTGTTTTGTGCGTCTGTGTTTGAGAGTCATTTCACTGTATGCTTCCAAGGATAGTCGGATAGTGCAGGGCCTAGAGACGGCGACGCACACAGAATAAGTCATGCCGTCCTGTTTGATTGGGTAAAAAGGCATTTTGAAAACATAGGCCAGCGTTTGAAGAGGTATTGTGCGGGTCCACAGTGTTAATATGTCAGGAGTCTAGATAACCGTATTAGCAAGCTGATGAAATAATTTGAAGACTCCGGATTGGAGACACAAACATAATATACATACATCAACACACACACACACACACACACACACACACACACATATGTGTATATATATATATATATATATATATATATATATATATATACACACAATAGGTTTGTTATACACGTATAACGGTCCTTGCGTGGCAGCTTTATCTGTCAGGATGTCTAAAATGAAAGATCATGTGCCACAATTCGAGTACTTACTGAGATTTCCATAGAGACAGTGAAAATGAAATCATCTACGAGAGAACTCCGGCTATCAGCACCTCAGAAACACAAGAAGAAGAAGAACAACAACAACAACAACAAAGAAGAAGAAGTGAAATTTGATGCATGTGCACTGTACAAAAAGAGTAAAATGTTACCTAGATTACACCAGAAGAACATGTTACAAACAGAAGAGAAAGACGTCTCAAAATGAGTTATTCTGCAAACGCCCAGTCTGACTGTATTCTAACTTTTACCTTGAAACACCTGCGCGTTTGTTCATGAACAACGGCTTCTAAATCTGGATCGTATTTACCCCATCGCTTGAAACTGATTCAAAATTCAGAAGACGCACACTTAAAAGAAACAATTGTAGAATTATGGATATCTGATCATTCTGGAAATGTGTCAGCATTTTGTTATGAGTGACATATCACAATGATGCGTGCGTCACAAAATTTCATGGCAGTAAGAATGAAAAAAAAAAAAAGGAGACGTGTCGACGAAACCAAAATGCCTCGAAAACAAATGGTATGAGCGTAGCTTTCTCGATCAATGAATGCAATTCTTTGAAGGTGTTTCTTAGATGTTAAGAGTTATTTTCATATTCAAAAGAAAAATCCATACTTTTCCTTGCTCATGTAAAAAAACAAAACAACAACAACAACGATACACGCAAACAATAATAAAGGTTCAAGCCAGTACCTGGTAGATCGCTATTAAAGTCATCTTCGAAGGGAACAAAACTTTTTATTGTCGATCTTCATCTTTTTTTTCCCCCCGCACAACCATCTCCGCTGAACAGGGAGCTCCACTCGTAAATACATTTTACGGGTCCTTTATGCATTCATACAGGCTCTTTTACGATATTATTCCCTGTTACTGCCTTGTGCAATTCAGCAATTTGACTACGAGGCATGAACACCTCAACAACATAGATATCATTCATCTATTCGAACATTATGACAATCATAACCCGGTAGACTCGGAATCTATATTTATGATCTAGATTTCATGTTAGATAGCCTCATAACGTTGACATTTACATGAGATTGGAAATAGAATGAAGGGAAACATTTTCCTCATAAAGATTCACCAAATGTTTATACAAACCTATTGTAGCTAGAACGAAGGTAGCTGCTTATGAAAACATTTATGTAATAGGATGGCTTTCATTATCATTGTTGTTGGCATCGTTAATAATCATCGCCATTGTATCTATAATTACCAGTGCTGGAACTGTAATGAAATCAAACAATTCGTGTTTTTCATCGTGATGTTATTTTAAAAGTGATTTTCTTAGTGAACAAGAGCATGATTTCAAATGTTTACACCAATTGTAATGTCAAATCACATGTACGTATAACTCAACTGCTCAAGAAAGTAAACAAGAGACCCAGCTAAGTTTAGCGCTCACCTGAGTATAGCAGGTTCACCTTCCATGCATTCTTGCAAACTATCAAGAACATAACTAGACTTAAGGAGCCTTGGAACAGGGGTGGGGGGGGGGGAATGGGCATTATGTCCATTGTATATTCTCTAACACTGGCAATAATAGCTTCCAAGATTGTAGAATCTTAACCATGCGTTTTCAAAGAGAAGATCAAAATGTAAAAATAAAAGGTCCCAATTTGGTTCTAGATCCAAAGAAGGTTATCCCTGGATCAGCAATGAACAAACTTGAAATTACACTCACTAATGTACATTGCATTTACTCAGAGCATTTCTGGTGTCATATAAGATTTTCTTCTTTTAAAGAATCTCTAATTCAGGGTTTGGGCCCCCTTGTGGCCCAACGTGTGGCTTGGTGTCCATATGTTCAAATCTTTTCATCTTCTATCCTCCTAGCGACAATACCTGTCAAGGTTGGTGAAATTTGACCATGAGATTTTAGAAAATAGATGAAAATGTCAAAATTGGGCCCCAATTTGGTCCCCCATGGACTTGAGAAGGGCACCCCCGGAGTCGATCCCCAATGAACAGACCTGAAACTTAAGTCATTATATTATACGTATTTCAGCACTAACTGAGCTTTATCTCATCTGGGTCTAGAGAAGAAGTTTTGTGTATGTGAGTGTTTTTGTTTTAAAGATCCTGAATGTCAGGAGTTGGGCTCTTGGGAGGCCCCCAAGTGGACAATGATTTATATCCATTTGCACACACACATAAACATGCTCTCTCATCGTAGCAATAATAACTACCATGGTATGCCACTAGCATGATGCCCATTTAAACAGATTGAGATCATGTCTATCACCAAAGGGATGCTACCTGCCAAGTTTGGTGAAAGTCTATCACGAGGTTTTCAAGATGAAGTTTGATATGTAAAACGTTCACGCACGACTCACGATGCATGTCGGACGCCGGACGATGAATACGAAAGAGTTTTCTAAAGATTTAAGACTGTAAAGATACAAGAAAGCATCCCCAATGGGCATTTAAATGTTCTTTGTTTATTTTGTCAAAACGTCGCGCAGTGAGTAATGGTATCACAAAATGATGAAAGAGTGTTTCTACTGAAACACCCTTTGCAAACATAATAGTAATACTAGCAATTCCTCCTGATCATCCTAGTATAGAAAGTATTATAAAACCTATCACCCACATCAATCTAATTGAAGGGACTCCGCTAAAGAGCACTTCGCCATCTGCCTGCATGAGGGAGCCAATATGTCGGTGTGACAAAATCATGGCGTACCGGGCCTATTTCTGTGACATCGAATCTTTGATTGGCGACATCCGATGCGAGTAATAAGTGGGATTATTTCAAAGATATATCATAAATATATGATATTCTTATAATTTTGTGCGCTTTCGCTGCATTTGCTTGATCACAAAAATGCAATACGGACAAAAACATGATGATGTGCCCTGTTCCAGATACGAAGGATTTACTGAAATCTCTTTATCGGGCCCCATGGAAACCGAGATTTATCCCACTTACAAAGAGCAAACGAAAGTTTATGTATATTTGATTTGACTTTTCTTCATCAATATGATGATGTCGAAAGCAAAAGATGGGATTTAAGTCAAGTGAAAACTTTGCAGAAAATTGAGACAGACGTGTTATGCACGCCTTGAAGAAATTGTTACAATTCCATGAATTTCACGAACCATCGTCGTATTACTCCAAAACCACGGCCAGCCTTCTGACATGATAATGTTTGTTTGCAATGTTGTGTTGATGTGTTGATTGATTATGATGTCGTTAGAGAAGTGTGACATGTTCACAATGTTATCTTTTATTTCTAGTATTCAACCAGCTTCTTTTCATCCATCAAGCATAGAAATAATCAACAATCTCATGTATGTTCTACAGAGGTGAACAGATTGGTAGATAGATAGAAAATAGAGAGAGGAACAAAATCTATTCCTTCAGTTTGTCCATAGAACATTACTATAAAGGGATGCGTATTGCAGTGTCGGTTTCAGAATTTTCATATCTTTCTTTGTCATTTATTTTTTGTCATTGAGTCGTGGTGCATGATTTTATTCTTCTTTCTTTCTTTCTTTCTTTCTGTTAATCTTTCTTTCTTTCTGTTAATCTTTCTTGCTTTCTTTCTTGCCGTTGGTGTCTCATTCATTTCTACTTTTTTTCTCCCTGCGTGGTGGTGGTTCTCATTCTCCGTTAACAGCAGGTCTCTCGCCAGTCACATTAAGAGGATTACCCTGTTCTATCAGGTGGCGTACAAAAGAGCTAAAAGCAAGCAGAGATCGAGCTCACACTGTAGTGGAGGTCGCTGTCAGAGAACGTGCTGCTCTGATGAAAGACGGAACATCCACTCCCGCAGCTTTTTTGTTGTTGTCTCATTATCATTTTCATTTCATTCATTTCATCTCATTGATTAAATTTCCACACAAATTACATTTATAACATACATCCAGGGATCAATGAAAAGTTACATAATTACCTCTAGGGGCCTATGTAGATTCATTGTATAAAACTTAAGATAATAATTCATGATAGAACATTGATATAAGCCGTCATTAAGTACGTAACTTTCATTCATATTGGGTACAAATTAAGATAAATAAGAGTTTAATCTTTCTTTTCAGACTAACTTTTAACTAGTCAGAAATTCCCCTAGGAGTTATTCTCTACCCATTTCCCCTTCATCGTTTCCACCGCCTCTCCCGGAGCCCCCATCCACTTTGTTTTCACACAAAAACAAAACACAGTACACCAACACACAACACCAGCACAGGTACACAGTTAACAATTTCTCGCTTAGCAGCTAATGTTTATGAAGTGTACTTTATCCAATAGTATTGTCTTACTTGGTTATTCTTTTTTTTTTTTTAATTGAAGATTCGCTCATAGTAATACATGACATGATGTAGTACTTGTAGCTGTGCATTAAAAAAGAAAAAAGTGGAAAAATGAGCTGCCTTAAACTTTGGATTGATTTTAGAACCCAGAGAAAAACCCCAAGGGACTCTAGGCATTAAAACGTATATTCGAAAATCATTAAAGAACGTTATTATATCCTTAATAGTGTAGTTTGTAGATCGGTATAACAAACAAGAAAGTGATTCATGTACACAGGATTCTGACATAATTACGATCGGTCGCAGTATTTCTTTTCCATTGACGAGTATGCATGAACATCATATGCCATAAATCTGATTAGGAATACTTTATTAATGATAACGGGCATCTGTCCTCATTTCTCTTTGAATTTCATCTTCATTACCTTGCACCGGAAACTCGTATGGCGCGCCTATAATATAATGACAAATGTGCTAAGCTCTCGAAATAATCACAATTTGGTTCCATGCCGATACGCATGCATTACTCAGCGGAGAGGATCACACACCATCCCCGGGCAAGCCTATACGATAATAAACGCAGCATTCTCCCACAGGAAATTGTGAAAGTGAGGAATTTTATAGCGTAACCTCAACTCCAGAACTCGATCGTGCTGCTGGAAATTCACCTGTGCAATCCTGAGTAAATTTCATCGCAGAAATGCACCTTAGAGTACCGCACCAATTTTTCAGATGACGTCATACTTTAACGATTCAGTAAAACCAGCCAAACAGAATGTTGGAGGAGATATTAAATGGGACCTAGAAAAAAAAAAGATATCTAATTTTGAATTGTCATACTTTCTACGCAACAATGATTAGTTTCATTAGTAGCATTCATTTTATGTTGTATTGCTCGGATGAGGGGATGCAGTCGCGGCCTCATTCAAAATTAACTATCCCTTTATTGCCAAATAAATCACAAACGAAAAATCATATCCTTCTCACGAATGTTCATTGTTCAAATATTACCCAAGTGTTGATAACTTTCACGGAAAATGACTATATTCGGCTTTAGTTAGGGCGCATATACCGAAAACGTGATTTTCATACGTTTGTTCTTGAAGCCACCAAGGGGACTTGTGAAGTTATGACATCATCACCTAACCTAGTTTGGGCAAGTTGCAACATTAAAATGATGCGAAAATATATGAAACTTTATTATTCTATTGTTTATTTAAGTATGGATGAAATATCTGCCAATTCTAATAGTTTTGGTTCAAATCTGTCATTGGAATTACACTCTAAGGCAAAGGGCTCTGTAGGTAAAGACGTAACGTAATCTATGAAAACTGGATTCCAAGTATTGAAATCTGTTATAGCTTATTGGAATTACTGCGTCAGATCGGAAGAAACATCCTTAGATTCGAATATGCTAATAATCCGATCTATTGAAGGTTTGTATATAACAGTGCTCTCGAGAAATACCCGTGCAGGATGCTTCTGTAGGAGTGTTAATGCACGTAGACTCTCGCCGACGGTGATAAGAAAGCGGTGTGAGTAAAATCATCAATGGGTGTGTTCAATATGTGAGCGTTTTTATAGCGTTTTTCCTTGACGATGCTTCTAGCTTAAATGTGTCCATCAAATTTGTCCATGTAAGCTTTTCTGATTTTTTTTTTCATTATATTTTCGCGATGATCAATGAAAGTAGTTAGACGGAGCTTATGAGGAGAAATTTAGCCAGGGGCTGTACTATGTACGGTAATGGTTGCAGTTCGTCAACGATGCTCACTGCCAGTGTGTGTGTGTTAGTTAGCTTGTTCTCAGGGAGCATTATAGTGTTTATCGAGGGTATTCTTAGAGGGTGTTCAAGGAGAGTTGTTGTTGTAGTTGTTTTTCCGGAGAAAGCTCATAGACGGTCTCAAGGAGAGTGTCGATAGACAGTGTCGATAGACGGTGAGGCTGTATAGGGTGTCCGTGAAGACCGACGATTGAAATTATTCGCTTCATGCTTTGCTTTGTTTAGTTCTGTCTTGTTTTGTTTTGTTGTGTTGTGTTTTGCGTGCGTATGGGTGTATGTGTGTGCGTGGGGGGGGGGGGGGAGGGGGGAGGGAGGGAGGATCGGTAAGGTTTTCAGCTCTTGAGCGAAAGGGTTCCCATGACAGAGAATGCTTCTGTAAACCATTTAAAGAGGGCGCTTGTCCGTGATTTCTTTTTTTCTCCAGGGTGTTCATGGAGACTGTTCTTGCAGAAAAACTCTTGGCGTGTGTGTTTTTAGTCACTGAGAGTGTTCATAAGCAACATTTATCGAGGCTGTGCGTTGAAATGTCCATAATAAACGATGTTCAAAGAAGGTGAGACTAAAGCAGTTTCAATACCGCATGGGCAGCGTTGGGAGCAATTTAGTAGCTGAGCCATCAGAAACTGATTGTGAAAATTTTGCTAATGTTCACACAATTTTTTAACGGTCTAAGACTTTTTCTCTTTTTTTACCACCATCGTGATCGCTATGACTCACCTCAAGATCTGATACAATCACCACGATTACTCGACGATTCAGGCCGCGATTTCAATCGTGGCGCAAATTGTGATAGACATTCACCAAAATTTCACGATCCCTTACTATTAAACGGCAGTCGTGGCGTGCGTAGCAGATCGCACGAGAGCGGGAGCCCCTGCATTAATCACTGAGATGTTTGATAGCTTACTTCAATGATTTTGACGTCAAACATTTCTTAAATGAATTCTTATCACGTAACTACATTCATATAACTTAACGAGAATTCATTTAGTCAAAGACACTCTATATATCAATGATAATGATAATGCTGATAATGATGACAATAATATCCCTATGAATAATGATGATGATGATGATAATAATAATGATAATAATAATAATAATAAGAATAATGATAATAATAATAATAATAATAATAATAATAATAATAATGGCAATAACATCGTCATTAATATCACCATCATTATCAATTAAAATTCAAGCACACAGCAGCCTCCCTGCTGGATGGATTTGTACCCAGACATAGTCAAAGCCGAAACATCTTGAATTCATTTTGATCATTATGATCCTCAGTCTCCCATTCCGATAACGGTCCTGAAACTTCTCCCCCTTTTCGCTGTCTCTTTTCGCTCTTTCCGCCTCTTTGAATTCTCCGTCCTAATTACGCCCGCTTACGTCAAATGACTCTTAAGTGGCCGTGGCACACGTCCTCCACCATTACCTGCCGTGTATTTACAAATCTCTTCTCGTATCCAGGGGCAACCAACATTGCCAACACGCTCACGTTCAAAAATACGGCATTCCAACTCACGGGGTCCTTCCCGACCGGCCAAGCTGGGACTCCAAATTCTGCCTAGCTTGATTAAATGTAAATGATATATTATGCAAATGTCCCGGAGAATGTTTATGAGTTCGATTTTGATCATTCTCTATACTGTGCTTCATTGTCTTCGAAATCCTCAAAATAGTCGCCTGAAATTTTGCTGTGAGAGGTATTTTTTTTCTAATTTATATATGACCGTATGACGTACACTGATACTGCGGAGAAGAAAAGAGGGGTAATAGATGACATTTCTAGCCTCCATTGTGAATGTGATATATAGAGGACCTACAGTGGTATGGATTGTTTTTCAAGTGATTTTAGACGAAGGGCGTACCTTTGATTCTATGACCAACTAATAAATTGATTCACATCGGAATTCGGCAAAGGGCTATACTGCCTGTTGGCTTTTGTGCATATTTTAGGCTGCCATTGACTCGTTCAGTCATCCATTCAGTCATTTATTTCTGTAAGATGTCGATTCAGGAGATATACATTTCTGGCCAGGATGGGGAGGGAGACCTTTGCCTGAGTAAAATGTTTGTCAAAGTATACCGTTGATAAAATTGGGAAATTAAAAAAAGAGAATCTTTTGCTGATTTTTCACGTTATATCAAACATGATGTCATGAGAAACGTTCTCCTTGTTCATCTCTTATAGAGTGTTGGTAAATAACGGCTACCCCTGGTGACATTTCCTCAGACAATAGTAGAATCATGAACAGCAAGCATACCCTTAAGTGTTCAGATTTAATGGTGTCAAAGCATTGTTCACGCATAAATTGACTCTTACAGGTGGTGAATAAAGATGAGACCATGTTTTCTAATGCGTGGAAGGTTAAAATCTCAAAAGGATGTGGATTGAGAGCCACCTGATCTCAAAATAACCATTGTGTGAATAACTGGAAATTCTAGTTCACGGTTCGGAACACTCAAATCGGAGTTGAAATCGGGCTCTGAGTAAGCGTGAAGGTATATCATTTCAATGGATGGCCTATTTTTTGATATGCCATCAGCACTCACAGTGAGAATCCACGAATAAGCAGGAAGGAGAGAAAGTATTATTTTCATCCCTAAGCTAAGGTCTTAGGGGAGAAAAAAGATACAATGATTAATGAAATGTATCATTTTTTTTTATCTCTTTCGCTTGGCAAGGATTCACGTGAATTAAAGCTATAATACGCATGTTATTTTTCTGCTATCTAAGGGACACCTTGATACTGAATATTAAGAACTCATATTTTCTTTTCCCTCGTCTCCTGAAATAATCACGATGTGGTATTTAGTTTATGCAATACGCAGAATTTATATAAAATTAAAACGGTGTTTTCTTTCCATTTTATAGTATTAGACATTACCATAAGGTAATTAAAATATCCGAAACTTATCTCCGATCTACAATAAAAGAAACACACACACACACACACACGCAAGCGCACACACACAATATCAAACAACAGTCGGGTTGGAATATGTATTTGTAATTCCTGGTAAAGGGGGAGGGGAGTTATATTTAAGAATGATAAAGAGAATTATTTTACCTATAGACAGGGCTCGACACTAACGGTGGCCCGGTGGCCCGGGGCCACCAAAATTGAAAGTCGGGCCACCAAATATAAAAAAAGGGCGAATTTGGTAGCCCGCCTCGGGCCACCAAATTTTTTTGAAAAGTACGTCAATTAATTCGAAACTTTTTGCGCCGGAAATTAGCAGTTATATTTGTTTAAAGGATGGATGAAAAGGACTGAATGAGTGCCTGAGAGTGAGTGTTGCGAGTTTGTTGAGGTTTATTTATGAGTAGATGTATGTCCAACTTCCAATTCTTACTATGACTAAAACGTAGATATTTGACTCATTAAAAAAAAAAAACAGGACTTTTAATGTTTTTTATTGGTTTTTTTTCGGGGCCACCAAATTTTTCTCTCGGGCCACCAAAAATTTGAAATTGAGGATTTCGGTGGCCCCATCGGGCCACCAAACAAAAAAGTTAGTGTCGAGCCCTGCTATAGAGAATGTGTCCTATACAGCCTATATTCCAGCTGGAAAATCATTGTTGTAACGGCGCCTATTGTATACCTAAGTATGGTAAATGGCTGTATATTTAGCAGTAATAATTACAACCGTAATCGTAGCAATGATGACGATCAGACACTCCGAAACACTACGAAAGACGGACAAACATCTACACAAACACTCACTAAAAACAACAACAACAACGGTCTAAGTGCCCCCTTTCTCTCGTGTCAAGTTTCTTCTTCTTTGCCCGAATTCCATTTACTTGTGATGCTGCACTTTGGCAAAGACTTAAAAAAAAATGGGTTTAAGCAGAAAGGGAGGGGGGAGATGGCGAGAGACTTACAAACTTGACAAAACAAACTTGCCCCTAGAAATGCTTTAATTTGATACCGTGCTCCCAGTCTAGCTTTCCGCGGAGTCCCCGCAATTACTGTTTGAAGTATTGCTATATTAGGTATTAGATTTCAGGACAGTGCTCTGATTTCCATGGAAACGCCCTGAACTCACAGGAATCACCCTTACTTTGCAATCATTTTAATTATTCTTTGGGATTGCCCGATAGAGGTCATGAAAACATAATTTCTTCGAATTTGTGACTTGTTAATCTGTGATGGGGACTCTGCTGAAGAACAAATAAGTATAAACAACATAAGATATAACCATTGTGATGTAATACCGTGTTATAATCCCTCTCTGATAATAATGTTCCTTCAAGCCAATATGTGTGATAAGACTTAACGCGCACAATCTGCGTAAATACTAAATGCTGGGAGCAGTCACGTTCTATTTACTTACGATCATGAACAGAATGTCAAAATATTTCCATGGAAACCCTCAGAAATTGTGTCAGACTGTATATAGTCTTATCCAAGCTTTATCTTTAATGCTCTACTCAAATTGTAAAAAAAAAAAAACCAGTGAAAGTGAGAGCAAGCATGATTCGTATATTGCAGAAATGAAAGAGATAATGATAAAATATAATACAACGTAATACAATACAATATAATATAATATAATATAATATAATATAATATAATATAATATAATATAATATAATATAATATAATGTAATATAACATAATATAATATAATATAATATCATATCATATCATATCATATCATATCATATCATATCATATCATATCATATCATATAACATAATAGATATAATATAATATAGTATAATAACTATAATAAGCCAGTTGTATGTATAGTATGTGTACGTATATAGGCCTATTGTTTGTTGGTTTATTGTCTTGGTTTCTGTGATATTGTTGTAACCTGACACAATATGTACTCTGTTCTATAGCGCCTTCAGTATCTTTTTTAGGTAGAAATGTGTGCTTTATAAGAGTCTCACTATTATTATTATTATATTATTATTAGCTCGTAATTAGCTCATGTACACGTTAGTACAGATGACCTTTCTTCTTTTCTCAGTTGGTTAGGCACTTTACTCGTTTTTAAAGCGACATAGTGCATAAGCTTGCCCGACATAACAATTTATGGAATTCATATTCACACAAAGAATGAATTTGCGTTTAGACCAGGTGACCAGAATGGCCAATTGACATTATTCAGGAGGCACCCATTTCATTGTTTTGTATTGAATGCATGGACAACATTTTCTTTTGATATTGCCAAATACTATGCAGGCTTGCTGCAAGGTGGATGTGCTGGCAAGCACCATCTAGTCTATATCAATATAAGGATATAGTTATGAATAATCATCACATCACAGATGCTTATCTCAGTGAATTAACAAACCAAAATGCCTGTTGTCACAAATGACCTTTTTCTGCTCATGCGCAAAATGGAACTACGAACTGGTCTATTGATGGAATGAAATAATTGAATATAATACAAAAAAAAAATATATAATTCAATAAGCATGTACTGCAATAGAGTAGAATACTTAAGACTTTATGTTTACTTTCTAGAAAGGCGTCAACCGCTCTACCACTGTTTAAATGAGTGTTTAGATACGAACAATTTACCATGATTACTACTTGTCCATCCCCCTAGAGTTTTCTAAAATAATGCTATTAATGCAGCTGCTCTGAACGAATCACCAGCTATTCAGAGCCACTTTCTTGATTATATTGCGATTCCTCATTTGCGGCTGTACGCATTTCCGTTTGTATTTACTGTCATGCCATTTGTCACTGTGCTTTTGTGTGTATTTTTTTTTTGTCTTGTCTGTCCTTTAATGTCTATATCTTGTTTTAAATTACTTTACATTTTACATTTGTAGCTAAGAGAGTCTAAGTTTTTACGTTGATTGCTTGAGTTGTCCACAATTAACAATCACTGCTTTATAGTGGACCCCTCATTTTTTTCTCTCTCAGAGGATGGATAATGCACTCAATTTGCTTTGAAACCATGCATGCGTGCTTTCATTTGTTAATTGCCATCAATTTTCACAATTGCAGGCGTCTTGAAGCCAACCAATGCATAATCAAGATCATTCGCAATATTCTATATTATGTCCTGTGGAATAAAAAAAAAAAACTGAGAGATGAAAATAAATTGAATTGGATTGAACTGAACTGAATTAAATAGAAATGGCATAGCTGGGGTCAAGTCACAATCAATCTTGCCGGTAAACGCAGAGATGATGAATTTCAAGCATTATAGTTTGCGGACATCTTCCTCTCTGTTTAATGTAGAGCTAACGGTGAGGCTTCATGACAGCTCGGGAGAGTCCGATATATGCATTCTGAAACAGATACCCCATATAAGGTGACCCAACTGGGACAGAGGGCAAACCGAACTTCCCCCCGAACGCGCGCGCACACGCACAGAAGTCCAAACTTGACCGCATATATGTCATTTGCTCTCTGCATATATGTGGTTATCTTATTGACAGTGCATGTCTTCATATTGCTGGCTAGTATTCATCACTCATGAGCTAATTTCCAAGAAAAAATATAATATAATATAATATATATATAGATATATTATATATATATATATATATATATACATATATATATATATATATATATATATATATATATATATATATATAATAATAATTATTATTATTATTATTATAGACATGTCGGGTTTCAAGACAGTGATATGTACAATATAAAAGTACTTATCAGGAAGTATGTGCCAGTAATATCAGACAAATATACATATACAATATATACGATCTCCTCAACGTATACAGGTGTAAGGAATATTCCATGAAATTTGCGGATTTCTATTTGAAAATGATTCTTTTTCAAACACAATCCTAAGATTTATGTTGTATAGATACAACAATATTGTAGCGTGCCAACGGAGAGAATCGCGTAAACATTTCCACAGGAAGAAAGTCACAATCATTGTAAGACGCCATTATCATTTAATTGCTATCTCAACAACAAGAAGATTTTGAGAATCACGGCGCAGGACCAAGCCCGTAAATATTGAACCCTAAGAACAGCAATGGATTCTAAACAAAACACTTCTATGAAGTGATAGATTAACAAAACAATATATTCTCATTTAGATGTTAATGTTAAATTGCACTCGACAGAGTTGAATATTTTTCTTAAATCGTAGTATCTCGGGACTTGGAATCATCGTAAACATCTCGCGAGCAACGTGCGATACTGCGTGCGATTTTTTAAGCGTCAATTTAGTTCACTTCAATTGACACTTTATTTCCATTTCCAGTTTCCAATTTCTAACGCTCCAATTTCCAATTCTAATACGTGCACAGACAACTGGATTACGTATACGTTTGTATCTCGTGACTGGTATTCGTACAAGCCCGAGTCGAGGATCATCATCGCATGATGCTCGTACGATTATCCTGCGATTTTGTTCCGATTGCAGATCGTGGTTTTCATTTTATACACACCTAAAATGCACGTCATTTTCATGTGTATTTTTCCAGTGTCTTTATTTTTTTCTTCTTTCCTTTTTTTTTTTACTCAGTGTCAGCTACACTATGTAATACTTAGACCTACATCACACAAACATCGCAGAAACAAAATAATCTAAAAGTCTATAAAAGTGCGTGTCACTGAAACTATCCAGTCATCATTAGGCTGACAGAATTGCTTTGTACATCTTTTGTTTAAATGTGTATTTTTTTTTATATCTTTTTTTTTTACGTGATCGACTATGTGCGTATGTATGTATACTGTTCCTTGACGCCATATTGTCCTGGTACACAAATCTCAATGAACGTTGACTGTGCCGAAATATTCACATCCTATTCTTATTTGACATTATTTATATTAATGGGTTGGTGTTTTTTTTTTTCTGTAGAATTCAAGTGCTGTTAACAATATGCTTTTATCATGACAGCTAACAAATACTGTTGCTGAACATAGATACAGTTTTGATAAAAATTTTATTTACATTGTGTTTATCGAGTGATTCACGTCTTGCAATCATTTTAGTGCATCGCTCTTTCCCATCGCTTTATTTGTTTCTTAATGTCATTCTTGCAAGGTTTGCACCATTTCTATTATATCATACATTATTTCCTTCCATCTATTTGTATACCATACTTTATAACTTATATATATGATTCTATACTTCTTTACTTGCATACTTTGCATTATGTATCGCCTTATGTGCGATGGAAATTTGTATTATGTATCGCC
Source organism: Diadema setosum (assembly GCF_964275005.1). NCBI lineage: Eukaryota > Metazoa > Echinodermata > Echinoidea > Diadematoida > Diadematidae > Diadema > Diadema setosum. Next base: position 17,787,579 of record NC_092699.1, on the reverse strand, counting down.
TTTTGTCCGATGGAAAAAGTAGTGGACTTGAATTGAAGGTGTGACGTTCTCTGATAATTTGTCGTTGGTGGAATGAATGACGTCATAATCGTCTCCTGAAACATTTCTCGGTGTTGCTGTTATATGTTACGGAGTCAAATAAACCCATGAGATCATAGCCTTAGGAGAAATGACGAGAGATGAACCACTTGGGACCGAGTACAACATAGCACTGAGCAAATTTATGGGTTAACCCAGAAACAAGGGTCTGAGGTTCTGAAATTTCACCATGAGCAATTGCCAACAAAGCACATTAGCAGTGTGTGTCAAATACTGTTTAACCTGGTACCCCGATTTCTGTAGTCATTAATGTCTTAAATGTGCATGGAGTATGGAGATGGGTAATTGCAGCCATGTTTTTGTTCTTGTTTTTGTACTAAAGTCGGAGAAAAGTAACGGGTCCGAGGGATTAAGTCGTTGCACCTTAGCTATGAGGTGACCCCCACAAAGTTATTGCATGAAAGAACGAAATAAATAAGGTTTCCGTACGCAGTGGGTTAAGATCTAAAGTAGATGACAAGAGTACCGCGCTTTGTTTCCATTAAAAGACAACAAATGCAAACGTTGCTCTGCTTCTAGAGCCCTTGATGCCGCGTAGAGGAAATGTTATAAGATGTCGAGAGAATGGAAAACTTCCACTTTCCTCCGGGATGTTTGTCAATCACTATCTGTGCGACACTGAGTGAACTACACTCAAGCTTCAACTAGCATATTCCCACGGGGGCTTTTCACTGCCTCTCAACGATCGCTCGGGTGCGCCCAGTAACTCAGATCCTCTGCTGTGAGGTCAAGCGCAGGGGTTACACGCCGATTACATCTAATGTCTTCATTTGCGTGAAATGCAATGTTTTCTGCCCGTCCTCACCCCCCGACGCCATCCGAACGAGTGCCGAATGCGAACCGATCGCTGCCACCTATATCGGCTACACTCCATCCGCCAGGAGGCAGTAATGATCGCCTGTATCGGAACATCTATGTTCCCGCGTTCTTGCTCAGAGTGCCAAGCATAATACGACTCATCCCGCTGTGTCCATGATAGATGGGGCTCCTCATCGCCGTGACACATCGAGGCTCGAAAGGGAGTAGCAGAAAGCCCCAGAGAATGGACGAAATCGAACAGCTGAAACAGAACACCGGTGAAAGGCGGAGAGAGGCTAACCACCCTGACAAAGAAAGTAAATGCGAGATGAAAATGATGACATGGGCGTAATCGTGGCCTAAAATGGGAAGATCGTTGGCCTCACAGTGAAAGTGATTCTTCGAAATCTACAAAGTCGCTGGAGAACTTTTTTTTTCTTCAGGGTATAAGGGGGGGGGGATTGTCTCATCACAGGAACTGAAAAGAAATACTTAGGGTGTACGGGCAAAAACAGAATGTGATGCAAAAACGGTAACACTCCGTTAACCACTATTCAGACGTGCGATAACATTGATCAAGTTTGTATAAACTAGTGAGAATGTGTCAGATCTCTTGATTGCATTTATCAAGTTTCTCTTTAAAGCTCCGCAATAATCCGCAATCAACTTTTACAGCTTAGCCTATAATGATAATAATAATGATAATGATAATAATGATAATGATAATAATAATGATAATAATAATTATAATGATAATAATAATAATAATAATAATAATAATAATAATAATAATAATAATAATAATAATAGGGGTTCTAAAAATGCCCTTTACCACTCAGTCTTAATGCTCAGACTGCTTGAAAAATCTCACACATAGCACAAAAGTAAGAGATAGAAGAAAGAAAGAAAGAATTCAGGAATTGAAGCCCAGGATGAAAATGAAAAAAAGAGAAATCTATTTCTCCGTAAGGCGTAAACCTTCCCAAAAGTGAAATATGTCTTCGCAGTATTACTGATGAGTTTCCACATAGTCGATCAGATCAACATTCATGATCTCTCTTCTTTTTGGAGATAGTTACTTGTCTCTTTCATCGTAGAAAAGACTCAATTCCACCTCGAACGTCCTGTTGACTCAGATATATGATTGACTCAGATATTCAAGTAAATCAATATTACTTTTGAGTATGATATCAGCTCACATTAAAGACAAGAAGGATGTTTTTCAACTACTAGTATCAGACACTGATCTCCACGGCTACTCTCATCAGCTCTCATTCTTGGTCGGCAGTGGTTGGGCAGGGCAATTCGATACCTCCACGATCTGTTAATTTCGTCATGGGTATGATAAGCGGGAGACTGACTCCGGCTTTCTGGAATCCGATCCCAATTCATCTTCCGTCAACTCGAAATCGGATATCCGCTACGAGCGAGGCCCGAACGCGATTAAATGTTTCAATAAGCGCGCGAGCAGCGACGATCACGTCGATATCAATTTGCGAATCAAAACAAGACTGTGAAGTCGGCTGCGCCGGGAGACACCAACGTGACACCCGAAATAGCGGAAACACTTTCCCGCGCGCCTTGCAGGCAGGAATCGATACCAACTGGTGCAGGAAAAAAAAAAATCTACCGAGGATAATGAGTATGATTGGCAAATAATTTGATGACTTGTCTATTTATGAAACATGGCAGCATACCAGATGTGTAATGTTCAAAAACATACGTAAGGCCCAAGTTTGGCAATGCTTTTCCATCTTCACCTTTTTTCTTTCTACATTCCCTTCACCATGTTCCGCACATGGCACGTCATTTTGATCTCCAATGAGAGGGAATGCTAAGACTTACTCTCCCAGTCCCATGTATCCTGAAGAATAGTTGGTGCAGTGCCTATGTTTGACCACGAAAAAAAAAAATGATTTAGAGCTTTTCCAAAAATTTGTGTGAAACTAGAAATTGTTTGGGGAATTTATTCCGCCGACTGAGAAAGCGGTGAGCAAACGACTATCATGGAGCGAAATTCAATCTAACCAAATCGGGATGCCTTTTGGTCAAGGGCAACATCGTTATTTGACTCTGCTGAGCTCTTGTCTTCAAATGCAGCAAAGAGAGCGTACCCCAAAATACCCGGGATAATTACAGATCAGCGACATGGTACAGCTCACCAAAATGTACCTCGAAGACTAGACCTGAAGAGTTACTGAAGTATATCGTTGATTAACAGGCTGGACTTGGAGGTCTTTGGAAATTGTTTCGTTCTAAGTGTTGTTTTGTTTTGCTGTTTCTCCCGATTACAAATTCAAACGTGTCAACAATTTGATTGCCATTTCAAGGTATTTTGCTTTGTAAGAATCAATTATTACTTTCCGGGCAATTTGATATGACACTGAATGATATGTTTATTTATTCGGATTTTAGTTCGATTTAGCTTCAGTTGAGATTGTAATTTTCTCCTAGTACAATTGTAATACAGACTGATGTGCTTGTGATAATCATCATGCTGTGACGAAATTTATGATCGTTCTCCTGAAAATGACAAAATATAGCGAAATAAGTCGCATCCTTTCTCCAGTATGTACACTGAACAATATTCGATAAGAAAATAAACCTATCTGGTTTAGAAAGAGGATAGAAAACGATTCCTTTCTTTAGGGGATAAAAAGTTGAGGTGTATAATATTTTTAATATTGTATAGCAATCTCTGTTTTCTAAAATGTACATGAATGTTTGCGACTCTGTGTTTGTATGTGTGTATTTATAAATTCAATGCTGAGTATACGTCATAAATGTGAATTTGGGGTAATGTGATATGATGTTACATGAAATGTGGTCCGTTGTGATGTTATGTGAAGGGATGTTTTTGAATATTTCAATTCCAGGAAAAGTTAAGATACCACGCGCTTATCGATATACCCTGTGGACAGAGCATTTTGTTCTATATTTTACTTTGATTCTCATTTAAGTTGCCGTTTTCGGTTAATTCCATTCCTTTTTCTTTGGGGAAATCACGGGGATGTATATCGTCGCCGGAGAGGATCGCGTGCGGAAGAATATCGTAACACAGACAATCGGCTCTCACGAGCAACCGATGTATCCTGTCAAGTGGAAGACGAAAATCTCTCCAAAACCTTCTCCAGAGTGACGCTTTTTGTTATTCTGCCCTCAGCCCTGAATGGATAATGCAAAAGAGTTTTATTTATACTCTCGCAATGTTAGTTCTATCTTTGTTTAATGTGAAGCTCGAACGGAACTTATTTCGCGCGATTGAGATTGTTTCTGCAATGTTCCACTGTGTTTTTAAAGGCCACTCCCAAATCCCTCCCGCACATTTTTTTCCCCTCAATTTTGAGCGTGGTGGGGCAAAGTCGATGATTCGGAAAATATAGTACACACTGAGAAGTTCAGTAATGTATTCAAGTTTCATTTCTTGGTTTTCTAAACAAGTAAAGCACAAGAATTTGAAAGCTACCCTGCGTTTTTGTCACGCTCTTTTCTCTCACAAAGACATAATCATCCAGCGATTTTCGCGTATTTTGAACTCGTTACATGTCTCGCCGGATTCAGGTGCATGGCGTCATATTGCCACTATTATGCACGCATGCGCATGTCTCAAATGCGTCTCAAGCTGTGGATATAATACGGACATGAGCAGACGTCTGGAATCATCTGATTGAAGCGTGAAAGAAGACTTGGGTATTCGCTTTACATTTTTTTTTTTTTTGATAAGGAAAATAACTCAGAACAAAGCCTGCGGCATCTTGCTTTCATTGCAAAATTAAAGGTGATGTGTACTTGTATTATGTTGTGTTTCAGTCATTTCGGGTGGGTTGTATGTAAGCAGCTGTTTGCCTGTGTGTGTTTGTGTGTGTGTGTGGGTGTGTGTGTGTGTGTGTTGTGTGTGTGTTGTGTGTGTGTGTGTGTGTGTGTAGGTGTGTGTGTGTGTGTGTGTGTGTGTGCGTGTAGGTGTAGGTGTGTGTAGGTGTAGGTGTTGTGTTTTCATTCGTTTTGGCCAGAATCGCATGTGAAAATATACTTTCTGACAAGAACAGCCAACAAGGTGTTCCATTTCATAGACACGCTTTAGCACCTAGGACGCTACTACATCAAAATGTGTGTTAAATAGTGATAAAGGGTCATAGAGGGCTGAGAGTTGAGAATACAGACGCCGCTGCTTAGCGATAGAAGAAGATTTCCCTTATGTAGCGGGCTGTCCTAAATCGATAACTCCAACATGTCCAAGGCGTTTGAAAGCTTCTAGTAAATTACCATCGACAACACTTCGCTCCATTTAGTGACACGATTCGCTTGATGACAAACGCGAAAAATCCGCTCTATAATCCGTTTTCGTAAACAAAAGAAACAGTATTCTCTCTCTCTCTCTCTCTACCTTCAGAGAAAATCGGAAATCAAAGTATATCTTATGTCTGCGCTCGAAAGTTTGTCGTAAATCTTTGCTCTGATTCTGTCGCGGCATACAAAATGCTCTCACATGTCTTCTTTTGTTTGTTTGAAAGAGAAAAACTGCATCCGTTCTTTAAAAGTAAGTTCCTTTTGAAAGTGATTCTAAGTGACATTCAAAAAGATTTTCCAAGCGATTACTGTATTATAATTTTATCCGAAAATATAGGTTCCCTGCGAAGTCATGCCTTTTTTAGTCAGAAATTCTACTTCAATAATGACTCTTTTTTTATAGGTCGGACTGTGTGTGAAGTGATGGTGACGGAAATTTGTGTTTTGTGTGCGTGCATGCATGCGTATGAATGATTACGAATGATTACACTGGTCGCGTATCTTGAAATACTATAGGACCTATCCAGTCATTTCTATGATCTGAAAACAAGACCGAATGTGATGATGCTGTGAGGTAAGATTCGTACAATAACCTAAACCATTCAAATTCTAGATGTTTTGTTGTTGTTGTTACAACTGACTGACAAATTGTCCTACACCGACGTAATTAAGCACTGAAATGATCAGTGTTTAAGTTGTAGCCATGATAAAATGAATCATGGGCGTACGTACTCGAGCTGGGGCCCGTTGCATAAAACTCCAACCGGATTTTTTTCCGGTTGGAATCACAAAATTCCGGTTGGAAGCTGCCAACCAGAGTTTTTATGCAACGGATTTTACATTCTTAGGTTAGCAACCTTAAAAAATTCAGGTTGGGCAAATCCCAACCTCAATTTTTTAAGGTTGCTAAAAAAAGTTTTATGCAACGGGACCCAGGATTCGAACCTACTATACCTCCTGATCTCCGGACAGGCGTCATCTCCACTAGAAAACCGAGCTTTCGCCCGACAGAAAGTGTTGGTTCTAATCCTTATGACATGCAGCGGGTACTGCATAATTCATTCAAATTCATGAAATTCTTCACCGAAATTTTGTTGTTGCAACTGATTGACAAATTACCCCACATCGACGTAATTAAGCACTGAATTGATCAGTGTTTCAGAGGTAGCCATGATAAAAGAAATCATGGGCGTATGTACTCGAGCAGGATTCGAACCTAGGTAAGGCAGGCAGGTTTGAAGGTAGATAGGATGACATGAATCTGGCGTGTATAGTAGGTCATGTTTCATAATTCATTTTTCACTTGTTTTCCTTGTAAACCAAGCAACAACAACAACAAAAAAAAACAAAACAAAAAAACAGGATCACCACTGGATACTGCAAGATTTCATTACTGCGTATCCATAACGAGAGACACGCAAACTTAATGTTGTTAACAAACACTACCTATAAATTGGAAAACTAATGAACTGTATGCTTATACATACATACATACATACATACAAACATACATACATACATACACACATACATACATACATACACACTTACACATACATACATACATACATACATGCATACATGAAGAGAGATCATCTACAATTTCGTAGATCCGAATTTGGATAAAGTATACACCTTTAAAATCAATCATCCTGCTGTATTTCGATTTTGTTCCCCTGCTGTTATCATGACTATCTGTAATAACCACGATAACACATGCCTTTGCAGCTCACTCTTTCCGTGTCGCTTCACTAAGGAAATGATAATCTTTAACACACGCACACACACATACACACACACACACACACACCCCCACACACACACACACACAAGCTCATTCTACCTAAAATCATCTTTCTGTTGAAGGAAATATAAAGAAGGAATATAAAGGGTATCTATGAATATTTATAGTACACGTGGTATCATATGGGTCTGTGTTCACAAGACAAAAGATATCTCTGGAACCTTTTTTGTCGCATGAAATTTCGCTTCCTGCTTTTCATTTTAGCAAAGATGAAAGAATGATTTCAAAACCCCGTGATGAATTGATATTTGCATCGAATTACAAGGGACCTCACCTCATCTTCCGGCAGTAAATGTGAAAAGAAAAAATCAGCCGGAGAACATTATACTTAGGTTGTTTTTTTTTTTGTTGTTTGTTTTTTTTTTTTGGTCTCTCGCAGCAAAAAAAAAAAAAAAAAAATCTTTTATTGTCACCATCAACTTCACCCTCCAGTATTTCCTCCAAGTTCTGCATGTGGAAGAGATTTTCTGCTAGAAAGCGAAAAGAGGCTTAATGCTTTGTTCCAGTCAAGCTAAGGAAGAGTCAAGCATGAGCCTTCACTGTTCATTTTCTTCTCTTTTTGGGGGGCCATAATCGCTTTAGACAAATCCGACTATACCATCTCGTTCGTAACAAATTCAGATTATATCGTCAAGGACCGTATTTTATGATTATTTCTCCCCCCCCCCCCTCTCTCTGTCAACGCTTTCTTGTCGAAGTATACAATATCATACAAGACGTCCACAACACGCGGAAATGTGCTGAGTCGAAATGATCGATTTTATTATGAATGAATTATCAAGGTTTTCAGCATTCACAAAGGGTGATGCTTTGTCACCGTTTCGCACATGTTTACCAACAGGGTTTGCATGCAAAAATGATCCAGACTTTCTTACGTGTATTTTATTTATTTATTTTTTAGATTATGAACTATGCTGAGTACTATGTGAGACTGAAATCAAACTATATCTTTGTCTTACTTCAGCCGCACTTTTTTTTTGTCGCCGCTTTCTCCATTATTTTACAATATTTTCATCATTTCTTCATTACCCCGTAATTCCATGTTGACAGTATTTTCAGACACTTGTTCATATTTTTCCTCCAGCATTGAATCAAAAGTTGGAATGAAATTTCCTGCGATAAGTCTCACTCGCGGTTTTTTTTTTTCCTGAAGGAGTGGACATCGATAAACGAACAAAAAAAAAAAAACCCCAACGTCCCCTACACTAAAAGGAGTTCCCTACAGGCGCACATTTGAATCCATTGCACCGATTTGCTTACTCAATAGCGCAAGATGCAAAACATTTTAAAAGACATCGGAAAACTTTATTTACATTAGAATTCCTGAAGTTCAGTGGCTATTGCTGTGGTGGTTGCTATGCAGCTAGAGCCCAATGTGGTGATCTCGTAGAAGTACGTACGTTGTTTCCTATTATGATGAAATATGACACGCGCGCTATAGACAAGAACATATTGTTGCGTAACAATGGTTGCTATATGTGTAGGCCCCTACTTAGAGTTTCCAGGCACTACATACAATGTGGTTATGATAAACAACAAAGATATCAGCCATGCGATACCACTTACAGTAATCGAACGTTTATCTTTGACATTTTTATATTCCTATACTTACTTTTGTGGGATTATTTTTGATTCCAATACCCAAGATGCACCATCAAAGTTCAGAAAGTGGTAAGTTTATTTTCCCCGTTCTCTTGTTTGTAACGCTTTTGAAACGTAAAGGATCAGCGTACTTATGCTGTATAAGTGCATGTGTGACGATTGTGTTGGGTACGTGATGGCAAAGCAGTACTTTGAAATGTTGTTCCTACGCGTGATTTTATTCATTTACGTCTATACAAGTAGCTCTCAAATCTATCAACTTTACTGTAGGTTTACGGCACAGAGCAATATTTCGCTATAATTATTGCAAACTATCAAATATCGCCTACTACCTACATTTATTGTTACCGAAATTCGGTTCCAGAGCTGTTGATATTGTGCTAGTATATTTAGAGTTTCCGCCTTCAACATGTGAGTGCTTGATGTTGATGTAAGTAGCTATCGGCGTTAGATGTGAAGTAAGTTACCACTATTCCATCTCAGCAACAGGCAATTGAGTGTGTGCACCTGTTGGAAAGCTATAGACACAGAAATCATAATATCATAAATAATCATAAATCATCATAAATCATAAATAAATAGATAAATAAATGAGTAAATAAATGAATGGATGAATAGATAGATAGATAAATAAATAAATAAATAAATAAACAAATCCGCACGGTCATTAGGACACAGTTGCAAGACCATGCGTCTCAACAGGGGAGTGCGATACGTACTTTACTTCAACTAACAATTTAGTAACTGTAGCTTGAGATAAACATGATTGTAATCGTTGTGTTAAGTCATTCAAGAGTTGGCTTGCGTGCGTAAAGTCCATTTACCTGTACCTCATTGAAAACAGTCCGTAAAGACATTGAGATACATGAATACAGCAACCGTGCGGGTTTATCTATTTGAGCAAACGATGCACCGGAAATCCGCTCTTGATTGGCCGTATCAAAAAGTTGCATATTTCATGTAAAGATCTCCAGGATTGTAACATTAAACTCATGATGGGCCAAACTTTACTGATTATCATGTGATCATGATACCAACAGGCTCTGAAAGAACATTTTCCAATCATATACAGTCCGGTCTCTCCTGTCCGGACATGTCGGGACCTGTGCTAATCCGGATAAGGGCTTTGGCCGGATATGGGGGACTCAATGTTTAATATGCACGCAGGTGCCGAAGAATGATCGCCTGTACCATTCCCTGATCTAATCATAAGTTTTCTGTTTATGTTCTTGCGGTGATTTTGGGGTAGTGAAAGCCTGAATGCATGTAGTTTATATGAAAACTAAATGTGAGAGCATGTTAATTGTTTTAAGAATGATATGTAATTCATGTGAGTTTCTGTAGAATTTGGTTTGGGTTTGAAATCTTCCTTTTCCCCTTAATTATTACACTGGAAAAAAAAAATAACGCCGAAATCGCATCCGGATAATAGAGAGATCCGGACAGGAGAGGTCGGACTGTACTGAAATTCATTGTCTGCATATAGTAAATTTGTATTGTACTTTATCATGTGATTCAAACAAACGTTCTATCCAGACCTTCATAAAATCATTCCTAATGTTTGTATAACGACCTTCATAGTCATTTGCCACAACCCACAAAGAATCTGGTCTATCACGTCATGTTGATGGAACATAGCAAACACAAAGTTTGATATTACCCTTGAAGTGACCTAATAAATGGGTTGATGAATTAGGCTTCAGTTGAGATTGGATAAACGGGTATTGTGGCCATACATCAGTGAAAATGAATTTGTTGAGTGCCTTGACGAGGACTGAGCGACTAATTGAGATTAACATTGTCATCTGCATGATCTCGGTCCTAGGGGCTTTGCTGTGTCAATTTGTACGCAGCGACAAGGCATACATACGCAGGAAAGGAAATGAGTAGTTTTAAAGTTGTTTGCATAACTCATAATATGACACAAAATGAAGGAATTGGTGCGTTAAAATCCTCGGAACGCGGAGAAAACTCGGTCAAAAGAAAATTGAAATTCAAGAGGTCATTGTTCCCTGGATATCAAAGAAGAAGAAGAAGAAGAAGAAGAAGAAGAAGAAGAAGCAAAGGTCTGTGTGGAACAGAGTCTACCGGTTACGGCGGCGGATCCAGGTATTCCGTAAGGGGGGGGGGGGGGTGGCGCAAAAAAAAAAAAAAATCTGTTGCCACTTCCGAATTTTAATCAGCTGACGAGCAAAAAAAAAAAAAAAAAAAAAAAAAGGCTCCCGTGCATTTTTTTCATTTGCCCCCTTTATTTTTTCTTTCTATTCCTTTTATCTTAAGAAAATTAAGGGGGGGGGGGGGGGGCAAGCGCCAGCCCCCCCCCCCCCCATCCGCCACTGGGTTATTTCTTGTAAGTAATGCTGTTGGCATGAGATTCTCACGTGGCAAGCTTGCAGCTGAAGCAAATCGTGACGCAAAAATCCACTGAGTATTAGGATCATGGAAGATGGGTTTTGCGAGAAAAGCTCTGCAATGAGAGAGGATGATATAGGCATAATCCTGATCACATACGAACACCCGACTTTTGACGGCGGTACTGACAGTGTTACCAGGAAGAATGAAGGCTGAGGTCATTCAACTGCCTTCACCACGATCAGTGACCCTCAATTTTCAAACTTTGATCTTGTTATTATCAGTGGGCCAGTCAAGAGAGAGTTGATCTTCGTCTTTGATATCTGGGCGACTTTTTCTGATTCCATACAATTTACAATCCCTTGTGGAGCAAGGGAGAATTTGTCTATGATCTTTTTTTGTCAATTCAGTGGAAAATTATCTTACCGATCTGATAAACCAAGACGTGTACACTAAATTCCTGGCAAAAATGTGAGTAACTTAATTTACGGTTTTGTTTATATTCAACAGTGTATGTTTTCAAGACGTTAAATTCTTGATCAGCGTGAAGCCAGGGGTGCATTTAATACGCAAAGGTAATCTGAGCAAAACTGTAGAATCGCGGATGGGATTGTGTTACTTGATGCCAAAATACTTTGACAAAAGGAATATTTCTGATACCATTGGAATACTTTAATAATAGTCTTTTTATAGACATAAATAGACACAAATCGGTATTTAGATACGAGTATCAATACGTGTATTTGCGCTTGTGTCTTTGTGTGTAAATTCTCGTTTGTCTATGCACATAAAGCATGGCTCCTCGTCACAGACATATATGCACACAAACATTTCTCGGAATAAATCTCCTTGAATCAATAATTTCTTGCTCTTTGACAACTTTGATATCTTGCGTATATTATTTCGCCTGTTATTGGATGATAGGATACGCTTTGTGTGGTCCAAGTTGGTCAAACAAAAACAGCATTAATACACCGAGGGAAATCACAGGGATTGCGGAGAAAATAGCAACTGGACACCTTTTTAATGCAGGAATAGTAATCCTAGTACGTCAATGAGAGCTATTTTAAGGGCAGTCGTTGTATCTGGATTCTGTATTGAGCTCCTATTTCACTTCCACGATGTTCCTGTTCACACACTGCATCTAAGACTTGTATGGATGAATTACGTCATGAATTGTTCGTGTCTCGCTAATTCTTCCTCACTTGTTCACGTCACACTCCAGGGCCAATCGTATTATACCGTTAATGTTCTTCTTTTTTTTTGTTCATATGATAACCTCTTTCACAATTTTTACCATGCCATCGAGGGAAGAGAAAAAATATAAAATCGCCACTTTATGTCGCTGCCTGTTACCGTCTTCTCATAATATGTTACTCCGCCAGGCACGCGACGCAATCCAAAAAGATGAAAGGTCGAACAATAATGGCTACGTCAAGGCGGCGGGAAGGAGGGATGGGGGGGGGGGGCACGGAATAAAGCTTTGAAATTCTATTCTAGTTTCTCTCACTTGCGTTAGTGACTATAGCTATCGCGAGGAAGCGCTGGTGTAAAAGACGTCGCAATTGAATTCGTCGATTGACAATGACAGAAGAGAGAGAGACAGACAGACAGACAGACAGACGGATGAAGAGGGAAGGGATCCGAAAGAGAGAAGGAGAGAGGGAGCGATAGACCAACACAAACAGAGAGAGAGAGAGAGAGAGAGAGAGAGAAAGAAAAAATCTGAGGTAAATGAAGCTACCTCAAGGGGATATGGAATCACGACAATTCTATTTATGTAGGTATAGGGCCGAGATCATCAGCTCTAACCTATGGGCAATTACTTTATCGTGTGGATACATTGCACATCTTTGGCGTTAAAAAAAAAAAGAAATAGAAAAAAAGGGGGAGCGACGGAGGAAAGTATAGAAGGAAATAAATGCGATACACTCTTGAACACTGTTGAATGGAAAAACCTTTATACGGCACGCTGAAAAACCAGTTGCTATTGATACTGGCTACGTATTAAACGCTTATTTTTCGTGCTTTTACCAACGCATCCGTGACGCCACTTACTGAGATATTTAGACAAGAACCGTTTATCATAGGAAGATGCCGAAATTAGTACTCAATTCAAAGTATTTTGTTTCATGTTTTGTCTACGCTTTTGGGAACATGTATATAGCTTTATAGCATCGGAAATGCAAGCCTAAGCAATTTCTAGAAACTGGACTCTATCCATTTCCATCGCCAGCGTGATTTCTCGATTACGCTTGAATTAGCACATTGTTAGGATTGTTCCTCACCATGTTTTGGATGCAGGATGCAAAATTTGCATGTAACCGAAGAGAAAATATCAGTGAATATTTTTACTGAAAACTAAAACGTTCCGGGTCTGTGTGCAAATGTGATGATCTTTAAACAAGCACTGAGAGGAAGAACAGTTACTGTTGAAGGACTTTGAGGGGCCAATGTACCTTCTCACTGACTGGTATTTGATAGTGACCATTTATGTAAAATGTGTGTTGGTATTAAAACACTATATTCATTCTTTAAAGAATATTGACAGTAAGTAGAATGACAAACGAAATATTATCTTTCAGACCTTGACGAGTCAATGTTTTTGTTACCACCTGACGATGTTTTATTCATCGTTTGTCTACTATTAACTATCCACTATTCGGGAACCGCGGAACGTTTATGGGGGGGGGGGGGGGGGAAACACTGTAAAAGTTGTGAAAATGCAAGATTATATTAAGAATATTGACGACAAAATTAGCAACTTTATGTAATGTAGGTGTCGAGCAGCTCCCCATTCGGTTTGTACACATTTTTTTCCCCTCCCGATGGGAAAAAAATTTTTCAAACTTATTCCTCGTAATATGACAAGAGTTTTTGCGTGTCCTCCTCAGCGCATATAAGGTTCTGTCTGTACCCACAGAGAAAAGTAAAAAATTGTGTACGAACCAAATTTAAAGCAGCTCAACAGCTAGATCGCACAGAGATGACAATCTATCCTACTCTCAGAAATTTTACAATTCATTACTTCTTTCATGTTCCCTATTTATTCCAAATTTTCAGGTTTACTTCTCTGATATTTTTTTTTTGTCTGTTTTCACGCAACGCAACATAACAATATCATCAGGATCTGCTTTCCATTTAACATTCTTGTTGATTCTTTGTCTGTGTGCACTCCGTAGTGAACAGATAATGAAATTATCCTGGAGTTTATCGATGCGTAGCTGCTGATGAGCAGGAGAGAGTGTATCATATTGTCCCTTTAAACATTACTTTTGTAAGAGCATACATAATTATATCACTTGGGGTAGAATTCGATCATTTGCTATCCCTATACTATATATTGTGTAAAGGGTATCATCCTATTTCAAATGATGTGAATTTAATCTGTATTATCATCACCAAATATTTATTTTGCACTTTGCACACAGCATTGGCATTGTTTTGATATTACGATGTAAGCTAATGGGATATCCTTGATGTGTTACTTTGTGTATGTCGAATTGTTGTACACTTTGTTATTCTGTTGTAGGGCCCCCTAGAATAACAGTGTATAAACCACTGATGGGGCTACCCTGGGTAAAGAATACCGAATAAATGAATAGATAGATAAATAAACAAATAAATATACTACTCTTTACAAACTGTTTCACTCTTTTACAGAAACTGGTAATGAATTAACTACGTATGTTTTGACGCATTGATCGCTCCGGGTAAAGCATTTGTTTGTTTGTTTTGTTTTTTTTTGCTTGCTTGCTTGTCAGCTGAACAACACCCCGAAAGTAGAATCAGAAAGTTGTGCTGAAGGACCTTTTTGTTTTGTTCTGTTTTGTTTTGTTTTTGTTTTTGTTTTTTGCTTGTTGGCTGATGAAACCCGGAAGTGGTACCAGAAATATAAACTGAACCCCCCCCCCCTCCGGATCCCCCACTTTTAAAAACGTGGCGCCGGTTGCGGCTAGTATTTAAACTGTCTGCTTATATCTAAAGATTTTGTATTTGTAGAATTTATGCACATTTTAGGTGATTTAGTAAGTCTCTGTCAAAAAGCCAGTTCTATAGAACACACATTCCGCAAGACGGGCAAAATTTCCTTCCTTCGGAGTTTGCTTAAACCGCCACCTGACGCTTGAAGTGCAAAGGAAAAGGAGGGTGAATCATTATATAACATTCTTTTTCCCCCATTTTTGAGGGGGGGTAGATACACTTTGGATGTTCTTAGAATAGTGTAGAATGAAGTTTGACATCACATCATCAACTTAATATGCCACTTGGTGACGGCACAATTAAGCTTGATGTTATTTAGCACTTGCACTTCTGGTGTATTAATAAATTGATAATACTGCGTAATTACAAAGGTGTTGATCACAGAGAATGTAGATTGCGATATATGTTTCTATCAGAATTACGGAGAAGGACTTGAGGTAAACAAATTACGTTGTGGCAGACCCTTGCTTAATCTTCCAAACGATTTATTTGATTATGTTTGAATTTCTCTCTAATTTACAATGTATACATATGTAAATAAACAATTTCATGTTATCTTTGTTGTTTGAAATATGAATAAATGTTATTTGAAAGAAAAATAGCACTTGTAACATCCATTCCCTCAACGCATTTGCACAGTTTTCCGATGCTGCCGTTTACAAGGCATATATACCTCCCAAGTATAAAACCTAAACCCCTAACGTATAGTTTAACAAGGAATTGTAACATTAATGAGACAATTATGATTCCGCCTTATGTAACAGATTTTTTCCTCTCCATACAGTCTTTAACTGTAGTTACCGTCGATAATTAACAACATTTTATGCCACCACGATGCTCGCATCCACGAATACAGACCGGCGCTGATATGCACGAATGCTTATAAATTTGCATATTTTTTCTGACACTACCACAGACGCAAACACCGAACGCTTTTTTTTTTTTTTTTGGTCAGGGTTCCATTGTCAATATCACTCATTTCAGCAGGCATATTACTTTGATTTACGACACTTATGCATAATTATTCCCCGCATCTTTCTCTGACACTTCTACGAAGAAAATGTCTCGACAGAATGTCAGGCAGGGATCAAGCCATTCGCGAGAAAATTGAGCACTCGATTGAGAGCTCTTTGATAAAATTAACTCTTTACAAGCTCTTTCCCACGACGTCGTGGATAATTCGGTCATTCAAAAATCATCGGAAGAGTGTTTCCTCTCATGTCGACACACATCCATTCGAATGGCATCCTGATTGATAGCCGTTTGTCAAGTCGCCTTCATATTGATTGATTAATACGCCACGTTCCTCGGCGCGAGATTACGCCATGTTGCTTTTAATTTCCGCTGTGATTTGGCAAGGTAGCATAAAGTCGCATAAAATGAAAAACCCGAACAACAAAAGCAATTTCCTGACAAAATTCCATTTTATTTCTATAATAATGTAGCAGTTGTAAGGCACGGAATTTCTACGAAGCCGAGGTGTGATGCCGTGTTATTCTGATTCAGCGCGTGAGAGGCTGGGTTTATTGAGTATGGCTGTCAAAATCACTTTATGCTTTACAACAAACGTTGACAAGCATTTCAGTATTATGCACCGATAACATAAAAGCCAGTAATGATCCTGTGCACATACATTCACGTGGCATGTAGAATTGTTCTGAATCTGTCCACTGTCGGTATGTTTGCTCTTTCGATGGATAAATCGCATTATGTAATCATGCCCGGTTCATTTAGCAATTCAATGCCAACAACCGACTTCACATCAGTTTATTACAATCACCTAATCCCATCAAACAACCTCGTCCATTCATATCAATAAGGTTCGTTAGGTGCAGTTATGGTGCAGACAATTCCATTATGGTAGTAAATGTTATACCTTTAGAAACCCTAAAATCTACTCGTTGCCAACAGATATGTAATCCAGACGAGGAAGAACTGCTCACAATCGTCCTAATGCAACGAAAAGTCTTAGGTTGCTTCTTTAGTTAGTAATATTTCGAAAGTCTTGTCAATTTAAAAAAAAAAAAAAAATCATCGTTTCGCATCAACCAGTTTCGTCTTATTCTTTCGCTCCATTTCTGTTGAAAATTCGGCCTGACCCAGCCTGGTATTTGCTGAGAGAACAAACCGACCCATGGAGAAGAAACTGTATATAACGTTCATGTTTTTCCCTCGGTCTCCTTTTCCGTTAATCTTCGACTACACTGTTTGAGGAGTAACGGAACACCCTACTGGGCCTAAAACATCCGAGATGGTCTGCTTGTATTTTATTCCTTGCGATGCTTTGCATTTCAGCGAGAGTCAAGTCTGTGTGGTATTGGCTTTGGTTCGAATTTCTGACATCTCTGTGATTACCTACAGATAACGGAAATTACTTCGGGAGAAATAACCCGTATATCAATCTCGGTCCTCATCAACAGACTGAGGACAACTCGGCCACCACTGTCCCCGTTCTCTCTCCACGATGTTAGACGACATACGAATGAAGCTGACCAAAGCATGTCCCCAAGGTATTGCCATAGGGGTGAAATGATCATGCCTCTCATACAGATCTACATATCATAAAGTCCTCTGCGGAATAGAGTAGACTTTGCCTGGATGGTGAATATTCAAAATAATTATTCTTTCTATTAGGGTGTCAGGAGACTGTGTAATCATTCCCATAACTCTTGAATGTAGCCATATCTACGCTATTATGTGCTTACCATTAATGCAGTAATCATTCGCAACTGTTGAATACTGTACAACCATATCTACGCTATTATGTGCTTGCCATTCTATTGATATTTTGTCCTTTTATTTTTCTTGTATCACGAGGAGGGAACCACGGGACTGGAAATCTCGGAATAGTGGAGGCGAAAGCGAGTGATGTGCCCACCCAATGATTATCTTGGAAGTCTGTTCAAACTATTCCGAGATGGACAAACAATGATTGACTTGTCAAAACTTCATCGATTAAAGCGGGCCATTCGTGTTTTACATATGTCACCGAGGGGAGAGAGAGAGAGAGAAAAAAAAAAGAAATCATTCCAGCCTTCTCTTTATTGTTTCTGCCTCGCTCTTATGATTGTCGGACAGGCATCTGTCCAAACACGCTGTAACGCTGGTCTGTCTCCGAGCTCGAGACGCGTCTCATTAAAGGCAGACCGCGATATCTCGACAGAAAAAGCGAACAAAACCGGCTGATTCCTTTTGATGTTTTTCATTCGTGCCATGTCGTTTCGTGCAATGTATCCCTCTATTTCTTCCACATAAACGCCTTGATACAGTGTAATGCACGCTTTTTTAGCATGGAAATGTATTTAAAGGGGAAAATCCACCCTGAAGGTTACTTCATGTGAATGGAAGTAGAAAAATTTGAGTAACGACAGCCGAACAAGACAAAGTTTGAGCAAATTCTGATGAGAACTAAGAAATTATTAGTTTTTTGAAGTTGTGAGCGATCTAACACAAATTTGAAATCTGTAATGTAACACGCGAGCTCACCACCTATTTTTTTTTTTCTGTGCAATAGAATAAAAAATGTTCATTTTCTCATTAAATAAAATGTCTAATCGTACATGCCTCCGTAAAACAATGATTGCAAATATGTTTCTATACAATCTCTGCATGCAAAAGATATATATTCTGTTATCAATAACGAAAAATGAGACATTTAATGAAGTTTTATGCATAGGATAAATTTCTTATTTTACATCACAAAATGAACAGGGGATGAGCTCACGTGTGACATTATTGACTTACCAATTTGTGCTTGATTGATCAAAACTTTATTTCTAAATTGTAGCTTCTTTTTAGTTTTCATCATAAGTTGCTCTAACTTTCACTGCCTTGTTTTTCTCATGTTATTGCTTCAGAGTGGACTTTCCTTCAAGGAATAGACAAACATGGTAAACAGAGTCGGCATGATGAAGCTAGATAATTCCCCTCAGTGTTCTCCTCGTTAGCTATATGGCCCACTGATGTGAAGAAAACGCATAATCTACATGCGTACAAATCTCTCCCTTATGAATATACCTTAACCCACTGTCTCCTATATACGGTAGTCTTGATAGGTTTGATACATTGACACGTCCTCCTTTAAGGGAATAACAGGTTAAGTATAAGTATAATCTGATCTTTCTGTATCAACGTTGTCCCCAAAGAGCTCTTAAGCAGTGGATATAGACGGCGACTTGAAGTCACGTGCTAACGTGCTTCTCCATGCCATTATCAACTTCATGGAATCTCTCTGAGTGATTCCGAAACTCTCCTTATTTGCTGACCTTTTAAAGTCCCTCAGGTGACATCGGATCCTGTTGCAAACAGAAAACAACATTAATGTCGCTCTGGCAGACGATACTATACCAATATCGCAGTTATCATCTGTTCCGTGAAATGAGTGAATGTTCTTGTGATATATTCTCACAATTTCTTTTGACAGGCATATAGCGAGTACAAAACCAAATAGCATATTATTCAACTTGTTCAAGACGAGTTTGAAGCGTTGAACACTGAACTTCGATAATCCAATGACGCAGACGCGTCTCACACTTTCAACAAGGTAAACGATAATAAAGAAAGTGTGGACTTCCCTGTGCAATGATTATGGTTTAGAATTACATTCGACTCTCTGTCAACACGAATATAATTATTGTCTGCATAACCATGGGCTTACATGGATACTTAATCGTTAAACGAGAAAACAACGATTCGAGTGAGGGAGATATATCGTTTCCTAAATGCAATGGTGTGAATGGGAGTATACGTCTACTTGTGCATGTGTGTTCCTTGTGCATTGTGTGTTCATGTGTATTCATAACATTGATTTATCAAGGGTAGATGTGGATTCCCCGTGCAAGAATCAAAAAGTGTATTTGACGACCGTGAACTATAACGAAGTCAGTGAATGTCATGTGGTACTAATTCGACCAGTCACAAGTTTTACTATAAATACAAAATGCACTTTACAGGCTAATATATATATATATATATATATATATATATATATATATGACCGTGCATCACAAAACGAACAACAAGTCGCACCCCTTGATTTTACGTGAGGACTCAAAAAAAGGTCAAATGGGTCAACCAAGTCAATCTTGAGTTTTTCATATTTTCTGAAAGGGCTATCATTCTTCTACACTATTCTTTAGTTTGGGATCATATCGTGAATGGGAAAATGTGTTTTCAGCAGTTTTTCTACAACCCTTTTTTGGGGGGAGAGCAGAATGACCAGATATGTCTTAGAGGCCACTTTCCATTTCTTGAAATCCTTTGCACACTCTTCACTTTCAAGTCTGATAACTTTTGAAAGGATAACGCTACTGCTTTGAAAGTTGACATTAATCATGAACAGAATGTCTTAATATAACATACTCAACTTCAGCTTAATCTGATAATCCCTTAATCTGATAATCTCTTTTGCTCCATTCATCGAGCAGCTAGCGCGGCTTGGTAAGGATTAAGCGCTTGAATAGACGCTGTACTGCAGAGCCTCTTTTCTCAGTTCACACTTTTCCAGAGTGTGTGCTTTCTTTCCATTATTTAGGTAGGTTACGGGAGTCCATTTGAATTGTCTCATACAGCATTTTAAAGCTTAGAATCTGCTCTGTCATAATCTGTCCTTAAATTAAAATCCATGTCTGGCGACTTTTTGTTGGTTTTGTGGTGCAGGGTCACATTTTGTATATATATATATATATATATATATATATATATATATATATATATATATATATATAATGTGACCCTGCACCACAAACCAACAAAAAGTCGCCATATATAATATATATATATATATATATATATATATATATATATATATATATATATATATATTATGAGATATATATATATATATATATATTTATAATATACATATAATGTGACTGTGAAAAAAAAGAAATACGCAAATATTTACGCACGCACACGTAGACCCTTTCGGAAAGGGCACTCGAGAATGTTATATTGAATTCGACATCTGTTATCGGATTGAACTTTTGGCTTATGACAGCGATATGAGCCAAGACTTCAAACCATGCGAGATCGCGACTGCTTTCATGTGCCGAATGGGAATGGGACAATGCCCGAGATTATTTTCACGGCGGTAAGACTGAATCGGATTCCACCGACACTCATCGCGTTGATTTATAGAGCCGGCCGCGTATGTGGCAAGCACGCTAGACAAAATTAAATTATAAAGATATCCTATAAATAAAGAGCGTAGGTGGTCATAAAACCTAACCGCGGTTAAAACTTTGATCTAAGACTTTAGTTTGATTTTACTTCTCCTGCAGGTTGTAAGTAATAAAGAAGGATTACAAACGTCACGTCAGAAATAAGAGATTGTTACATTATGTTTATTTGGTATTCTAAGAAGTATCAAACACGTATCGCAAACACACAAATTAGATGTTTATGACACAACCGAGACAGCAGACATTGGTGTTGATGTGTTTTATACAAAGCACCAAAAAAAAAAAAAAAAAAAAAAGAGAGAAAAATCATGAAGTTTTCTCGAAGTGTAATGCTGCATCATCACTGAATTGTCCCAATTCCTTATTGATCCAACGATGGTTTCAGCCTCGTGACATTTTGGCCTGATCAGAAGCTCTGCCCTAGATTCAATATACTTGATTATCATACATGACAATTTTAAGCCGACTCATACTTTTCTTTTTTTTTTCTTTGTTGCATGATTGGAAATTTTCCATGTAGACATAACAAGACCGCAAAAAATGATTTTTCTACAAGGTGAGGGGGGGGGGGGTACACTAACAGAATCTACGGGCACGACATTAACGGTAAAAATAGCAAGGAAAATCACAGACTTTACATCAACTTCAAATCCTTAGAGAAAAGAATAAATGTAATGTTAGATGCATGCGATATAATGAACAGGCGTGCAAGGAACTAAAATATAATTATGTGCTGCTGTTTAAAGACCCCAATGGACGAACTTTGCGAAACAACCATATTAGCCTTAAAAAAAAAAACACACACACACATACACACACACGCGTACGTACACAGACGAAGAAAGAAAAAAAGTTAATCATAAGAGGTAACCTCATGGCACTCATTAACACTAGGGACCAAGAAACAAAGCATGGATTGCTTTTAGAGTATCACGTGATTGTTACATTGAATATTGCAATGGAATCACGCTCTGGTGTATCCATTTGACGACTTCTTGTATACCATACATCCCACGCTAATGTCAGAGCTAATTATGGCGATGTTAAACGGGTCCCAGTCTTGTCATCGGACTTGGTGTGGGACGGAAGATATCCTCTTTCTGGAGTAGATGTTTCCATGGTTACAGTCTAGTAACTAGGGTAAAGTCGTCGTCCCTTCGCAGAGTCACAGGCACGCTCTATGCATGGCTGCGCCTCGCGATTCTGGCCTCTGCACGTGAGCGAGTGGCTGCCCGGTTGCGTCACGCATGATCTCCGCCGGTAGCGGCGCCCTTCCCCGCACGTCTGCGAGCAGTAAGACCAATGGGTCCAGAGGCCCCACGTGGGTTCTGCAATGGGGGAAAGATATAAGGATGATTCTTGAGTGAAGGTGATGTGATAGAATATGTATGGGCCCCAGGGGTGCAGCGATCTGAATCCTCTTTACACTAACAAAAACTATACGTAACAATATGGTTGTTATGAAGAACTTTTTTTTCTCTATCTCTCTTTAACTTGATGTAAGACTCTCCTATAAGCACTAAAATTTTCGCGCTTCGCCCGACGATGGTGTATATATGCAAAGCTCTATGAGGGTAAAACATGACTTCAATAAACTTGGAAGCGATAAAATTTCTGAACTGAAACAATTGAAGTGGCTGATATAGGCGTTTGTCGTTTTTCATTAAGAAACTTACATAAACAGCATTATTGCAATAGTGTGGCATGCGTTATTATATTGACCGCAAAAATGAACGACTGTTCGTTAAAAATAAAAGAAAAAAGTTGTCCTATAAGTTGGGCCAACTTTGGAGATTATCATATTGCACGATGTTACAACTTCATGTAAACATTCGTATTTCATGTCGACGATTTGAGTGAAGGATTATTGGCAATTTTTTTGTTTGTTTTTGTACACAGACATTTTTTTTTTCTGCAGAGAGATATCTCTAAGCCTCGAGACGTAATACCTTTTGACAGCATTGCCTACATTAGTGATCATCAACCAGTATAATAGCGGTGCTCAGATGTGTTTCCGTTCTGTGAGAGGTTCATCAAAACAAC
Organism: Diadema setosum; assembly: GCF_964275005.1. Lineage (NCBI taxonomy): Eukaryota > Metazoa > Echinodermata > Echinoidea > Diadematoida > Diadematidae > Diadema > Diadema setosum. The sequence continues at coordinate 17,764,428 of NC_092699.1, read as the reverse complement.
AACGCTAAGTATATGTATTGTGCCATACATGTTTTATTTTTAGGATTATGAATTTAAAGCCAGATTTACCCGATCACGTTTCGTGGATTTGCTGAAATCGCATATGCATTCGCACTTTTTCCTCTCTTTTTTTTTTCTCCTCCTGTTTATCTCTAGACAAGAATTATCGTGGACTTCAGAGTGATAAGTCTGATGGACTACGTATTAAATTTTTTGTGTTGCTTTTATTTTCATGGCAGAGAACGTCTGAAACGGTCACAGTATTTCCAGACCTATGGCCTCTTCAAAATAATGTTGTACTATCCCTTTAATCTGTGATATCAGTGGTTTGACAGATGAGGGGACATATTATCCATAGTTATGGCATGATTTTAGGTAATAAGGAATGATATGCCGTTAGAAAATTCATAATTTTATATACATTAAAAGAGATAACCCTCTTTCCCCCCCCCCCGAGAGTTTCCAAGACAAATCTTGAATTCTACCAGCCCAGTCTACGAAGCTGACTTGAATACAGATGATAAACCAACAGTCCCGCGTGCAGACTGTGTCTCGCCAAAGGTTACGACTCACGTGTTGATCACAATCACGCAAACCCTTATCTAAAATTCCATTTCGGTTAATCCACCTGCTCGCCGAAACGTAATTCGTACGAACCGCATTGGGATTATTAGTTCTATAAAGGTAATCCAGCTAGTGACGGCTGGGTGGGGCATTAAGTGATGGTGATGTGAGAATCGTGCCGTGTCATCTACGAAAGATATGAAAGTATCATACCCATTCTGATGCCGTTTCCATATGCGCGCAGCTCATATTCAGACATCCGGGACCTTCTGACCATGAGCTCTGCTGGACCTCGCATATTTACTCTATTCAACCTTTGCATAATGAAGCAATTATAAATGATTTATTGTTGATGTTGGATGGTGTTGTTGTTTTGATAGCTTGGGGGAATGGATGGTATTGCATTTCAATATTTCGTGCCTAAAAAGTTGAACTTTCACTGACCTTCCTCGGCATTACAGTTACTTTCTCCATAATGCCAGGAAAAAAAGAAATTTAGGTTAAAGGGATAGTACAGTATTGGTGGAGATGAGAATTGGGCTTTTATCTTTTTGCGAGATACCAAGAAAACACTAATGATATAGTACAGAGCATACCTTTTTAAGAGGAATTCAAAGTTTATTTGATGAAAATCGGGTTTGGAATGACTGAAACATCCAAAAACAAAGTAAAACAAAGCCATACTAATAAAGTGTGGGTCCCACACTGCATTAGAATCGCTCTTTTTGGGATATCTCACCATTTCAAAACCAATTTTCATCAAATAAATGTTGAATTCCTCATAGAATTACATGCTCTTTCATATTTCATAAGAGGTTTCTCATTATTTCACCAAAAAAATGTTAGAAACCTGAAATTAGGTCTCAACCAAAACTGTACGATCCCTTTAAGGTAGGCAATCCCGTTTTCAAAGAATGTCCCTTATTAGATTATGACCATGAATCATCAACAGGAACATGTATGTCATAAATTTCTCGCACCTTTGCTATACAGCCTGTTACATTGTGAGTACACTATATTTTGACATAATTATCTAGAATATGTATAATATGAAATTGCTGTATTTTATTAGCACGATTTTTTTTTATTACTTTTTGGAGGTTGAAAGTGAAAATGGAGAAACGGAATTGAATATGTTCCTTATGCTTGTGTGTGTATAGGTGCACGTATATCTGTACCAATTGGCAAGTGTATCAAAGACAGCAGGTGATAACGAAAGAAGTTTAAAAGATTATGTAACAACTGATATTTTCGACTACTTAACTGCAGTGTGCTCCGTGATTTAATAACAAATTTCCTTTTCATAGCTAGTTTGTCATCTTTATGCTTTCAGTGTTGATCTATTTTGACTTCCGGGCTTCTCCTCATGGATTCTATGCCTTGAAGTTTCACACAAACTGAAATAGCTTTACTGTAAGACTTGTTATTCGTTGGCTCATGTGCGATAACCTTCGTGACTTATTCTTCGTTTTATTTTCAGTGAGGCGTTTGTAACATGGAACGCATATACTGTGGATATCAGTATAAGTGGATGGGGTAGCAGAAGGCAACTGCACCCCTCTCCCCCTGCCCCCCCCCCCCCCAATCAAGAAAGGCGCGGAGGAAAAAAAAATACTAACAAGAAGTGGTAGCTTTTTCACTCGTTCTCTACTCGTCTGTAGAACCTCAGTAGCATGATGTTTTGTCTGAGGAGTTTTGCTTTCCGCGAAGAAAATTTCATTTCTAACAAGTCGCAAGCAAAGTAAATAAATAGATAAAAAATGACAATCACTTCGACGTAGGCGATATAAAGCACAAAACAGTCTCGTTTTGACTTTTTTTTTTCTTTAAAGTTGTTAACATATTGATGTCATCTTCTCCATTGGGCAAACTAAAAGAAATTAATTGCATCAACAGCAGCAACATGACTCCAGGATGTAAGTCATCAAATGTAGATTGTAAATCATGGATGTTTTTACACTGCACGTGTATCGGACATTGTTAATCGCTTTAGCCTGATCCCATAAGAGAATGTGTCACCTAGTAAAGAAAAAAAAAAGAACATAAAGACAACATTCCCCTCGTGTGTGTGTGTGTTGTGTTTGTGTGTGTTTGCGTGTTTGTTGCACTTCCAGGGAGATACCCACCATCCATGGGGATGTCTGTGATATATATCATATCTTCGAAATGCGCCGATGTCACACACATTTTGTGAAGCGATAATATAAAGATAGTGTTCAATTCACGTTCATAGCCACGTACACTGAAGGGAATGTGTTACCAAGGCAAACTCATTCCAATTATTCTCGCGCGCTCCGATTAATCAGCACTGAGTGCTGGTTATACAAAAGAGCGGATCGCACGAATAACACATGTAAGGTCATTCGAACACGCGTTGTGTCGAGGGAATATATCCCGCCGAGCTCTAATCGTGCTGTAGGCTGTTAAATTACCATAGATACCAACAGTATTCACACAGGTTGACAGTATTGACTGTAAAAAAAAAAAAATAAAAAATAAAAAATGGAGATTTGTTGGGGGTTTTTTTTCCTGGCACTTTCTCAAAAATACGGCAATTACATCATGTCAAACAATATCAAAAAAAGTGTTAATGGAGCCTACTTTGGTTTCTGTCTGCTGTGTTGTGTTTTTCGCACATTTCGTCTATTTTCTTTTCTTTTCTTTTTTTTAGAAGTCCCGGGCAAATTATGGCGCAGCATGACTCTCGAAATCGAACGCATTACGATCAAGTTACGTTCGTCATGACTTTCACCGGAGACATGCTATTTAACACAATTACACCGAAGTGTTTGCTGTGGTTTTTAGGGAGAAGCAGAATATCCATGTCCTATGCAAGAAACATATTTAATAGAACCTATACGTCGTACACACTGCTGTGCCACATTGGCATCTTATAATGCATGTAATCATCTTTTGTTTTAGTGGAAAGATGTGTGTGCTTTGTATCTTGAAACAGTTCTTTGATAAGTTTACCGGTTTGCTTTGTTGATGTCTTCTCACAATAACAATGAAACCGTCATCAACTTTAATTACGTGATTCAACTTGACTTTTAATAACAACAAGCTATTTTCGTGTTTTTCCCTTTCTCAATTCTTTACCTGCATTATTTGGTTTTATTGCTTTCTCTCTTATGATAAGATCAGGTAGACGATAGACGTGCCATCCCTGCTGGAAAGAGCACAATGTCCCACAGTGTGAAACCCAGCGTGAACACACCGTAAACACAGTGTGAAATCTATTCAACCTGTTAAATTCGAGCGTTTAACAATGTGAACACATTGTGAATCCTCGATTCACAGTGTGAAACAGAACATCACTATGTCAACTCTTTGTGAAAAACCGCACCACAGTATGAAATCATCTTTGCACTCTTGAATTCGAGCGTATTCACATAGTCCACTATGTGAACACATTCTGCACACACTGTGAGACACGGCGTTCTTTCCAGCGAGGATAACTCATGAAAATTTTTTTAAAGTCTTTGATAGAGCAGATCATAACACCATGGGGCATTCTATGTGTGCATATTTACACGTTACTTCGTGGTTTTGGACGTTAATAATGACTTAGAATGAGAAACTTTCTGCTGTTATCATGTAACATGAACGTTCCGCGGTCCCGAGGAAGGATACACGTTTTAATGCTCTCGCCTGCCACAAAAAAAAAAAAAAAAAAAAAAAAATGTTATCACAAACCATCACATTGAAACCGAAATGTAACGAATTGACATGACATTGACATTGTTTTGAACACTTTAGCTATGTGAGTTGAATGGGACAAGGGGGGGGGAGACAAAATGTTAACAGTAGAAAATACGAACACATCTACTTGGCAGTATAAAAGAGGGCAAAACACTGGCTACGGCATTACGGCAAAATTATAACATTGGGGGCGCTCTTCAGCTCATAGACTCAAAGCGGCAAAGCTTTGTGACTATTCGACTGTGAAATGACTATATTAGACTCACTTCCGACGGACAATCATTACCACCATGGCTTTAATCGTCCTCGGCGAATTCATGAGTGAGTGAAAAGGAAAATATTCCACAATATTATTCTTTAACGAAGTATTCGACTTTCGTTGCCCTTATTCGTCACTCCAGTTGACTTTTTCATAAAAGGATGTCAACTCTTGCTGGAATGGCAACTTCCCACATCAGCCAATCAGGAAGCTGGATTCTTATCGTTACCATGACAATTGTCATTCCAGCAAGAGTTGCCATCATATCAACATTTTATGAAATGGGGCCCAGGAGCACGCTAGTCAACCCCTACTAGTCAACCCCCGTTCACTCGTGTCGTCGTGAACCGTTATTATGGAAATTAACCAGTACGTTACACTGCTAACATGAAAGTAAGTTTCAATGTCAACCTACTGTTCGTTCCCACACAGATAACAAACGCTCTAAGCTTAATTGCAGCACGGTATGCATGTCACAACTAAGATAGGCAAAACTCCGAGATTATAAACCTGGGCCCCGTTTCATAAAAGATGTTAGGATGTCAACTCTTGCTGGAATGACAACTTCCCATAGCAACAGCCAAACAGGAAGCTGCATTCTTGATATTACTATGACAACTGCCATTCCAGCAAGAGTTGATATTATATCACTTTTTTTTTATGAAATGGGGCCCTAGATGTTCCATACGATGGTGAGCTACTGGCAATGCAAGGTCTATCATTCTGCTATGAAAACATTATCTAGGTAATGATATCATGTAGGATTTATAACAATGGCTACATACATAATAACATTAGATATGTGAGTGTTCGCGTGTGTGTATGTGTGCGTGTGTTCGTGTGTGTGTGTGTGTGTGTGTGTGTGTGTGTGTGTGAAATAAAAGCTAATTACTATTTCATATTGTTTTGTGCACAAATTCTCTTTTGCCATGGTTTAGCCGCCAATACCTATAATTGCGTCAGACGTTTGTGTGCAGTTTCCTGTAACGTGCATATGACACTTCTGTGACAGCAGGCTGTCGTAACATCACGCACCAAATGGTTACGAAAGAAACGTCTCACAATGTAAGAGAAACCTAGAATACACACTCTCGGCAAAAAATGTTGGCATTGTTAAGCAAATCAGGAAAAGGCAGTAGCTATGTATAGTAAAAGAAGGACAAAGGTGGATTTAATAGATCAAGTTCTTTGGGATTTTTGTTGTTAAAGGGGATGGCTAGTAACTGATCAGTGGGAATCAGTGGAAATGCTGGGGGATGATTGTTCCAATCCTTGTGGGATTCATTTAAGAGTACATTATTTATCTATTGTTGTGTGAAAATCATTTGCTTCAGAATGGTCTCATATTCAAGTAATGTGCAGTTTAATGTTTCCAGGTTAGCATGCATGGACAGTGACGTGGCGATCGTTAACGGGCTATTATCATCTTTAATCGTAATTAATTTGGCACCTCGAATTTCAATGCCTAAACGCATGTGTTCTATGTGACTAAAAAAGATTTTTATAGAACTGATAAAATTACTTAAATCTATACAAAGTCCGAAAGAAATATACCTAAAAAACAAATGCGCCAATTTGAGAGTGAAAAACATTTCTCAGAAAATTTATAAATTCAGGAATATGCTGGGTTTAAACAAATTTGGAAACAAATTAAATGATCAATATACTCTGATAGCAAAGGTCTCAAGTGAAAAGGACCTTTCAAGACCTTATCTTATAAACAATTACGATGAAAGTCTATATACTGTATACTTGGCTTCCTTGAAAAGCAGGTCTAATGAATATCGCACAGCAGAACTGTTAAGAGATGTTGTGTTAATAAATAAATAAATGAATGACAGAAATTATAATAACGAGATGCGACATTAAACGATAGAAATTAGGTTTCTGGGCCTCGCTATAGTTTAAATGACAGTGATCAAAGATGACTGCATTCAAATGTCGATTAAACCGGGGCGAATCTTTAACCATTTTATTCCTTGGGTGTCAAATGTGATTATTTTCACTCTGTGTCCTTCAAAAAAGGTCAGTTTGTTTGCGAGAAGTTTGAATATGACTTCGGCATTACTAGGATATATATATATATATATATATATATATATATATATATATATATATATATATAATTATATATATATATATATATATATATATATATATATATATATATATATATATATATATATAATTATATATATATATATATATAATATATATATATATATATATATATATATATATATATATATATATATATATATATATTATATTATAGAACCTTGAGCAAAATGTTTCCAAACCATGTTCTTTATTTCCATATAAAAATCATGTTTTTGCCGCCTATGTAATGTGAGTGTGTGTTTTCATATCCGTCGTCCGACGCCAAACATAATATATCTATTTTCTCCTTCTCAATCCCTAACACCGTCTTATTTCTTCCCTTGCTCACTTCCCCCGCCCAACTTGAGTTATAAAAAAAAAAGAAAGAAACGAAAAAAGGCAACATCGTAGCAGCAACTATAGTACAGAGTGCATATTGCGTGTGATTTCTTCTCTATTGAATATGACTATTATCATGATATTTCTTCATGTAAGTAATACCACTTTGCCGCTTTTGAGACTGGTTTTCTTTAACTGACTTGCTAATTTAGCCTTTACTTTGGCGTGTAACATTAGCTCTGGATGAAAGGGTGTCGTAATGGAATATGTTTCGAACCTGGCGTATCGATTCCCTCGAAAATAAAAGTGCTGCAAGAAGTGAATTTCTGGATGGAGTGAATGTTTATAGGCGAATATATGAGAAAAATAAAGAACGTTTAAGCGAATATTGCAAGACCGCATGCTGTGTTTGTACTCTGAGCGTAACATGTAGATCGCATTGCCTATACGCCAACCCTCTTGGCTCGTTTGCGTTCCATAATTCGGTCTGATATCATTTACAACCACCCGTCTACGTTTATTTAAAAGTCAGTCATTTTCGTATGCAGCTGCTTCCTTAGTGCCAAGGTTGATTTGCAGTCGAGCCCGGCGTTCATTTGAAGTGTGCCAAGTCGTATGAAACGTCAACTCCTCACTTGACACTTGGTACACACGCTCCGATGCGGTGACCGAGTTTCTTGAGGGGAGTTTTCGGCGAGAGACGACGTCATATAATCCCCCATCTTCAGAAAAATAGGGATTATAAGATCAAACATTAATAAATTGAAGTTAAATGGTAGCAGCATCCTTGCTTCCCCGATGATGCATAAAAATTCTCTGTTTTTGTTTCGATCATTTGTGATTTTGTCTGGCGTTTGTGCAATATAAGACTCGCCAATTTGTGGAACCACCTGAACGCACATTAAATATGTATGCAGATAGAAGCTGATTCTTTGATAGAAACATGTATTTCTTTATTAAGAAATGGTTCCAAAGAGCAGGAGTAGTGTTCATTTAATCAGAATAATGCATAATTTGTTTCATTGGTATTCTAGTTTAAGAAAATGTATACCTAGTTGATAAGATTCTATCTTTGGTCTAAGATGTGGGACTTTTAGCGAAATTCAGCAACAACGAAGTTCTTTAGGCACTGCGGGATAATGTAGAAAAAAAATATCCGTAACATCTTTGTTTTTCATTGTTTTTTATTCTTGTTCCATATTCCACATTTCGTGCAAGTTTCATGTTCCATTTGATTGAAAAAGAAATGCGTTTAACACAACAGTCAGTTTGAGATAAAAATTGCACAAATATATAAGGATGTATAAATGATGTGTTAATTTGATCACTGTTTTGTATATTTTTCATTTGCCTTTATGATGTATACTGTGATGTACAATGTAACTGCCTTTTTTATCAGATTTATGGAAATAAATTGAATTGAATTGAATTGAATTGAAATGTGTAATATGGTCGAGGAACCTACTAAAAAGCAAAGCTTGTATGATGTAGGTTCAAAAGTTAAAATATATGCGTTTGAAGGTTAACGCTCGTAAGGCCCATGACTTTACACTTTGAGGGACCCCCCCCCCCCCCAAAAAAAAAAAAAAAAAAAAGGTCCATTAATACACCTCATTATAGGCCCTACTAACCAATACAGTGGACCGATCACTCGCCACCGGCACATTGAAACAAGATATAAAGGGGGTTTCACACCAAGCTTTACGTAGAGTTACGTAGTGTTACGTAGTGTTGCGTAGTGACTACGCAACACTACGCCACTATACGCAGTGAGAACGCAACTCTACGTAAGAGGACGCCGAGGGACGCAAAATAGGTACGCAAGATGTACGCAAAAAATTAAACATGTTTAATTTTTTCGCGTACCCTCCGCGTAGAGCTCTGATACGCAGGTTTTACGCAAGTCTACGCAACACTACGCAACTGTGCGCCATCTATACGCAACAGTACGCCACCGAACCCCTTTCACACCAGAGCACTTTTTGTGCTCGCGTATGACATGGCGTAGTGTTGCGTACTGTTACGTAGACATTTGCGTAGACTTGCGTTGACTTGGCGTACATTTTCGTAGACTTGCGTAGGCCTGGCATACATTTGCGTAGTGTTGCTTACAGTTGCGTAGCCTATTATTATAGGTGCAGATTTGGCATTCAAATGCCTGACCCACGTTAGAAAACTGCTTAATATCATTCATTCCATTGGACTCTGAATTGCTGGTGAATGTATAGCCTACTTACCTGTGCTCTTCAAGACTAGTACTTAACTATTTTCTTCTGTAGGCGTAATAATTGTAAAATGCCGAAAAGGAAGAACAAATGGTGTGGTAGGAACAAGAATTCTCCTGCTCGTTATACATGCCTCTAGTGATCAAAATGCAGACAATTCGCCAGCACTAGTAGACCCAAACGCATTTTCTTCAACCCGTCTGGTTCGTGAAAGCCTATACTTGTAGACTTGCTGCTGGCGAGTCATGCCACAAAATGACAGAGGCTTCATCAGCCAAGTCCTCAGCGCAAGAGCATCATCTCCCACAAGGAAGTAGTCAAATGGCTGCATGGTCATCATGGGGTAGAGAGTCTGCTGCAGGGAGGTTCAGTTTGATGGCTTAATGGCTGTCTTGAAAGGGCTCTGGTTGAACACGGGACGATCGTTAACGGCCCGTTAACGAATGCCCCGTGACTGTCCAGGCATGCTAACCTGGAAATATCAAACTGCACGTTACTTGAATATGAGACCATTCTGAAGCAAATAATTTTCACACAACAACAGATATAATGTTCTCTTTAACGAATCCCACAAGGATTTGAACAATCATCCCCCAGCATTCCCACTGATTCCCACTGATCAGTTACTAGCCGTCCCTTTTAATCGAGAAGAAACCTTTGAAGTTATAAAACAAATTTTAGGTCTTTGCAGGTTTCTTGATGACAACATGTTTATAAGCAAATCGAAATCCATATTGTAGGGTCTTGTAGGTATTGTAAACCTTAAAGTGACGGCAGGTTTCAGGTTCCAAAGATTCCAGAAGTTGGCATCTTGTTTTGTAATTCTCAGTGCAATTCGTGAAAGGAGTTAACTGAATACCTGTGGCGCCATCCGCATAAATTTGATTATCTTAATGAAGAAAAATCTTCGGCATGAAGTTCTTTCATCAGTTGTTCATATTGCCGATGTATAGATCAACGCCGGATCCAAGGTTTGATCCACACTCTCCTTCTCATTGTTGCAACAGCTCGTTTTCTTCTCTTTTTCCGTTCTTGAAAACGTTCGCATTCTGCGATGCGAATCTGTAGGCGGTCCAAAATGCTAAGGAATTAAAGCTAGTAGCAAAGGATATAACCTCCCTCATGATATTTTGCTACGTATTCGAACAGCATGCAAGAGTGAACTAAAAAGCAGAAGGCTAAATGTGGTGAAGTAGCTCCGCAGTTTCATTAATTTGTTAATAAATCGCTTCTTAATTACAGTTGTTATAATCGCTTCTAAATTACAATTGTTATTGTAATCCCTGCAGCACAGATATGCGTACTGTATATTATATCATTAATTTCCTATCATATCGTTGTTAATGCAAGTCAAACGACTGTGTTGTAAATTGACTTATGTATGTTGATTTGCAAAAAATAAAGTATCTATCAAACAAAATCAAACAAATAAATCGGCGGTACGCAACTCTACGCACCTGCAAGCAACTCTACGCGGTATGTACGCCCGGCCTACGTATATATACGCAACTGTACGCCCGCTATACGCAAAATAGGCTACGCGGATACGTGCTTCCTACGCAACCATACGTAACTCTACGCCTGGACTACGCCGGGACTACGCCAGTCCTACGCGTAGAGTCATGATTATTTTTCATGAGTACGCAGGTAATTTCGGCGTAGACGCTACGCAACTCTACGCAACTGTACGCAAAGCCCGGTGTGAAACCCCCTTTAGATGCATGCGTGAACATTACGCCGTCAATTATGCCGAGTTCCTGATCACTCTCTCCCCCCCCCCCCCCCTCTCTCTCTCTCTCTCTCTCTCTCTCTCTCTCAGCAATGCTCAGTGTAGAATGCGAGATAATATGACTCAGTTAAGCGTCTGATAATGTAGCTCATGGCAACATGGTCGAGAAAATAATGTGTCGTCATTGGTTATTTTCCGTTGCGCGTGTTTGATCGCCACGGGGCACTTGTCTTATACCCTAAGTAGAGCCTCAATATGGCGTGTTGTTTATATTTAGGAACACGCAAAGTACTCAAGCACATAAAAGACGATGTAGCCGTTTTCTAGGAAATCCCGCTTTCCCATTCTCGCAAACACAACTAGTTACGGTTGACCGAGTGGTTCACCCCCGCTGTGCGTCTCACGAAGAAACCCGATATCGGACGCATGTTGGCCCTCCACGCACTTGGACGAGCACACATCCAACCGTTGATATGGTTAGCCGGCTGCACTGTGACGTCAACATTTCGTCAGAGAGGCGAATATTAAAGGAAAATGCAACTGTATTACGCAAAATCACTCGGGTATTTCACACACGTGAATCTCCTGAAATTCGGATCGCGATCTTACGAGTTCGGTTACTCGTGCCTGGACCGAGAAGAACGCAAGACAAATGCGGGGGTTTAAGTCACGATCCTTTAAGGTTTAAAGGGGAATATTCTGGACAGATTAAAAGTTATCTGAAAAGAAGGAGCAAAATAATACATACACCACAGTGAAAGTTTGATGAAAATGGATTAAAGGTAAAGGAAGTTTGACATTTTCATTTTTGTACAGCAACTCTCGAGCAGTTGATATGAATATGCAAATGAGTGAGGTGATTATGTCATCGCTGCTTCATATTCAATTGATCGTGTGCAAAAACATAACGAAAATTATTTTCCTTGCTAGAGAAGTTTAAAACATGATTTATTCTTGGATGAATAACTGCGAAATAATGATCAGTCAGATATGATTTGAGACTGGGATAATATTGCGCCTGTATTAAAAAATAGATTCATTGGCCCGAATTCACGAAGGTCGAAGGTGGTACAAATGAAACCATGTTTTAAACCATGGACAAAAGCTATGGAGCGCCAAGTGTCGCACGGAATATTTCGTTACGAAATTGGTCATTTCGTCGACAAACATAACTTATGACCGTTTGGTTAACAAAATTGTCATTTCGTGGACGAAATGTTCATTTAATTACAAAATGTTGTAATTTCGTTACAAAATAATTATTTCATCGACGAAATGACTGATTTCGTAACGAAATATTCCATGCGTCACTTGTACCACCTTCGTGAATTCGGGCCATTATGTACAAATTGTGTCGCCTGGTGTAAGGCGATGACATCGTCAACTCACTGCATATCTATATTGATTTCGAAGAACTGTTGCTTGAAAATTAATGAAACCTCACAATTTTACAACTTGCTTAATTTTTGTCCGAGTTTGATCAAAACTTTTCCTTTTGTGTTAGTACAATTATCACTCTTTCTTTTTAAACGAACTTTTAATTGGTCCGGAATTCTTAGTGTAGGGTGCGGCAACGCGGAAGCGGCAAATCCTTGGACATGTTAGAGAGAGTAAAACAGCCAAAATAACTTTGATATATATAATGGGAAGCTTGGGAGTTGAAGGCGACGAGGAAGGCAGATAACACTATAATGAATTTCATTACGTAACAAACATTAAGGATGATAGAGATATTGCCCTACGTCTCATCAAAGGTAAAACGTAATCCCAATATGACTGCATAGACTGACGATTTTTGCCCTAAAATGGAGATACATAAATATAAAAGAAAAAAAAATATGTGTGAAATAACGCTGTGATGACACGAATCAGGTTGGGTAACGGCGAAAATATGGAATATCACCCAGAAAAATACGCCGGAATCAGTGCAGTCTCGGAGCATACCCGATCGCGGTTGCTACGTGATGTTGTATATATCGATAACATCGATTACATATATCGGGTATCAGTTTCCATCGCGCAAGAGTGAATCGCATGCAGCAACTTGTTAGCTGCATGCGATTCAATACTATTGCTAGGCACGATGCGATTACCATGTACTTAATGGGGAAGGCGCTGTGGGAATAAAAATTATGTATTTCGAGCATAATTAGTTTACACTTTTAATCTCAAAATACTCTAAAACAACTCATAGCCCTGGTAAATCGCGTCAGCCAGACAAATTTCTTGGTAGAGCTAGACTTTCGATATAATTATTGTAAGCACATTCCGAATGCTAGAGGACGAATTGAGCCCTTCTGTGAACTATGTTTTACCTTTAACCATTGCACTGCTAGGGGTATAGTTGGCGTACAGCTGTTGAAGTGAACTGAACTAAACTGAACTGGAGCCACAGCATTTCTAACGAATATAATCTATTGCACGATCTGGGCTAATGTCTGATTAGGAACGCGTTTTCTATAATTGCCCTCTTTTCATTCCATTGGTAATGAATTGATATTATGATAAAATGTGTCGTTTTAGGAGCACTTGTACAGCATTACTGTATCTCATCACTGACAGATGAGTTTATAATGCACATTATCTGTATATTTGTGCGTGGAAAAAAAAAAGTTTCATTTTGTTCCACAAAAACGTTTTTGTTTTCTCTTGAAATCCTGGTTTTTGCACTTTGTACAAAGCTCAACGTAGTTTTGGCAAGTGTGTGGATTATATTCGACGCGATTGTTTGCTATACAGGTTACTGTAATCGTAACAGGAAAATTATATTTGATTTAGATCATGGCGAGAGAGAGAAAAAAAAATCAAGAGTGAATTGTACAGAATTGTGTTTCACCCACGTTCAGTGCTATTTCCGCGGAAACTACCCAAAATCACAGAACATCAAGCCTCAACTTTTTTTGTGTCTTAAAAGCATTAAAATAAAAGTAAGTCCAAAGAAGATAATGACATGAATTTACGTCCACCTGATACGACTTGAAACGTGGACATCTTCAAGGGGACAATGTGGTTACCAAAATAGAACACAAGCAGACTGCACTACTGCTGTTCATTTCATTACGTCATCACGACCGAAATACTCGAACCTCTTGTAACACGTCAGCACACTGAGGATACTTTTTTTCCTGCCAGAATGCAAATAGTATGTTTGATGTGCAAATACGAACGAAGGAAAGGGGTCGTCAAATATGAAAGGGGATGTGCAATGTTTTAACTGGACACTTTAAATGCCAAGTGTAAAACTGTCGAAAGTTTATTTCACCCCGCTCTAAAGCGTTTCGGAGCGGACTGTGTCGAAGTCGCTACCAGAGGTATAGATAGATAGGCCTATATGTCATTTAATACTCACAGCTCACAGTGATGGAGGAGGGGTGGGCACTGTCAAAGTTTGCCTTTTCCGATTCTTTTTTCCTATTTGGTTTAATATTGAAACAGCGACAAGTAGCTCTCTGGAATGGTGAATTTATTTCTCTTTTCTTTTTTTTTTTTTTTTTGGTCTTCTTTTGTCTTTTTTTTCGCAAAAGTTTATTCCATTTGTCTAACCAACATTTTTTTTTAGATATTATTCTGAATAACAATCATAATCTAAGATGATGTCGTCGGTGTTTTGCAATCATCACGACACTCGCATCTTATACAGAGCCAACTAAGCAGTGCGTCTTACCTTGATTGCACATTTCGGGGTTGCGCACGAGGAAACAAGCCCGGCTCTGCTTCTCCTCCCCTTCACACAGACCCTCGGCAGCGCCAAGCCTCAGAGGATCACACTGTCTCCATCGGCTCTGGGTTCCGTTACAGGCAAGCGAGCACTCCGACCACTCCTCCCACGCGGCCCACACACCTGGCCCTAGAGAGAACACAGGCGACGCAAAATAACACCATTACTTCAAAAAAGAAAAAAAAAAGAGCGCGATTCCCACTTTTCTCTTGGGGTTATACAAGAAAGTTTTAGAGTGTATCACAAGACCATCATGCACAAATATTCTTTAGGATACCGTTCTTTTCCTTTTCTACTACTACTACTACTATACTACTACTACTACTGCATGTACCTCCTGCTTTCTTTCGTCAACAAGTCTATGAAATAGCATTTTCGATTATATTATATCCCCATAGTCTCTAATCGCCCTTCCCCTCCTTTTTGTTGTTGTTGTTTTTTCTGGACGAAATATTGCTATTGCTTACATTACACTCAGAATAACGACTATTCTTCGGGAGCAAAGATGCAAACTGAGATGCTCTCAACATTATATTATTACGCAAGTTACGAATCATCATTTCATTATTTTCCGGTATTCCATTTTTCCTTCTTTTCGAAGATACTCATTCTTTTAATCATGGCGCATCATCCAAGTGGGAATAGCTGTGCAAATGAGTTGGTTTAATTTATTACATTCCATCCTTACGTTTATAAAGACAAGAAAAATGAAATATTAACATAAGCAAAGGATAACATTGCAATGACTTATATTAGACATTCCCGTGCAGACTTTCAAATGTACTATTGAATACCAGATGCAGAAGGTACACCTAGAAAACCCTAGGTTGCTTATATACATACATGCAGTGTGTATAAGCTCAATTTATCAATCTATCCGTTGAAATGAATTATGTTTAGTAGTGTATTTATAACACGTTAGATTAGTTGAACATTCTTCACGTGATCACGTGATTGTTGTATTAGCGCAAAGTCGCGCACTATGACTGAACACACCTATACTTCCTTAGTTGCCTGCCTTAGCCATCAAATATTATAAGTATCTCTTTGCGTAATTTACATATCACCTTGACCTTTAATCTCTGTACACATACATCTGTACCGAGAACAATATTATGCAGTCACCGTGCATACTAAAATATATAGCATCGGGTTAAGTGAGAATATGCAGTAGCAATAATACATGCGTAACCTTCATGTGTATTGTTATACTGTCATAATAGAAACACCGAGACACGCAACCTGGACATGTCAGATCTCCGCACACAGCCACGATGTACATGTCCCCCTCGCAGAATCGTCCCCCGAAAGTGGGCGTGGGGTGATCGCACACTCGAACTCGTTCTCGACGTCCGTCGCAGGTCGACGTGCAGTGAGTCCATGGCGACCAGGCTGACCACCCACCGTCAACTGTGCGGAAAGCAGGACAAGGCTGTATAGAGTCAGTTTGTATATAGTTCAGACTTTCGGTCACGCCCTTATCTTTATTGTAAATGTATTACAATTGGCCATCAGAGCGATGTATCATGTAAACTGGTTTTTACATCAGTAGCAAGCCATTGTCCATTGAATCTGATTTAAATGACATGGACAGACGGTGCACTGCATCCATTCTAGTTTGTAAGAATTATCGCTGTTTATAGTCAACGATAGTTATTATAGTTAAGTGATAACCGTCACTGATCTAAGGACCCTTTTTTTGGTCCCTGTCAACTGTCAATTATTCAGTTTTCAAAATATAAGGGATATAAGGGGGTTATGAAGAGATTACACTGCATAATGGAATCCATCTCATTCAACATGTTCACAAATATTTGTATCATACTCAACACAAGTGTAAAAACTTTCAGGGTTTATTTCTGGCGTACGTTTTACTTGGTGTGTGGCAAAGCAACCATTCACAACATTTTGGCGCTATTTGGTTAGACAAGAATACATTGTTATCTTGAATTGGAAACGTAAGTTTGATCTATGGAAACTCGCATGAAGTGTTTTGGCTCACTCAGCCAAATATAGCTGTAATGTTACAGAGAAACTCCTCGGGTGTTTTGCGAAAAAAGATAGATAGGATTATTGCAGTTCGCTCCTTTGCTCTAAATCCAAACCACACACGAGGTCAGTCAATACGGACGCCATCTATATGCATATACCGGCATGGTTGAATATGGTTCTGGATTGACTCTAGATTTTGGATGTCCATTTTCAGGTACGATCAACTCTAAATGGACTCCGTGATTTATGGTTTCCGTCCGGCAGGCTTAGTCAATGCGAGGCCGAAAAGTGCAAAGCTACCGTTTACGGTGCAAGACCGTTTTCCTCGTAGTGCGCAGGCGTATTAACGCTTTCTGCAGATATCTCACCGTCTAGTATTTCATTTTTTTTTCAGAAAATAAGACTGATAAATGAATTAAGACGATATGCGTCATATTATGTTCTGTCTCAATAGATTTTATATTAAAGGTATAATAAAAAGTTCCCATATGCATGCAGAAACCATCGATTTTCGCTCTTAAATGGAGACCAAAGCTAAAGAAATGTGTAAAATATAGCTATGATAATACGATTTCAGTTCGCAAACAATGAAAATGCGAAATTCCCCCCCCCCCAAAAAAAGGAAAGGTACGCCTGAAGTATTGCAATCTCGGGGTTTTTCCGATCGTGGTTGGTACGTGATGTTCTATAATCGATTAAATCGATTACAATATATCGGACCATGATTGTGGGCAGCAGCATCCATCGCGCGGGAGTGAATCGCTTTCTCAGCCTATTAGCTGCCACGCGATTCAGTGAGACAGCTACGGACACATTTCGATTACTTAGTACACTGTATCACGTCCAAGTGGCGTTCGTCCTGCCCATTACTGATCGGGGAGGGCGCTTCAGGAATAAAAGTAGAGTACCCCGACTTGTAGTCTTTAACACATTATGGTGATCAGCGTCGCGTCAGCCAGACAAGTTTCTTTGTAGAGCCTTTCGATATATTGCAGGCAAATTCCAAATGGTGGAAGATGATTTTTTAGCCCTCTTTAAATTACGTTTTAACTTCGAATTCAATCATTAAACTGTGGGGTCACCGACGAGGAAGCATCAACAACATCCCCCCCCCCCCCAAACCAAAGGTAAAGAGGAAAATTTGTGTAAGGGATCAAGCATTCCTCAAGAATAGGTAATTTGCATTGTCGATCTTACATCTCTTTTAAATTGTGTCACTTATTCTTAAGAACTGCTATCTTGAAGAGGAATTGAGTTTACTTTTCAGGTTAACTC
Organism: Diadema setosum; assembly: GCF_964275005.1. Taxonomy (NCBI): domain Eukaryota; kingdom Metazoa; phylum Echinodermata; class Echinoidea; order Diadematoida; family Diadematidae; genus Diadema; species Diadema setosum. The sequence goes on along the minus strand of NC_092699.1, from coordinate 17,746,525 downwards.
ACATCAAAATGCTTGGAAAACTGATGAATTATTACTGAATGGAAAATAAAACTTCTTTACTTCAGAGTTACTTTCGCACTACGTGTTCGTGAAAGGATAGAGACCGGAAGACAAGGAATTCAAAGATGAAGACGGATTCCCTGGTATCTACATAGAGCGGCCTGAAAGTGATCCTTAAACCTCCTAAATATAAAAAGGAAAACAAACAAATTGAATCCACTAGTTGCAAGATTTGTTTGGAATCTACAGAACAATTAACATTGATTAGCTATAAAGTACACCAACTCGCAACAATAACTCATAATTTCATCTTCCGAGACACTTCAATAGAGAGTGAACATGACTCCCCACATACCAAAGACCAGCTGGAATTACGATGATATTCGATGGCGTAAAGACAGGAGTTTGCAGGAAAGAGTTGGCTATTACATTAAGCACGTCGGATCATATATAGTATCGGTCCTGTCGGAAGCTGGTGAGAGAGCATTTGGATACTTGAGAAGCAGACAAAACGAGCTAGGCTCGTCGTGGACAAAGATAGTAACCATGACATTCCGTAATGAGTTGATTGTTCATTATCGCGCACATAATCCGATTCTGCGGAGACCTTAACAACTCTCTTTGTTTCATTTAACCAGACGACATTACCAGTCGGCGGGAGAAGGGCTGATGATTGTGGGAGCCTGTCGGAGGAGGAAGGCCATGCATTGAGAGTGTGTCTGCGCATGATCTGCAATGAGCAATAGAGAAGGGGAGAGGAGAGATGGAGAAGAGATTGAAGGGGGAGATGTATTTCCATGGAAACAGGAGAGAAGGGAGAAGAAGAAAGAGAGGGCGAGATAATCAAAGAGATGATGGGGGAGAGATGGAAAGAGAGATGGAGCTCCAAATAGCAGAAAACAAAATGCGTCCTGTCTGTCTGTTGTGTAAGTTGCTTCAGAAGGTTTCTTTTTTTTTTCTTCTTCTTCTTTTCGAATCTTCGCTCTCTCCGACTATTCCTGGGTGGTGCCCAATGTTGCAGCATACGGATGCTTCACTCTTCCCTCTGTCAATAACAGAACGTCTTTTGGGATTCTTCGCGGAATAAACAGACACCAAGCCGCCTTCTTAAATTCACTCCTACTATTATTTTTTCTCCGAAATGCGACAATCGGGTCAATTCTGACCCTAAATTGATCATGATTAATCTAACTTTCGAAACGGAGCAATATTTAGTGGGCCATTTCAATTCCATTAGACGTCCGTGGGTCACAAAAATCCATAATGTACTTCTTTTCTTTGCTCTGCGGCTTCACCTTACTCTGCGAATTTCGTTTTGCTTTTTTTTAACCTTTACACATTGTTACATGCTCTCATTCGCTTTCTGTTTTTGTTTTTCCTTTTGGCTTTTTCTCTAGCGCATTCTTCTGTGCCGCCATAACTTACAAATTTGTAAGAAAAAACAAACAAACGCGGAGCTTAGTTTGCAAGACAATGTTTGCTTCAAGCCCTTTTTCAATATTGCTATATAAACTAAATTGTATGTATGTCACTCCTTTTCTCTCTCTCGTTCTTGACTTATTTACCCAGTCTATTTCAATGTTTATCTATCAAATTTACAGCATTCATGTCCCCCGTTTACTCAATTCCTCTTCTCTCTTTTTTCAGTCTGCAATTTCGGGGGGGGGGGGGGGGCTCTACATTGCAACTTTAATCGTCTAGCAATGACCAAGTAAAGAAGTTAATGTGAAGGAATCGAGGGGAAATAGTCCAAATGATCAATTTTGCATGTCATCCCTCTACCAACTTAAGTATCACTCCTTGTTTGAAATCAGCAATGACTTGAACTTTTCGTTTTGTTTATAACAAACGTTTGTGACGATGAATGACAACTCATATTCCACTAAGCAGAGCGCTCAGCAGTATTTTTTTCGTATGTACACACAGAAGGCGAGATGATGAAAAGACTGGAACAATTTTATCTCAAGTATACAATCATTATAACCCTAATCCTTTCTCAGTCACGATTGTCGTACTTGAGCTGGAGTACGAAACATAATCTAACGATTCTCGAAAAGGGGAGAAGAGTTTATAGACGTTATATAAAAAAAAGAGAGAAGGAAAGATAAAAACTCATAGTGATATTCATCATCCCGTAAATACTTTGATCTGATATTTACGTATGCTTGTTTTACATGTTGCGAATAAAACGATAATCGGAACATTATTCGTCGCTGCTTTGAAAGGCTATGGCTGCTGGAAAATAATTCATATATACTCTAATAATCAAGACGTTCAAGTTTACATGACGTTCCACAAACTTTCTTCTCTTCAAACCTACTGGGTTTTTTTTGGTTTTTTTTTTTGGTTTTTTTTTTACTGTGGCTTGCAGAAGTATGCTAATTTCGCTATGTTGGAATTGTGATTTAGAACAACAGGTTGATCGTTGATGAAACGATGCAATATTGTCCTCTGAATCAATTTGCAACGTGATGCATATCGCATTAGTGCCAGTATCCCTTAGCTTTGGTGAGTCAATCATGCTTTACCGTTTATAGTTAGTAATGTCATAGATTGATCGGATCAATGATCAATTCAATTCGGCAGCAATTTGAAAATCTCCTTTCACATCACTCAGCTTTGGTCTATCGCGACATGAGTAAAAGATAGATTGATATATAATGATGGAGCATTCATCTCTCAAATAAAGTTTGTTTGTGTGTCCCTTTTGCAAACCTGAAAACTCGATTCCTTTCATAAACTGGTATGTTGTATATAGAGTTAGGCAATCTTAGACCTTTTCAACAGAATAATGAAACTGGAAACGTCTTAATGATATATAGACACTTGATAGAGGCGGGAACAATACTATACATTCCAGTAAGAATCCTGCAAAAAAAAAAAAAAAAATCAAGCCGTTATTTTCGGCACAAAAAGGGGAGTACATTCTCGAGTGACATGTGGTGTGTTTTCCATTTCTTTTGCAAAAACCCCGAGATGTATTACCGAAAGATTTCACACACGATGTTGGGAGACATTATTTTCTTCAAACGAGTAAAATTTCGTGACGTTTGCAAAAGGGACATACGACCTTTAAGCTGCCAAGAACATGACGGCATGATCGCATGTCCTGAGGAAATCTCAGTATGTGACGTTGATGGATACGTGGGACGACTGGAAGTGAAAGATGCGGCACCTACTCGATTAGACTTCGGGCAATGAACTTTAAATCGTTTAGCCAGATGTGAATGACTTGATGAACGTGACGTCACGAGTCATGGTTCCACAGACTCTGCAGGAGTATACGAACATGAAGTGTTGATAGGCGTGAAAAAAAAAATAGGCTGTATGCCAGTAATTATCATTATCGGCACGGCCCGTGACGTCATAATGGGGCAACTGTATAAGAGCAAACTATCACCTTACCTGCCGCAAAATCATTCTTGGTTGCTGACAGACTATGAGAGCAAAGGATGTTATTTTGAAGACGTTTCATGATAGTTCTCACAGCTGTGCTTGGACATCATACTCATTAAAGGCATTCATATTATGGACGTACGGAGAGGAATAGAGTAATAATCCCCAACCCCACCCCCACCCCCACCCCAATCGTCATGATCATGATGGCGCGTTTAATTTCTGTATCATGGGTATGGTCCTTCACTTGACACGGTAACACTGGGGAAAGGGTCCAACTTATTCTGGCAAGACGATCGATTGAGCCTATTATCAAGGTGTCAATTACAAGATGTTGGAGCATTTGCGATCAGAAACCACATTAAGTGACCTAAAAATGATCTTGGTAATATTTCAGCATCGCTGCCGGCTGCTGCAATCTGCTAGATGATAAAACAAGACCAAAACTGGGACGCACAAGATACTAAATATGTGAACTTTCATTCCATAGAAATTTGCTACGAAAAGCACCTGTGACAGCGCTCCGATGGCAAGATTATTACAAGAGGAATTTAAACGTGAACTGTTCGCGATATTTATCATCATGAAAGGACATCACAGAATGATAAGAAATGTGCCTATGGTTGATTTTCATGTATGTTCTCGATGTAGATGAACAAAACTTGATATATTTGGTATGCAACTTCTAAACGATTTCCCTCAGAATAAATGTACTTGCAATACATTCACAATATTCACAGCATCGTCACATGGGGTTATTCCTGCTGCTTGTTGTCCCACCACCCCACTTTAATTCTTTCTCCTTCCAACTATATTTGATATCTGCATCACTCTTACTTACTCCCACCAGCTCACTCACTCTTTCACGACCAATTTATACAAAGATTTGTTTTTTGCCATAAATATATTATATATCTGCTTTCGAAATAAAGGACAAGCGCCCATAAGACGAATGGTCTCTTTAACATCTCTGCGAAGACGACGTCACGAATCCGGCGGCTTGATCCCTGCCATGCCTGCTAGCTTGGACATCGGAAACAAGTCATGACAACCAGGCCACTTTGTCCGGAGAACGGAAGAAAAGGGAAAAGGCAGAAATATAGAAAGTAAACAAATCTGTCCGTGGATGAAGTTAGCCGGTCGAAGGCCTAAAGGGGAAAGTTGTGTGGGGTGCGTTCGACTTGAGATTGTTGTACATCAGGGCGTCACTGCTAAGTCATTTTCTCTGTTCAAAGACAATGATGACGTAATACTCATCACCTCGTATCAAGACAAATGACTGTGTATTTCATTTTCAAATGTGGCAAGGAACACTTCCAGTTTACTGTGTTTGGTTTCGTCTTATGTGGTTCATTTTACCTAAATTCACCGGTCCATCGTGGCACCACGATAATTGCGGCGAAGAATTCTCAGACAAGCAGAAATGCATTGATTCCACGGACCTGTAAATACTCTCACATTGTGACCATGTTAATAGCTATAGCGCTGTCGATCCGTTTTTGGAGACAAGCATCACCAACCATGGAACTATACGTAGTTCCATAGAATCACTGCCATTGCGCAGACAGAAACTGCAGGCACGCGGGAGCACATTTTTTATTCCCATCAGAACACTCTCCCTGCAGACGGTATAGAATCATATTTTGTATATACAAACACGCCCACACCTACGATCTCAAAGACATTTTTTTTTGCTATCTTTTATAGAAGTCACTAATGCTCCAACAATTATCGCTTGAGCCGTGCCCAAAATCGCACTGAATCCAATTAGCACGTGCAGGAGAGGAGACTGTCTTGAGAAAGCCAATTTTCACACGTGACAAAGCCTTGATAATGCTCCCGTTGTATATATTGGCTCATGCATGCGCCAAGGAGGAGCATACTTTTTGGAAGAAAGTCTTTCAAAATATGATATACTCTGTCTCGGTGGATTTCAGGAGTGAATAGGGAGAGGTGGATAAAAAAAAAAAAAAATGTGAATATGGATCGCAGCTGAAGTGTGATCAATAGGTGCCATCAACACAGCGCAGGCGATAAACGCGAGAGGGGGAGACGGCGGGAGATCGCTTGATTGCAGAAATGTGTTGGAAAATGTTAGTCAAAATCTGACAAATCGCGCTGGCAGTTTTTTTTTTTCTTTGGGATCCAAACATCTACGACAGGCAGTGACTAAAGTGAAGTTTACAAAAGAAATGTGACAACGCTTGCTGGAAAGATTTGCTTTGAATACTTTGAAAGCTTTGGCGAGATTGCAAGACCACTCTGTCTGGAAAGTATAATCTGAATGTTTAATTAGTGTGCTGCAGCATTTTCAATTCTTATCCCTTCTCGCTTAAATTTGGACAAGTTTATTAGTAGAGCAGTTAAGCCCTCAAAATCATGAGAATTGTGCAAAATTTGACTAAAGCATGAAACTTTCACCAGTGTTAGTACATACCATAAGATTCATCTTAAGATCGGGAGGTAAGTCTGATTTGACCTCTGATGACCTCCAGAGGTCAATGAACTTTAAATATCAAAATATTGATGTTTGGAGGCATTTGTGAATGATAGGCCTAGATCTTGGGTACACTGCACTAAAATGCATTTGTACTACAAATCTTCCGTTTCCACAGGGCATTGACAGGTTTCTACCTTTGACCTCTGATGACCTTTAAAGGTCAATGACCTCAAAATACCATAATATTGATCTGTGATGTTATTAGTTAATGATAAACATGGTTAAGATGTGCAAAACAAGCATGTCTGTTTTACACTGAAATTGTCTTCATATTCCAAAGAGCAAAGACAGGTTTCTACCTCTGACCTCTGGTGACCTTTAGAAGTTTTTATGACCTCAAAATATCATAATATTGATCTGTGGTGTCATTAGTTAATGATAAACATGGTTAAGATGTACAAAACAAGCATATCTGTTTTACAATGAAATTGTCTGCATATTCCAAAGAGCACAGACAGGGCTCTACCTTTGACCTCTGGTGATCTTTAGAGTATGTACAAAACAAACATATCTGTTTTACAATTGTAGCCCAGATGGCTACTAGCACATAAAATAAAGAATAAAATAGAATAGAATAGAATAGGATAGAGAGTAAAAGAAAACAGAACACTGCATTCGTTTTCCTACAATGTAGTCACCCTGTGACGTCAATATGCTCAGTATTTTCCCCTTCTTGGAGTTTATGAAACCGTTTATCTTCCTTCCAGCTATTTTTTTTTCTTGTCGAAACCCCCTCTCCCAAGAAAAGTCTATGGTCATAGAGATTACAAATTAGACATTGGCTACTTTCCCCGCTAGTGGTCAGTTCCAATGGCTCTCCATCCCCAAAGTCCCGCACCAAATTACGGGGAATGACATGATGGCGTGTTTTTACCATCTGATCCCTCAACATAAAATGATCTTCTGAGCTGGAAGGTCGCCCTCCTGCCAGAATTTATCCCTCTAAAGGGCTTTTTACACTAGCAAATTTTTGCTTGGTCCCGTACCGACGGTGGGGCTCAGGGGAGGGGGGGGGGGGGGTCTTAGCCCCACCAATAAGGAATTCATTTCTAGTGAACACCACACCCCAATATAAGATTGAGCCAATGAAATGCTTTAGGGTGAGGAAGTTTGTTAGCAAATTACTTATTAAAAAAAAAAAACATGTTTGAGCCGAGAAATCAGTTAGAGTGGCAAGCTGTAAATTTGATGACAAATCCAATATCTATGTATCTGTACAATAAGAGGGTCGCCGGCTTGGAGAAGGTCGTAAGGAGCTTTTGAGAACTTACACAATAATGACGTTGTCTTCATATATGTATATATATATATATATATATATATATATATATATATACATATGTATATATACACATATATATAAGAGAGAAATCGTTCAAGAGGAATGACTTTAATTTACGTTTGAAGACATTTCAAGAGATGTAGTCTGATTTGTTAAGGGGCAAATCATTCTACTGTTTTCTTTTGAACATGTATTGTGTTGAAAAGTTCTTCGCAAAATTCCAGGGAAAATGTGTACATGAAAATTCCGATATTCAAAGCATGTAATGGGAAATGCAAACAGTATGTGCGAATGCTTCTATGTTTCCTGTTAAACTTAGTTGTGAGTGGGTAAAAAAAAGTCTCGCTCTACCATGTCTACACCACAAGACCTACGGATATCTAAGCTGGAGGTGGGTTGGAATGTCTTGTTTAGAGCATCAACCTAAGTACAGATTATTGGCACGCTATCTTTTGAAGAGAAACAACACTTTGTTTCACATTGTTAGTGGGGAAAAGAAAAGAAAAGGAAAGAAAAGAAAAGAGAAGAGAAGTCTCGCTTCATGAGAGATGTTCAGATCCCGCTCTACACCACAACGCCTCGGAATACGGATGTCAAGGCTGGAGGAGGGTTGGAATAGAGCACCAACAATAATTGCAGATTAATGAAGAGGAACAATACTTTGTTTCACACACAGAAAGACAGTTGATAATTATCCGCTCGCGTGAAATCAAGCAGAAATTTTTCAAAACATTTCAAGAGGCATCTTGGTGAATTACAGTCTGTTAAACATGTCAACATAATGTGAAAAACAAATTGAAGGTCACCTGCAATAGGCCACCTGCAATACAGCCTTGCATTTTCCGACATCACAACTTCACATGAAATAATCAACACGTTCCATATTATACTCGTGATGGAGAGGGAAAATAATAAACAACATTGCAAGATTGATGAAGACAACAGACGGGAACTGATTTCACGTAAAATACATAAACATATACATACTACAGTATATGTATTTTGATTTCTCCATGCATTTTCCCATATCATTACACACAATCATTGCACATGTATACTTGATATGGTGTTCAGCTCACTGTGTGCAGACTGAGCACGATCCGATAATTCAGAACCTTTGCCTGAGAAAGGATTGTAGCCTATCCCGCGAGTCAAAAAGAAGCTTTCTTATCATCTCGTGCATCCTGTACTCTATGCGCAATGCACCCATCATAGAGACAAGTTTGCCTTCACCCAAACTGTTTAGATATTGCCAATGGAAGACTCTGATGATCGCATACAGTGGCTGTGCACCTGGAAGAACGCTGGTCTGACCTCAGGATAGTTAGTGGTGGAGATCTGTGTGCCTATCCGTGCAATGTAAGCTCAATCGCGTGCTTCACTGAAGACGTAGATGCTGCCCTGTCTTGAAAGAAATCGAGGGTATACATCTAGACCAATTTCAGCAGGAGGTTACACTGAATCATCACTTGCTGGTAGAGAGTTTTAACTGGATGATATTACCCGCTGCCATATTACCCTGATTCACACATTGGATGCAAACCGGATGGCGGCCATATTGGAAACAAGCAACATTAGGGCATGGGGGCACAACTCTTGGCCAGGCCCAATTGTTGAGGAGTATCGAGTATAAATAACACAATAAGAGCAAATAGTAGTTCCACACCTATTTGGAAGTGAGGTACCTAAAGATATCATTTAAAAAAAAAATGCCCCAAGTTGCCTGACTTAATGACCTAAACTTAACTGGATGACAATAGCAAGACACAGGATTACTTCATGTGGAATGCATGTTAGGCCTCACAGTATGTCGTTTTCCAGATGGTCCATGACGTCACTGTATGTTTCAGGACCATGAGTGGGAGTCAGTCATCGGAACCATACAGCCCACGAGCTCGAAATTAGGTAGCATTGCCCATTGCCCATGAGCTTGACACTAAGTTGAGGCAAACCAGGCCCATAAGTGTCCGACACGTGGGGGGGGGGGGGGTCCACGAGACCAATACACTGAATAGATTAAGCTCTCTGAAATACATATATTAATCTCGTACCGTATGCCAAGTTCTCCTCGAGTGTCGAGCTCGCGGACCGCACAACTTGTGGGCCTATCATATTTGATGTCGAGCTCATGGCCCTTGTTCATCTAGGCCCGAATTCTCAAAGCTGGAATAACTATTCCGCGGAATAGTTATTCCGGGGAATAAGTTATTCCACCTTTTAGAATAGATTCCGGGGAATAAATCGCGTCATTTTACGTCACGAGGGCCTGATTTGCATAAGAGGCGTAATAAATCGGCGGAATAAGCGGTGTAATAAAGTTATTCCACCTTTGAGAATTCGGGCCTTAGTGTTTAGGTCACAGGATGTATGACTCGTGAGCTGCGTAACTCATGGGCTGTACGACTCTTGAGTTGTTTGACTTGTGATGTACACCTGATGAGATGGGCCTGTTGTTTTCTGGTTAGCATCTTTCACCCTTTCATCCAGTTCAAGGGACTTTGCCATATGCCTGTTCACATACCATTAAGCATCAACCCAAAACATGGTACTCCTCTCCCCACTTTCCATGTTTAAGCGTACAAATTTTGTCCAGTGCAAATTTGATAATGTTGCACATGATTTCATGCAACCTAGGCTGCACAACTAACCCAAACATAAATATTATACAGTATGTCCCCCCAAAAAATATAAAATCAGATTTTCGCATTGATAACACACAATGTGATTTTCTGAATGCTACTCCAGGGTCTTAAAATATAAAATTTTAGCTCTATTTTGCAGTAAACTCCATTCGATTTGGTTAAGCGGTCACAGAGAAATGTGGATTGTTTTAAAGCATGTCATGAGTTTGATTCTTCCAAGTTTAGCACTTCGATGATCTTGTGTGTGAATACAATAGACAGAACTTGGAGGGAAGAGATTCCTGACATCTTCTACAAAAATCCTCATTTCTCTTTGACCACTGAAGCAAATCGAATGGGGTTTCCTGTAAGATGTGGGCAATGAGGCACAGTTTCATACCCTGAATTTGTATTTAGATTGATTCAATATTTTTAAAGATATCATTGCGGAGGGTCCCGTTGTGTATGATTTTTTTTTTTTTTTGGGGGGGGGGGGGACATACGGTATTTGATGTCACTGTCATTACTGAAGACACGTAAGCTTCATTTCTGAAGTAATTGACCGCTCACATTCCTGAAACATTTTACTATGAACCAATGCTCTGTGGAATATGCATACATGCTTTGATTATAACGTCAAGGCGTGATTTGTAAAAATGATTAAACTTTTTGGATTAAACCAATGAAGCCAAACATAAATAATTGTAATCCTACACAAATTTTGATATTCTAAAGTCTGACCTCACATTGACCTTAGATGTCAAAGTTGGCTATATACAGGGTAATGACCAATGTTCTGTGGAATGAGGAGACACTTCTATTGTAGCATAAATGCTAATAGCATAATGCGTGATTGCCCACCAGGTATACAGTTAACCATTGAATATACGTCAAATATCAATATTCTGATATTTTGAGGTCATTGACCTGTCACAGTCCTCGGAGGTCAAAGGCAGAGACATGTAAATAATTTCCCTTGATCTGAGGAATAGGAAAGCGATTCAGTTGTAACACAAATGAATTTTTAAGACATCGTTATCATGTTTATCATCAACCAATTGCACAAAATATCAAAATTCTGATAATTTGAGGTCATTGACCTCTGGTGGTCATCAGAGGTCAAAGGTAGAAACCTGTCAAGGATCGGTGGAACATTGAGGCAATTCCACTGTAAAAAAAAAACAAACAAACAAACATGGTTTAAGTACATCATTGCCGTGTTTATCATTAATCAATGACAAAATATCAATATTCTGATATTTTGAGGTCATTGACCTCTGGAGGTCATCAGAGGTCAAAGGTAGAAAACTGTCAGGGTTCTATGGAACATGAAGACAATTCCATTGTAACAAAAAATAGTTTTTAGTACATCATTACCATTTTAACATTCATCAATGACGCAAAATATCTATTTTTATCAAATTTTGAGGTCATTGACCTTTGGAGGTCTTTAGAGGTCAATTCAGACTTACCTCCCGATCTTAAAATGAATCTTATAACATGTACTAACACTGGTGAAAGTTTCATGCTTTAGTCAAAATTTGCACAATTTTTCGGCTTATCTGCTCTACTATATCGAAAGAATAAAAACAGAAGAGTTACCGCGTCACGATGCTGAAATGGCTCCTCAGTCATCGATGGATTGTCTATACTAATGTTTTAATTTTCTTCCTTTAAAAGCATCCCTCATCCCTCCCTCTATACTGTATATCAATGTAAATCATTGCCACCCCACCCTAAGCTTTCAGTCTCCTTAAACACTGTTAAAGAAGAGAATATCTTTCGAAGGGGGAGATAGTTTGGTGAAGTATATTTGCTTATCGATGAAAAAAAAAAATATAAACACAAGAAGGGAACCAAAAAATATGTAAGCCTAGGTCCTTTTGAGCAATGCACAAGATGACTTTAATGAAATCAAGCGAACTTACGATATCATGATTGAAAATAATCACGGAAGACTTAGATATTTGTTACGTGTCCTTCAAACAAACAAAAAATCTCGACATTATTTGGTCAACGATTATTACGTGAATCACAATGTAATGAATTCAGAATTTATAAAATAAAATTGTAGTTTCGGGCAAAAAAAAAACGCTATACCATGACGGCTTTTTTTTTTTTCGAGAAACCTGCGGACACAGCGGTATATCTGATTTATATGTTTGACGACAATGAAACAACGATTTGCTACGATGTCGTCAACTACTTTTCATCTATTGCATTGCAATGCTCTATGTTCCTTAAAAAATCAGTCATTCCATAGATATCCCACTTGCTGAGCCAATGAGTTCCACTAACCTTTTATCTTCTACGAACGATATTAGCTCAGAACACATTTATTTACACCGGCCAAAATTAATGCCATTCCCTGATCTCTTCCCACGTCCCTGCTGAGTTATATGAAAATTGTTCCTTCTATAAATTATATTCATTTAAAAGGAGATCGAGGTTTTCTCTTTTAAGCTCTAATTATTCCACAGAATCGATTTTTAGCCTATAGGTGTATTTTGTATAACTCACTCGCAGAATCTGCATTACCACCTACATTATCACCACTATTGCCCGAATACAGTTAGGAAACGGATTAGAGTTTCTTCAAGTCATATCCGCAATCATTCTCTACTTTCCTTTTCCTTTTCGCGAGTCAAAATATCATTTTTCTACGTACTTCGAAGGTCGCTGTCCATATTGTATTTTGTTGCCTTGTTGTCATGTTAGTCTTGTCTAATTTTGTCTTGTCATGTCAGTCTTGTCTGCAATATTCTTGTTTGTTGTCTAAGTCTCATTTCATTTCTTTTTTAAATGTCTAAACTTTCCTCTCCAGAGGGACCCTAATACTGCAAGCATCGTCTTTTCAGTGGGCCGTCCTTTCAGTTTTTCGTACATTGCACATTGTTCACTTCACATTGTCTTATTTACATTATTTTCTGCAACAAGAAAAAAAAATGGAAAAAGCGGAAATGAAAATAAATTCGAATTGAGTTGAATAATACTGAAATGAATTGAATTGCACTTCCTCTAGAAATATTTCTTTTGTGTGAGGTGATCCTCCTTCAGTTCTACTTTATTAATTAAGGACACCCCCAACAAAACAACGACGACAACAACAAAGAAAAACATATATCAGGTTACTAACATCGATTTCTTCATCTTTTTTAAAGCAGTCCATCACTTGTTTCAATCAAACTTTTCATACTAGTTTGTCCATGCTCAGCCGCCATGCGTTATAAGAACTCCATATGCAATGCACTTTTAATTTGATGACTGTCTGGAGACGGCTACTAGACCAAATCGGCCATCAGTTATTTTTTTTTTTCAGTATCTGTCATTTCAATGTCATATTCTAAAAATGAATCTAAATGAGAAGAAACATTCTCGCAAAAAAAAAAAAAAAAAAAAAAGATCTCCCTGAGCTTGGAATGATTTCTTCCAATTTGTGTACAAAAGAACCTTGGTTTCGCACGCTAACCTTTTTGGGACAAAATGAACTCCTACTTAATAAAAGAGTACTTTCTCTTCTGCTAATTACAAATTCTCTATTCACTATGTGCTTTTTGAACGCACTCAAACCAAATCCTATTAATTAAAGTAGTATGTGGTCTATTCTGTTTTATTTGTCTTTTATCGCATTTACAACAACAGCAGTGCAAAGAGAAAGATACATGGGTAAACCAATGTCAGCCTATAGATTAAAAATTTATAAATCTATTCAGATTGGAGCTTCATGAATGCGTGAGTACAGTGATTGACTGGGAATCCTATTTCTACATGTACGTGTAATACAATCGTGAGGCCACTAATACACTTAAGTGTCAACAATTAATATTCATACGCTGTCTACAAAAGTGACCACCATGGTAAACTAAGTTTTTGCCAAATGGTAAAAACTAAAAGATATCCACGTCCTCGGACAAGACACGTACTCAAAAGAGAAAAGAGCAAAGCTTTCTGGTACTCTTACGTCATGGGAGAAAAATACACACTTCTACATTTCTATACACTTCTTGTGCGGTGTGTGTGTAGATGTTGTTGTGTGTATGCTTATTTATGTGTGTGTGTTGGTGTGTGTGTGTGTTTGGGTGTGTGTGCATGTGTGTTGCGTGAATATGTGTGTGTGTGCGTGTGTGTGATAGTGAGAAAGAATTATAGAAAGGAGAGAAAGAGGGGTTGGGGTGGGGAATTAAGGGAAATCTGCGCTAAAAGCACAAGCAATATTGACGAGCCACGAGAGACAAGGGAGGGACTGATCCAAGCGTGAGTCCCTCGTCCGATTGAAAGTGACATCATTTCTGCAGATGTCGGGAAAGCAGAGCGAAACGGTAAATCTTCTGGGAGAAAAAAAAAAGAAGAAAAAGAAATATCTCTTTATTTCTGTCTTCGTCTGCATCTACACCACAGGTAAAATGATGCAACAAATACAAAACGTGAATATTTCCAGTAGGTCATACAGCCTAAAATTCGATGCTGTTATGGAGGTCCTGGAGAAAATATTGTTAAGGACAAGGTATCAACAAAGGAGGAAAATGATAATGATATCTCGTTAATGATATGCAACAAATACAAAACGTAAATATTCCAGGAGGTCATATTGCCTAAAATTCGATGCTGTTATAGAGGACCTAGAGAAGGTATTGTTAAGGACAAATTTCCAACAAAAGAGGAAATGATATCTCATTAAAATGATAAGCAAAGAAGTAATAGAAGTGGTGATGCAATAATGTTTGTTCGATCATAATGATGACACGGGAGCCAGAGAGTCTACCACCCTTGAAAGGGATGGTATAGTATTGGTTGAGGTGAAAAATTCAGCTTTAAACTTTTTGTAAGATACAAAGTGAAACAAAGAGATCCTAATAAAAAAAGGATTGCTTTATTACTTTGTTTTTGGATGTCTCAGCCATTTTAAAACCAATTTTCATCAAATAAACTTTGAATTCCTCTGAGAATTACATGCAATTTCTTGTTTTATCAAGGTTTTTCAAAACTGTACCACCCCTTTAAGAGGGCTTCGGACAAGTCTGTGACTTCCTTACCTTTGAGTATAGGTCTATAGAGAAAACTCACTTCTCCCTTGTTGTCGTTTGTTTTTAAACTTGACCACGTACAAACGAACACATGCTTATATATAGTAAGTACATATGCTTTTCAATACCGCTCCCTTCTTACTGAACATCGATTCTCTTGCTGTGGTTTATGATGTTGACATGATTGTATGATATTCTTGACATAAAAAACAGTAAGGTATTCTCTATTATACACCTGTACCGATCATGCCGATACCATGATGTCTTCTGGCTTTTCCTATTTCAATGCCATGAAAAAAGATAATCTGTCATTTAGATTGTCTGAACCATTAAATTCTCATTTTGATTCTTAATTTCGCTTATTTTAGCAGTTGTGTGAGAAAAGGGTTGTCGTTAACAAGACCAGATCAGGCAACGAACAGTACCCTCTGGAGATGGCTATATTTTGCACATTTCTCCATTGTATAACAACGGTCATGTCCATTAGTGGACCCTAGACTGCATGAGCGATGGTCATCTAGGTGCGACGCACCCCTCGCCTTTCATGGGCTTTCTTCCGGGTGACGGTGCGATCGATTGCTTGGTCATGGACGTCTCCGATATTGTCTCAATGTCTGCGTTTTGACGCCTGCATCTGTCATCCCACTCAATCGATAATCTAATTTTAATGCTCCCTCTATCTCTTCACTGTCACTCTCATCCTCCTATAGCTCCCTCCGTCCTTTTTTCTCCTGCACTCTCAGAGATGTCTCCAAGTTTGGAGAAAGACACATCACAAACGCTAATTGATCATGAACTTGAGAAATACTATAACAGTAGTGGGCCAGGGGTTGTCAATATGTCAGGGTCATATCGACCAATAAAGTCAACTCCGTGAGTGAGTATGCATGCAGAGTGTAATCAGAAGTCGTTGAAATTATGGTCATAAAGCTGTTTGATTGCCCCCCCCCCCCGACCCCCTGAGCCTTGATTTTGCGTGCTTTAGCCGGAAACACGTCATAATGGTCCAAGGTAGACGTGCGTGCTTGCATACTGAAGAGACTGTATTGATTTGCAGGTGTTGCACGTAGCACTTGGATAAAAAAAAAAAAAGAAGATAAGTAAGAAAGGGGGAAGAGTGTGTGTGTGTGTGTGTGTGTGTGTGTGTGTGTGTATCTCATATTCTGTGGACCGTTTCGACGACCTCTAATCTTAAACCCTTGTATATTGTAAACGCTTTGTGACGTACATGTAAGTCAAAGTCATACCCTTATGACATTAACCTTAACACTATTGATTTGATTAATTACGATCCATCTATAAAACTTTTTATTTGAAAACATAGTTATGTTCAATGCCTAAAAATATCAAAACAACTCAAACATAACGTTTCACGCAGCTCATCAGCGGTAAAACACAATGTGTGTGTGTAAGAGAGAGAGAGAGTCGCACCTCATGCACGAAAAAGATCCCGCTCCATTCATTCATTGCCCTGAGCAGGGTGCATAATCCGGTGACGTGGTCCCGCCTCACATCCAACGGGACCCCTGCAGGGAAGACCAGCTCGTGCAGCTGAATATGGTCTATATCTAGCCATTTTCTCAGATGGAAAATGAAACAGACAAACAAACAAACAAACAAACAAACAAACCTATCAAGGACACCTGAAGAGGAAACCGAATGCACCAGACATAATGTTGCAAGACATTATGGTGAAAAAATGTAAAGAGCAAAGATTTTGTTGAATGAATCAGAAGTCCGTTCTACTCATCCCTAGGCACCAAGGATATTATCATGTTTTCCATTCTGTCAAAACTCTGCAGTCTAGATTGTGCAAAGTCTTTTCCAATTTCAACATATTTAGTACCGTACAATCTTATAGACATACAGACATAAATAAAAAAAAAAAAAAACAACTCAATCTATAGTTTCGTGACTCGATATCCGCGCTCTACTTTCGGAGATCTTTTGTGCCTGTCAAGTCATGGAACGCATGGAAAAATTTTCCCGCTCGAATATCGAGAGCTGTTCGTGATGAGAGCTCTAAGATCTCAATTACACGGAAGAGTGTTCATCAGAGACGAGAAAGGGTTTGGGTTCCCGTTTGTCACGCAACCATGGGTAGAGGAGCGAGAGAAAGTTATATCATCAGGAGCATGAATGATAAAGAAATGAGAGAGTGAGAGAAACATACTACATCTATATACTATCATGGATTTGGGGGTCTAAAATATCTTCATTCTAATCAACTGACCTTTCCGAACAAGATAACGACCATGAGATCATTCTACAAATATGTTTTGCTTTGTCATCCTATTCTACTAAAAAGAGAACGGGGAGGGGTAAAAGGGTGAGGTGGGGAGGTGGGGAGGGGATTGACGAGAGAGAAGGGGGTTGAATGATGTCTGGAAGGAGAGGAAGAGGAGGAAAAGGAGTGATAAATCCATATATTAATACTCATGATAGCAATCGTATTGATTCCTTTAAAAAAATAGGTTGACGAGCTGGGAAACCATCACTCTATTCATACCTATCGACGCTTTTCAGTGTTTTCTTTCGCGTTTATTCTCGGTGGTACGGGGAGAGCTTGATGGATGAATACTTTGGTGAGAACATGACGAGGTGTCTATAAACACATTACCGTGAGATAGATGCGTGGCTGACAGACAGGTTGCCTGATGTCAAGAAGGATGACTGAATGTGCCGTATTGTGATGAACAGTCTCGATTTTTCATGCGGAAAGGACGGGATCAAAGAAAAAATAAAGTCTGGTGTTCTGTTTTCTTTTTGCTTTTTTTTCAATTTCTTCAAAAATGGGCAGAATCATGAAAAGACATGACAACTGTTACATGTAAACATAATGTCGTAAATCACATGATGGCGGCAAACATTATGCTTGGCGGTAGTAGAAGAAAATGCTTCATCATAAAATTACTAAGGAGTATCAATAAGGAGGGGGGTCAGTAAAGCATGGTCGACATTGATCATCTCAGGATATTGGCATCTGATTGGTAAGGTTCGCTCACTGCGTAAACCCGCCGTAAATGATGGCATGATTCGAACTCATTACTGTAAGATTGATTCAAATATGGCGGGAAGAATGACAAAGCGGGATCAGATGAACATCTGTCATTTCTAATGCTACGTCAGAAGTGACGTTCTGTCAACAAACACATCAAATATCATGCACTTCCTGCTACGTCATTAGCCCCTCTATATATTTTTCAGAACTCACTTCCGAATTCGCAACGTCTTCTCAACTTTGAGAGCCAAAGAAAAGCCTTCTCTAAGTCCTATCACTTTGCACGTCCACTGTAGAGGGTCTGTGAGCCATACTTTCACCAACATCACAAACTTCCCTATGACCGAATTGAATTACAACTCCTTAACAAGCTAGGCCAACATAATGTGTAATTGCCCTTGACGTCACCGTCAAGACAATAGCCTTTGAGTCACGTCATACTGTATAGTGGAAGAGGGGCAGGGTGGGGGCGTTCCAATAATGAGATTTAATCTTATATCATAGCTTAGAATGTCGGATCTGTAAGGTTGATCGGAAAGAAAATGTAAAAGTTAATCTAATATCTCTCCTTCCTATTGCAAGTTGCAGACGTCTTAAGTAGCACAAGTAAATACACGAGGAAATAAGGTATTTTTTCACCACTTTTATTTTTTCTTTTTTTATGAAAATACACCTTATCTCGACTTGTATACTGACAAGGGCAATATAATTCACCCTGCTTTGAAAGATGTAAGCCAAGAGCTCATTCATTATGCTAGAAAAATTAAAACATGATGAATTCTCTTTAAAGTACTTATTTAACTCCTTGTCCTGCAGTAAGTTCTAGACTATAGTCTTCGTATCCACCGATGGCGGCACAGAAACTTAAAAAAAAAAAAAACTTACAACTTTTCAACGGATTGTCCGATTTTCTTTAAACTTCTCTGATCTGTTCTTCTGATATTGCTGCATTTTCTCAATCCACATATTGAGTATCACTCCTCTTAAAGCAATTAAATGTCAAGTCCTTGAACCGTAATGTGGTAAGATACACCTCCATTTGCAACAAGTGATATAATACCATCCCAAGTACAAATCAGTTTACAGCCTGGTGGGACTCTTTCCCCGATCAAGATTGATTTTGTTAATTTGCGGAGAGGTTTTTCTGACAACTGCCAAGGGCGGGTCAGAATTCGCTGAGAGTTGTACTATTATCTCTCCCTTTATTCTCTCCTGAAAACGGAGCAGGTCTCTTGCCAGGAGCCCCACAGATCACTTTCCAGACAGCCGTTTGGTTTAGTTGTGTCCATCGCTCGGAGACAGGTTGTTGGTGGCTTGTATACCCGCTAGAGTATCTCGTCGACACGCCTTCCCTCAACCCCATCAGTCCGGAGCAACTTAGTACTTGTATATTAGAAGGGTTGCATGTTTATACGATTACCAAGATTACGGCAAGGTCGTGATGCGACACCGATGGCGACAGTCGCCCCTGACAAGCCTGATGATGATATGAGATGTCATGCTCACTTTCGTCATGCCTCAAATACCTTATCTACTTCCGATATGACCTGGAGGTGTTTCACGAAAAATCTCAGTCGATTCTAAGAATGAAGATTAACTTAGAATTACGGTACGCTGATGAGTGTGTCTTCAATGATATTCTAACGTTAACTCCTGTGTTCTACATGAAAATGAACATTTGCTGATATATAACATAAAATAGGTCACGAAAAATTTTCTGTAAATTTTGATAACAATTTGATATGGATTCTGATGAAAGTCGGATGAAACTGAACAGGGAAGCAAGTGCCACACCATTATATTAAGTCAATCTTAGCTTATAAGATTGACTTAGAATCTCCGTGAAGCACCTCCTAAAAACTGGCCCACTAATGCAAAACTTTACACACATTTTTGTTCCCTCCAACACGTCCAATTCCAAAGTTTCTTCGTCGGTACGATTCAACTCGAAATATGCCGCAATGGGTTCCGCTAAAAAACTTGTTCACTATTCGACAATTTACAACGTTGTATTCTCGCTTTTAATTTCAGACTGTACTTCAAGGTTTCTGATATCTAAAGGTTGCCCTTCATGTTAGTTAAGGCAGCAACTGATGAAGGCAAAAAGGTTTGACACTTATGAAGATGGACGTTAAAAAGGGAACAAAACCGCTTTGTATAAATACCTCCTCAATGAAAAAAATAGGAATGAAGGCAACTAGAACAAACCTTTGATTTAAGATAAAAAGTCAACGGATTTACTGTGCTGCTGTAATGACAGACGATCCATAAACATTGATGAATGTGATTGCAGCATCGTACCAGTCTGTCGTGTCTGTAGCAGAGATTTTTCCTCAGAGCCTCAACACTATCCAACCTTGAAGACAAAACAGTACCTCAACCTGTGAAGGTGACGATTTTCGACTTGCTCCAGAAATTACCGCCCTAGATATCTTCACACTCGAGTCATGATCGTTCTTTTACAGCTCATTAAAGAAACGCCGGCGTTCTAATTTGCACGCAGAGGTTTTAACAGGCGCCCGATTCCGCACCCTAATTCGTGTCTCGGAGGGCCCGTAGGCGCACGTTGCACCTGGCGTAAATACCTTGTTCTCGTTCTTGCATTCTTAACTCTGAGGCAACCTTTACGCTCCCTCCCTTTCTCCTCGTTCTCTTTATCCGTCTCTCCCTCTCTGACCCCCCCCCCCCCTTTACTTTTCGCATCTCTCTATCCCGTCCCTCACTCCCTCCCTCCCTTTTGCAGCCACCGGTGTTTGTTTGGCTTACCTGGGCAGGGCGGGTTCCCCCGGCAGCTTTCCGCCTGGGAGGACGGCCCGTAGCAAATCATGCCGCTCTCGGGGTGAGTGCACTCTCGACTGCGGATTCGCTCGGAGTCGCCGCAGGACTGGCGACACGCCGACCAACTTGACCACAAGGTCCACTCGCTAATGGCTAGAAAACAGAGGTGAGAGGAAGGGTGAGAAGTGTCTCTATCATAAACTTCGCAGGGTACACAAGCAAACGATTTCGTTTATCGATATTTCGGGTAGGATGCTTGGGATTGATTACCCCCCTTTGAAATGAGCATGAACTTTAACAATATTCGTAAGAGAGCATAATTATGTAAAGCTTATCTGTATCTTGTAAACCTAAAGAGCCTGCACTGAAGTCGCATAACTTAACTAAACTGTCGCACATTAACAGACGCTTAAGATAATAAACTTTAATATTGGTAGCCTGAAGCAATGAGTAATGTCAGTTTTCCGCCATTTATAAATATCATTTTACCATGGTTATCATTATACGTGTTCAAAACGGGTGTCACATCTATCTCACGAATCTTTCTTTCAGCAATACACGGACGGCGAGGTTGCACACCCACGCTTTTCAAGTGACATGAATATTATGACGTCATAGTAAGGACATCGCATAGAAATGGGTTATTATGCATATATGGAAAACAGAAATATGTACAGTCAGCTAGCAACCGACTCACTTTCAGATCGTTATCATTGCATTCAACTTTTATAACCCATTATTAGTAATAACACCCACTTCTCGGCAAACACTTTGAAATGGTCCGGAATACATGTAGTCAATGCATAATGTCAAATGAACAGATGAAAATCCACAGACAAGACAAAGGCAAAAGCAAGTTTAAACCTGGCATCTGACATTACCATAATGTAGTTCACTATATCTATATCAGTAATTCATTGACATTTCCATGTATCTGCAGGAAAGCTTAAGGATTTCTAGGGGTTTGGATTTAAGAAAAATAAGCCAATAGATGCGCTTTATCCCTTCAATGCGGTATGCCAAGTTTGAGAGACGAGAAAGAATATTTTCGACAGAAAATTAACTTCCCTATTCTTGGAATCAATCCCTATACATGCACCTCAAAACGAAGATATGAAATATGGGGGGGGGGGTGGAATATTTGTTCAATAAGTATTCATGACTGAAAGACAGGAAAATCTATGAAACAAAATGAAAATGGGTGCACATCACAGTATATAAAATCAAATAATATTTGTATGCGCCATCATGCGTCCCGACAAATTCTCCACTGTAACGACAAGATCGCAGGGACTTAAGGGAAGGTTAGAGATGCACTTTGGCGCCAAAAAGATGTCATTTTACGCGGAGGATTATCACCTGCCAAAGTCAGCTTTTTTCCCTTTTTTTCCCTTTTTTTTTCATTCCTCACTCCAAACTTCGGCCCTTTGAGGATCCAATTTCTAACCGACACAGTTCGTCCAACTGGGAATCATGTTGGCGCTCAATTTCTTGATTACATTACGAAAGGCATTGTCAATTCATTTGGAGAAACTTCAAAAGGGAAAAAACTAAAGATCTCACACGTGGGAGATCAACATCGAAAGAAAGAAAACAACTGTCACGTGCACGTCAAGTCAGAAAGAAAAAAAAAATGCGCAGAATAGAGCAAAATGCTACGAGTATCCCAGGTGGGATTTTATGTAAAATTATCGCAAGAAAGGCGTGAAAGACGTTAGGGAGAAAGTGGTGCAGACTCGACGAAAGGGGGTAAGTATGCAATGCTGATTCTTTGGATGATATTTGTTTCCTTTTGCCTCGATACAGTGAAAGCTACCCTACGTGCCACTGCAGTTGCTATGCGTGACGTCAAGCAGAGTTTGAAAAGGTGTGAAATGTTCATTGCAGTCACGCTGAACAAGAGCATTCATTTGCATCGTACTTATTTTGATTTATCTCTACTTGAGAATTATAAAATAAACTGAAATATATACAGACAAACAGTAAAACCAACAGATGGTCGGAATAAATGATAGATGAATGATAACAAAGATACATAGATCTACAGAATGGAGTCAAAAGGGGCCTGAGCTTTCGATTCTACAAAGCAGAATCTTTGTCAGAGGCAAAATGACAAACATGCAGGGTAAGAAGACACGTCATGTGGGCTACAAACAACATGCACAGGCTGTGAGAGGCTGGGGACACAGAATAAAGAAAAGAAAAGGGTTACATAAGGTGTCAAAGGCAGGGAGTCAAATACATCTACAGAAAACCCATATATAGGTAGATAAGAAGACAAACATTGATATAGGAAGGAAAACAAACAAAAAGAAAGGGGGATAGATGGAAAGTTTCAAGGGATGGTATATTTTTGGTTGAGATTGGGCTTCAGGTTTCAAACTTTCTTTATAAGATAATGAGAAACCCCTTATGAAATATAAACGAGGATGTGATTCTAAGAGTGATTCAAAGTTTAATTGATAAGAATTAGTTTTGAAATAGCCGTGATATCCAAAACAAAAGGATCAAAATAAAAGGCAGGACTCACCTTTTATTAGGATCGCATTGTTCTACTTTGTTTTTGGATATCTCAGCCATTTCAAGATCGATTTTCATCAAATAAACTTTGATTTTCTCTTAGAGTTGTATGCTCTGTACCATTTCATAAGTGGTTTCTTGATATCTCGCGAAAAGTTAAAAGCTCAGTCCTTATCTCAACCAATACTATAACCATCCCTTTAACGGTTGTTTAAGGGACAGATCCGTAGGCTTGATCATAACTGGGCGAAAAGTTGAAAAGATTGACATTTGTGTAGGCAGACAGAATGAGAGGGAGAGAAGGGGAGATAAATAGATATATGGATATCGGAATGGCTGCAGGTCTCAGACAGATAGTCATTCTCTGATATGCTTTTGACATTCCGTTTGATGGAGCTTTTGTTTGCAAATCGTCAGAGGGGGTCCTTGTAAAGAAAACTATCTCTCCCTCTCTCTCTCTCTCTCTCTTTCTCTTTCTTCTAAATCCCCACAGGTGTGTGTAGGCCGCCTTGAATGGCCGAGCAAACGGATATTAGAAATCAGACGAGAATCTCTTTTTCTTCTTTATTCGTTAAGTTTTAAGATGAGGTCAGTTTTTATGCAAAATTGCAGCGGCCCTTTGCGACTATGCCCTTTTATAAATTCAGCTGAAGTCTACATTGGGAAACTTAAACGTTCAACATGTTAAACATTTCTACACGTGGTGCCCGCAAAAGTTCTTTTGAAATAAAACTCTTTTAAAAGAAAATTCAAAACAAATTTTGAATAGTATTTTGAAGACGTGCAAACATATGGACGCCTACTGAAAAGTGTTACCGTGGGTTCATGAAAATGTGTGGAGTGTCGCATTATTGCAGAAGGGAGTTTATCGATCCCAATCTCTCGATGTATCGATCACATTTCCCGCTTCAATCACCGGCATTAGAGTCCAAATTAGCGGCTAGCATCTTGGGCTCGAGACCAACTCACCTGTACAATCGAAACCGTCGCCGATATACCCGTCTGCGCATGAGCAAGAGAAGGATCCGTGAGAGTTTATACAGAGCCCTGATGGATGACACGGGTTCTCCACGGCGCACTCGTCAACATCTGAAAGATAATCCGAAAACTCTTTACCGGACACCAGTCCAAACACCTGTGCGTGTGTGCACGTCCTTAAAACTGTGGCGGTATCCATAGAAACGCGAGAAATGAGTAAATAGTAATAACCAGCCAAAAATGGTGACGCTAATGTGGGCGAGGGGTGACAATGAAGATGTTTACGACATGACTTGACATGACATGATAATCTGAGATGCTGTAGATCTCAAGCAGGAGAACTCAAAAAAGGGGGAGGGAAAGAAAATAAATGATCGACCTAAGAGTAAAGATACAAAATGGTGATGACCAAGATGATAATTATTGTGACAATAATTAGAATAAACGAAATCAAACTTGTAAAATCGTGACTTTGGTTAACAAAGAGTAGGAAAAGAAGGAGTACTGGAGAAACACAAACAAACAAACAAACAAAACAAAACAAACAAACAAACAAACAAAACAAACAAACAAACAAACATAAAGTAGACGTAGAAAGATAAATGACCACGACGATACCGCAAAATCTCAACTTTTCTTCAGTGCATTAACACAACGGCCTGTCACAAAACGATAAAGTGCTTCAAAGTTGGAAGAAAAAAAATCAAACCTTTGGGTAGTAAGGTCAACAACTTTTTGGAAAATCAGATCAGCCTTAAAAAAAAAAAAAAAAAAAAAGTTGCTCAACCTGTCACTGCCATTTGGACGTGCAGAAATTTCCTTGGAGTATTAAAGCAGATCTAGGAAGGCAAAAAAACTACGGTAGATGTGAAATCACTGTAGAGTTCAACGGCCTCGAGATCCCCCAACGCCCTTTTCAGCCTTTATCCCATAAACCCTTGCTTGAGTAAACATAGGATTCGTCCCCCCCCCCTTCTAAGCACTAAATCCACTATCCTCCGTCAGCAGACATGTCTTCTTCATCATCACCATCTTATTCCTCCCTCCTTTTTTTTTCTTGCACTTGTTCTGCTTTATCCTCTTTATCATATTTCTTTTGTTGTTGTTCTTGTCAGTCTTTGCATTGCACACGGTACTTTAGGTGTGTTGTTGATGGCAGTGTGGCATGACGTGCGATCAATTTGGGCTGCTGCAAACCCATTTTACCTCTCTGCCATGGCAGAGACAGTGAAGTATAGACAAGAACCCTTGTCTGCTTCTGTTGTTGTTGTTGTTCTTTATGATACTTTCTATCGTTTTTACAGACAAGTCAAACCCATGGCGTCAACGCTATGACGCTTAGCCTACATATCATCACACTTCGCACAATTATTTGCAACATAATATAGTTCCCGCCCCCTTCATCCATCCTGCCTGAGCCACATCAACCGATGACAGACAAATTTGATTGGACATATTATTGTCAGGGCGAGGTCTGGATATTTTTAATTCTTTTTTCACCATTTTTATCTTCACTTCTTTCCCTCAAGGCACAAGAGTGCGTACTCATATCAAGCGAACCCCGTGAGTGCAGATTCAATTCCGTTTCATTTTTCATTGAGAAGAGAAGCCATGTGAATTTGCATATCGTTGTATCATGACTGTAAAGATAGAGCTCAATGGTATCTCGCCCCACTATTCTAAATAGGCTGCCATTCTGTCACTTGAAATTCGATCTCCCAAAGTTTTCGATAGCTCCGCCAAATTAGAACTCCTTCGTCTGCTCTCTGACATACTAGTGATATGATGCTGTGGTTGTTTTGATATCTAGCCCTCAGAAATTGATTCCAATCTACCCGTTTATTTCATTCCTCTCTTCTTCTTCTTCTTCTTCTTCTTCTTCTTCTTCTTCTTCTTCTTTCTGCGTTTCTTTGGGTTAGGGGGCGTCCAAATTGTTTGAGAGTTCACCGAAGTATCAATCACCGCTGCATATCATATTCCTCTCTCTCTCTCTCTCTCTCCTCTCTCTCTTTCTCTCTCTCCCTCTCTCTCTCTCTCTCTCCCTCTCTCTCTCTCTCTCTCTCTCTCTCTCTCTCTCTCTTGGTATGTCCCTGTCTGTCTATCTGTCTTATTTTTTTTCTTTCTTGTGTTATGTATTGTATTTATATCTTTAGGCACATTTTCTGTTGTCTTCCTATCAATGTATTTAAGCCCTTGCAATTATACATATCTTAAGTGATGTGGAATCTATAATCATGTAGCAGGAAGTTCTACAATAATAGAAATGATGAGAATAAAGCCCGCTTTAGATTGTTGGAAATTATCCAATCTCTTCCACTACGCATAAAAAAAACACACACATGTACGCACACACATACGGCTTTCGTGGATGCGAATAGGACAAAATCAACTCTTCACAAAAAGACGCTCAGAACACAATGTAAAATAATCGTTGGTTTGTATGTTTGTTTGTGTGTGCGTGTGTGTTCATTTTATATATCGACTCCGTTGTGATAAACAGATTTGATGAGACATATCTCTCTTTTAAATAGTGTCTTTGAGTGAAATCCGGGCACACGAGACACTGTATCTAATGGAGAAAAAATGTAATTTACATGCGATGGTTTGGGTTGTTGTTCTGCTCTCTGAGATGAAGGTAGACACGATTTTATTTGTAATGATAAATCGGTTAGGTTAAAACCGTACACTCTGATTTCAAGGTTAGTTCACGTACGTGACCACAAAGTTGAATTAATACCCGGTCTGACATGTGGGGGCGGGAGGACCCCCTTAATTGATCGTGCCCATTGTCCACTTTCCCTTATCAACATCTTCGGGTGGGGGGGGGGGAGGGTGGTGGAGGATGGTGAAAAAGGAGTACATGGAGAAGGCGGAGAAGATTGTGAGGAGAACAAGGAAATATGTCTTGACGCCAGGGTATCAATTCTTAGTTTGGGACGTCAAATATTTGTACATCCGCTATACATACATATAAAATGACGTGCCTTTGGTGATTACTTGCAACGCTGTAATCCCGAGAAAGGGAATGGGGGGATGGAAACGGATGCGGTCTGTGATAAATGAGTCATTTTAGATGTTTCTCATAACTCGCTCTCACCCGCACAGGCGGTGATGCCATCTCCGGCGAAGCCCCGCGAACACTCGCAGCGGAAGGAACCCTCCGTGTTGACGCAGACCGCCTCGGGTGCACACATAGTACTGGTCAAAAGACACTCGTTGATGTCTGCGCAAATGGAGAAGTTAATAGTCAAAAATGATTATCTGTGCTGATGATTATTTGTTGTTGTGCACAACAGCTGAAAGCAATGATAGCTACAGACACTAATAACCTCGAGAAGTATGTAAAAAAAAGAAGTCCAACAATAAGCAACGGCTCGCCTGCTGCGATCCGCATTACGACAACCTGAACATGCCAAAAGGCTTTCCATAGCAAAACACATCCAAAGGGACATTCCATTACCTACGCCAGAGTACTTCTGCCTATTATATCGTAGGGTCTTAAGTCATTATGCGATCAAAGTAACTAGACGGTGTTGTTGCTTTTCGGGTGCCTTTTTTCACTTCATCCAGTGTTATTAAGAATAATTTCCATATTCAGCTAATGTTGATGTTTCGATAAAAGTCTAGAATATGTTCATACAAACGGACATGTTTGATGACACAAAAGAATGCATTGATCATACATCGGGTGTCATGGTTGCGTGGCTGCTCACAATGATTTGTTTTCGCAGTATTACAGTTAGCTTTCCAACGGCCAAAAAATATTAAAGAAAATTTAGGCCTACAATAAGCAAGCGACAAAACAAAAACAGCATTGTGAAATTATAAGCATTCTTCTCATACCCTCTGTAGTTATTTACTTGTTACATGTGAAACAAATTATTTTCTGAATAAGTCATATACCTTCAGTTACTGATTAATACCGACAATATTGATTGTACGATATCATCGATACTATACTGCTGTTATAACTATATAAAACTATGTACATCCTATATGTAGTAGTCCCAAGAATGTGAAACCCATCTTCAAACTATACATTTCATTCTCGATGAAATCAGAAATTACATTTCTACGCTATACACGTACTATGTACATCTGTTGAAATGAAAGCTCAAGAAATACCTAATGAATAAAGCGTATCACGTTTCCTAGTTTTCTTCATACAGTAGTAACCATGTCCATGATTTTGGCACACTGTATAGGCCAAGATGGTTTAATGTTGCTCACGTTGAAATACCTTGATGTTTGCTCCAAAGCATTTGCTTTTATTGAGTTTGCAATGCAATAAGTGCGTCTTACGTAATAATCTGCCATGCCACATTAGCTAAATACCATGTCGTCAAGTGTATACAGCTCTTAATGAATACAAATCATTGAGCTGGGGGGGGGGGGGTGATTTCTCAGTTTCTTCCAATAGGTATGTTAACAAGTAGATGAAAAGTATGCCGAAACAGATATAAAATAAAATAAAATTGCTTACACATTTGAAAGTTTAAAACACTTTGCTATTAGAGGGCACTATATTCCAAAAGGCGATTAGCCTAACTGGCGATGGTGATTTCTTGTTCATGTGTGTGAGCAGGTAATAAAATTGTTTGGCTGTAGGGTTGTGAATTATAACCTTAAATTGATAGTTACTGGTATATGGCATTGCCGTCTTCATATTGATTAACAACAGCGCCCACGTTGTTCGGAGATTCATAACTTTGCTGTCTATTGGCGTCGTCAAAATCTCTTCCATATTGATTGATCGCACAGCTACATTACCAACAACTTTAATGGGACTCTTGGTCTACAGAGCAGAAATTTAACGAACTCTGTGATCAATCACATTAACCGCAATCACAATGCATATCTAACCGCCTGCTGGTCTTGCATTATAGTCGGTTGGGCATGGGTTGATTTTAATTAACGCTGATACTGATCATTTTGACTTCTCGATTGTACTTTCCAGGTAAGTTACATCCAGTAAGCTATGTTATCCCCTGGTTTCCGTTACCCCATTTTCCCTTTTATGTGTTTCATAGCAATCATCTTTAGTGCTTCTCAATGCCACTGCTATTGCAGATTCCTTAGCCCCTCCCACCCACCCCCATCAAGGCCCCACCCCCATCAAGGTCATTTGACGCTCTGCCATTGTACTGTATATATATACCAATAGTTTTATCATTATTTTGTCGCCGCCAAGTGGCAAGGATTTGCTGGTAAATGCGGAATCGCATAATATGTTCATGTATTCCAGTATAAATCAACGTGGAACTTGGGATGAGATGATTTGATGTCCTAATCATTTAAAAAAATATATACAAAATAGGCCAAGGTAACACCGATGATTTTTTTTTTCCTTGCTGGATATTCGAGGTCTATGTGCAAGTGTGTTATAAGACGTGAATGAATACAGAATAGATGAAAACTTGTCCACTTGTAAAGAGCAAATCTGGTGACCTTATGCCCTTCTTCGTGCATCACTATTCAATTGACTTGTATTAACAAAAAAAAAGAAATGAAAGAGTTTGTAGGAATTCCAGACCAGTTACTACTAATTCTAAGAAGAAAGAGTAAATTGATGCAGCACAACAGTGACACTTTCTGCAAAATCGGATTTTACGTAAGGAAGCTACAGAATTTTAGAGATTCGCTAATTTTTATAAAACGGTTCTCGAACAGTAGATATGAATATGCACATGAGTGAGCTGATGTCATCACCTCACAATTTTCCACTGATCGTGTCAAAAAATGCAATGGCAAAATCAAATTTTCGAGTGTAAAAACGTTACGTTTTTCCTGGCTGAATAACTTCAAATTAATGGCGAGTCAGATACATTAGCGTTTGAAACTGTGGCATAATCGCGCTGGAACGAAAAAGCAGAAAATGTCAAGATCTTATTTTCAAAATACATGGCGAGTTGTAAGGCAATGATATCCATAAACTCACTATTTTCAGATTATGTTTAAGAATAATTGTTTCGTGAAAACAAGCGAAACTTCGCAAAATTTTACCCATTTTGATCAAATCTTCACTGTTGTGTTTGCAAAATTGTACTCTTTCTGGTCAGACCGACCAGACTTTCCTTTATTAAAATCACACAAACAATGGGAGATACAGTCCATGTCATGGCGAGTCGTAGATGGGGTACTTCTTCTTCAGACCCTGTGGAAGTATGGTTTGAATTCTGTGAACGTCAGAAAAGGTACCGACCACATTTTTAACAATTCGGACGTATTACCGAGAATTCAGGATTTTCAAACAGCTATATCTGCTGGGTATAATAAAGACATAGGTAGGTCTATATTGTGACAATTCAGCTTACCAATGCAGCCTGTTCCATCCTGCACGTATCCAGACCGACACTTGCATACTCGTGCGGCAAAGGGCCCGCTGCAAACTTGGTTTTTTCCTATAAAAAGACCAAGGTTATTTTGTTGCAAAAACAGATAAATAGATAGATAGATACGTGTAGATAGATAGATAGATAGATAGATAGATAGATAGATAGATAGATAAATAAATAAATGAATAAATAGATGAATAAACACTTAAATGAATAGGTAAACAGTAAGTGAAAAAAATAAATAAATAAAGTAATATTCAACAAATAAAAATCAAAGGAGTGAAGCAGAGGCTTCACAATCATGCCAAGATGGTCAACACTACACGTATGTGGTTTGATAACGTGTAAACATGCTTCTGATCACCACCATTGGAACGTCTTCAAAAGTGGGGGCCTACTTCCGGGTTTCATGAGCTAACAAGCAAGCAAGCAAGCAAGCAAGCAAGCAAAAAAAAAAAAAGTCTTCAGCGCAAAAAAAAACATAACCTTACCGCGCTCACACTTCAAGGTTTCTATCTATTTCTTGCTAGTGCCACTTACGCACTTCCGGGTAAAAAAAAGGGGGCTGAAAGTAGTGACACCTTATGCATTCCTTTGTATGGTGCAAAAATGGGGGGGGGGGGGGGGGGCTCCTCCGGTTCCGCCGGCCATGATGATGTTTGCTGATGTGTCAATCCTGCCAAAATCAAAGTAGCTCTTTTACTACTTTCACTAAACGACCAAGTGGCATCCCTTACATAAACGTCTCATCTTATGGTTTGTAGGTTGGGTTACAGTTCGTTATTCCGAAGGTTTGTTGTTCGGAAGGTTCGTAAATCCGAAAATGAAAAGGGGTTAATTATTTCGAATGTTCATTTATCCGGAAATTGTATTAGGTTCGTAATTCCGAAGGTTCTTTTGTACATGCCTTCTTTTCATACTAGTATTCGGATTTACGAACCTTCCGAATAACGAATTGCAACTCAATGATGCGGAATAACGTACCTTCGAAATGACGCCACAAATGTTCGGATTAACGAACCTCTAAGTATAGGGAATTTGTGTGTTTTTTGGAATATCGAACATTCGGAATAACGAACCTTCTAACTGACGAATGTTATTTCATTTACGGATTAACGAACCTTTGGAATAATGCATATCACCCAGTAAATTGCCTGGAAAAATATCCATATTGTTACATGGAAACTTTCAAGCAGCACGCAACATACATTAAAGGAGAGCTCCTGACGGTTTTCTCCCTTTTACATTTGAACAACTGTAAATTTGCTATACTGGGTACAGAGTTACAGATTATATAGTGATTATAGGATGAGGAATAAGTATGTTTTCAAAATGTATAACAAATCACTATGAACAAAAATGATTTCATGGCAGCTTCACCATAGGAATGCATGAGTGGGGGCTCAAGGAAGCAGAACAAAAGAAAAGAAAAGAAAAGAAAGCCTGCAAAAACTCTACACAGTTGAACTTGTTAGCATATTTAAGCAAGCGGTATTGATTGTGATAGGAATTACATTGCTACATTTCTGAAATATATGAGCCTTATGTTATCATCCTTGTTCAGGGTAATCCATTTTGGGGTTTTCATAGTGTTGGTTTCTCTGCTTTATTGGACCACAATAAATAATTCCACAAATCTACACATGGAGCTGTCGATTTATACTACATTATGTAAAATTATGAAAATCGTCCCGACTTTCCCTTTAACAAGTGAAATGTCCTTTACATGTTTTGTGACCTTTCACTGATTCACTTCAGACAATTTTGACATTCTTTGGAGTAATTTTCAGCTCCTCGTTCAATAAAACGGAATACAGTGCTTTGAACACAGCATTTCCAACTTTATCTACAAACTATGCCCTCTTTGGAATGTAACTCGACGAACCTACGGCACACATTCCCATTAGTTCTTCATTACACCTTCACGTCATTACGGAGTTCAAACATCGAACAGGTACAATCCC
Organism: Diadema setosum; assembly: GCF_964275005.1. Lineage (NCBI taxonomy): Eukaryota > Metazoa > Echinodermata > Echinoidea > Diadematoida > Diadematidae > Diadema > Diadema setosum. Next base: position 17,714,126 of record NC_092699.1, on the reverse strand, counting down.
CCCCCCCCCCCCATTTTTCCGGCATTTTTCTAACCTTCTTGAATTTTAAATCGGCAGGAGGCAACCAGGACCCTGCCAGGAACTCGCCCGTTCCTCCCGTAAGCCATCCCCCTAATCGCACCATCTAGCTGCTCCTCCCGCAGACGATTCAGGTTCAACTTGGAGTCATGCTCCTCCAACAGAGTGTGATCTTGTCGACCAAGAATATCGATAGCGCCCTCACTTGCCCATCTGAAGTGAAGTGGTCCGGATTGGTCTGAACTGATGTATCGATTTAAATCCAGCATCGCCACATTACCAGTAAAATGAGGTGCAATTTCTGTTGAATCGTAAAAAAAAAGAGGAAAATGTTCTACTGATGTCTATATTATTATAATTATTATCATAAATGATAATCACAACTACAACGTAAATGAAAGTAAGAGCATAAAATTATTGATGCAGAGTGAAGTGCTATGATAGAATCTTCATTGAAAATGTACCCCTCCGTACAAATGTATTTGTAAGATGGCAAATGGTGATTTACATTTTAGCAAACACGTCGGAGAAAGGAACCCTTGGGAATCGAACCTGCCATCTATCTCGCTCTCTGGGTATAGCAACCCCGACAGCGACACCACAACCAGCAGGCTCTCCCCGGTTGCCGGAGGTGACACGATGAACTTAGAACATTACCCATGCAGGCTCCGAACTTGCGACATTGAATATTGTAAAAAAAATAATAATAATAATGCAGAAGGGTGAAAATGTACTTTAACACAGTTTTATCAAATGTGATTGTAACATCTCATCTGCTGACTCACAGGAGTAGATGACAGGCTACAACTGACAGGCACGATATATCACTGGCTCTTTCTTCCGACATGTTTATATTATATGATTTTTACTTGCGACTCTTTCTTCTAATAATTACAACAGTCGAAGTCCAACACGTGGAAAATTCCAAGATGAACATACATGCATACATACATACATATCAACAGTTGCAATCTCACAAATACATTTGCACATTAGAGGGTGGCAATCGATATGATTTGAGTTATAGTACCATCAAAATGACGATAATAATGATAATGCGATGGGTGATTCTTTTTCAATTTCATCATTTTAATGACATATGCATAATTTAAGAAAACGTGCTATCAAGATGCACTTACCAACTGGTATGGATTCGATAACGAAGTAAACTCTGGTTATAGATGGACTCCGCCATTCGGTCTGGGTGAGATCAAACACTGCGATTGGATCTCCGTCACGGGCGGAAGCTTGTTGAGAATAACCATTGCCGTAATCATCGACGACGTGGATTTCGGCTATGTATCGGTTTGGGTAGAAACTGTCTTCGCCGAGGCTTGTTATGGTATTGACTTCCCTGTTGGACTGTTCGTCTGAATAGTTAAATGCGGGGCTGTCGAGGATTTCTCGAAAGCTGATTGCACCAAAACAAGAAAGTTAAACATAACTACATCACTCTGGAGCAAAGAGTGCAAAGATCATTTTGGTTGCATTATGGGAAAACAACAACAGTGAATGTAAGACGATAGCCTTTATGGCCCGACTCTACTGAAGAATTGTGTTCTCTCTTATGCCTACAAACCAAGACAATGAAATATTTACAATTTATGGATGTTTCTTTTCCTACAACCTATAGTAACGAAGTATACCATTCACCCGTTCCCTCCCATTAAGTTTCATAGGCAGGAATTCACTTAGTTGTTGTTAGGTATATAGAGCAAGCCCCCGGCAAGCTTTGTGGTCGTTAAGGGCAACTTTTGTGAACAAAGAATGCATAAAATCTGAATACATCACAGAACTGGTCTATTGGCCTGTGAAGCTTAAGTCCAGAAACTTGGTGCTCCTTGTCTTGCAGGATTTTGGATGAATTACGATATCCCAACGCAATCTTTTCAACCAAGCAACTGGAGAGTCTCCATTTCACTACAAGATTTTTAGAGGCTTTTCTGTTTCTTTGTTTACATGTATGCTTGTTGGTAATGCATGAAGTATAGACTTCACAGGCTATAAATTTTACTGTCGGTATACGTAGACAGTCTGTTGCCCTTTTTTCTACAACCATCTAAACGGGAAGAAGATAAAAAAAAAAAACTCACTTAGAATTGCCAATCAATGATGGATATAACAAAGAGATTTCTACAAAATCTCTTTGGGACACACACACAGACACGGAACACATTTTGTTAAGACTTAGGTGTGTGTGTGCGTGTGTTTGTCTGTCTCTGTCTGTGTATAACATACTAGTATTTACAGTGATAAGAAAATACACCTGCTCACCTGTGAAATACTGGCAACAGCCCGCTGTAAAAGCGATACCACTCAATCCTCCAACGGACATCGGTGAGGGCGCCGTGAGCCTGAACATGCAGACGGACCGATTGTCCAATCTCTGACTCCAAGAAACACGTGTTGGGATGCGTTTGGTTGCAAGGCATGTCCGGTGAAACGACAAGATACACAGGCGGGGCTGAAAGATTGTAAAAACAATTGAAGGGGTCGGTGCAATATAGTGCTAACCCACACTTTTGTCAAAATTGAGTTACATGCATTTTCATAATCCTTATCCTTCACTCTAACCTCCGTGAAAATATCATATTTGAATTCAACCAATAAGATGGTAAAAAATGCATCCATTCATGTTTTATTAATGTACAATGTATGGACTTTCCAAAGATTCAACAGCGATAATCTCAAAATGACTATTGTGTGGGTTAGCACTATATTGCACCGACCCCTTCAATTCAATAGGAGAAGATCAGTCACGGTGAATCTTATATTTAGGTCATAGCGAATTTCAGATGAAATCCTTTGATTTATCATGTTTTCACTAAAGGAGACCTCCGGGTGATTTTCAGACTTACATTTGAACAACTATATTAGTTGGCAAACGAGGAGGAGGAATAGCTGTGTTGTTTAAAAGTCATTTAGATATCAGAATTGTAGATTCCCCAAAAATGTTACAACATTTGAAATGATTCAGATGACTCTGAATTATATGCAGAAAACGTTGCATTTCATCAATGTATATCGTCCACCCAGTTCAGTACAGTTTCAGATTTTCTTGGATGAGTTTTCTAATGTTCTCGATAGACAGCTTCTCTGCTCGTCTGACTTGTTGATTGCAGGTGATTTCAATATACCTGTGGACTCATCAACTTCGAATTCGAAGTTGTTCTCTGAATTATTGTCAGCCTTTAATATGATTCAACATATTAATGAGCCAACTCATAATCGAGGCCATGTATTAGATCTGCTTATAACTCATAAAGGTAACACTGTACAACTTTGTAATACCGGTGTTGTGGAAGGTATATCAGATCATTTAGCAATAATGTGTGAATTGAACCTTCCTAAACGTTGTATCAAAAAAACATTTGTTGTGACACGGAATTTGAAATCTGTAAACCCACAAGAGTTTGTTGCTGATACTCATGTTAAGTCTCTTTTATCAGCTGAACCTCAAGTTAATAATGTTGATGATGAAGTGAATTTGTATAACACCTTACTCGCTGCCACCCTTGATAAGTTGGCACCTGAGAAACGAATCAAGGTCACAATACACCCCAATACGGAATGGTATACCCCAGAAATAGCTCAAGCAAAACTGCTTCGTAGACAGTTAGAAAGGAAGTCAAGGTCCACAAAACTGGAGATTCACAAGCAGATGTATCATGCACAAAGGCGATGTGTAAATGCCTTGATTAAAGATGCTAAGTTACAATATCATTCAAAAAAGGATACGGGTTGTGGGAAAGATACAAAGAAGTTGTACAAAGTTGCTAATGCTTTACTTTACCGAAAACAGCGATCTCCTTTACCAGAACACCTCACTCATGGTGATCAGGTTGAGTTAGCCAATTGTTTTAATCAATATTTCATTGATAAAATTGTGGCAATCCAACGGAGTTTCCCAACTCGTTGTGAACAGCCAAATGACATTGTATGTGAAGTCAAGTCAGAATTGAGTGAGTTTCAGTCTGTCACTGTTAATGAGATAGAAAAGCTTATTAAGAACTCACCTAACAAATCATGTGAACTTGATCCAATCCCAACAGATTTGGTTAAGAAGTGTGGCAGAGTTTTAGCACCCGTTATCACAAGAATCATAAATGCTAGCCTGAGATTAGGTGTAGTTCCACAGGTGTGTAAAAAAGCAGTTATTCATCCAACTTTGAAAAAAGCAGGCTTAGATCAGGAGTGTTTGAAAAATTACCGTCCAATTTCAAATTTACCTTATTTAAGTAAATTGCTCGAAAAGGTTGTTTTCTCACAACTGACAATGTATCTGCAAGATAATGAATTGGTTGATTCATTTCAATCTGCGTACAAGCCTGGTCATAGTGTAGAAACACTGTTAGTCAACTTATCAGATATTGTGTTCAGAGAATTAGATAGTGGTAACATCACTGCTCTTATCATGCTTGATATGAGCTCAGCTTTTGACACAGTCGACCATGCTATTCTGATTCAACGATTGAGATATTTGGGCATCAAAGGAACTGTTCTTGATTGGTTTATATTCTACTTATGTGATCGATCTCATTATGTCAGAATTGGTGATTCTACCTCTTGTAAAACTATGACAAAGTTTGGTGTACCTCAAGGTTCTGTTGGAGGCCCGCTGCTTTTTTCTCTGTATATGCAACCAATTAATGAAGTATTTCGCAAGCATTGTATTAGTTATCATTGTTATGCGGATGATATACAACTTTATTTGTCTTTTAAACCCACTGTGTCTTCATTGTCATCCGCCATTGTAAAACTCGAAGCATGTTTGCAAGACCTGAAAATTTGGCTTACATCCAATGGCCTTAAACTAAATGATGATAAATCTGAGTTTCTGTTATTGGGATCAAAGCATATGTTAAGCAAAGTTGATTATCAGTCATGTCATGTCAACATCGGTAGCACTTGCATTACTCCGTCGAAAACAGCCCGTAATTTAGGTGTCATATTTGATCAGGAAATGTCATTTCGAAGTCATGTAACTCATATTCAACGGAATGTTCGATATCAGTTGCGTAATTTAAGTTTCATAAGGAAATATTTGTCTAAATCTGCAGCTGAGATACTTATTCATGCTTTGATTTCTTCTCGGTTGGATTTTTCGAATTCATTGTTGTGTAATCTTTCAAAAAAAGATGTCACAAAACTTCAACGGTTGCAAAATTCTGCTGCCCGATTGTTAACTTTTACTAATAAGTTTGATTCCATGTCACCAGTTCTCCGTTCCTTACATTGGTTACCTGTAGAAAAAAGGATTATTTTCAAGATTCTGTTATTAGTACATCATTCAGTTCATTCTTTTTCCCCAATATACATAAGTAATTCTGTTCAAAAATACAATCCGACACGAAGGCTACGTTCATCATCAGAAGCATTCTTACTCCAAACACCCAGAGTAAAACATGGGTATGGTGATCGTGCTTTTTCCGTTATGGGACCAAAATTGTGGAATCAGTTACCTCTTCAGTTAAGGGAACTGTCATCTACAGAGTCATTCAAATCCAAACTTAAAACTTATCTGTTCCTTTCATACTGAGGACTGTAATTGCTGTATGTCATTAATATTGGATTAATATTGTATTTTTAATTGATATATGTTGTATTCTTTATTTGGTATATATTTGCTTTTGTTTACCATTTTTTTTTCTTTGTTGAAATGTTTGAATATGTATATGCATGTAAATATATGATATTTTTTCATTTTTGAAGCGCCATGAGCACTGAAAAGTGGACCTGTGCGCTATACAAGTAGCCACTATATTGAGTACAGAGTTTCAGAATTTATAGTGCTCTGGATGAAGAATAAGAATGTTTTCAAATTTCATAATAAATTGCAATGAACAAGGATGATGGCATGGCAGCCTCACCGTAGGATACATGAGTTGGGGCTCAAGGAAGCAGAACAAAAGAAGTCATGCATAGATTACACTCAGGTGAACTTCCTTGCATGCAAGCGGTGTTGTAATGGAATTACACTGCTAGAAACATTTCAGAAATATGTGAGCCTCCGATGTCATCATCATTGCTCAGTGTAATTTGTAAGGTTTTTCAAAGTATTGGTTTCTCTGCTCAAGGACCACAATAAATTCCACAAATCTATACATGGAGCTGTCGATTTATGTACTACATGAGATGTGAAATTATATGAAAATTGTTTGGAATGCCCCTTTAACCACTGGTAGTGGTATTCGGACTCGGCTTTTGATAACGCCTAGGGTTTCTCAAACAGGGTCCTGTGGCATGAAAGAGTCGAGATCAAACAAAGGCAAAAAGTCAAATATAAGTTTCTGTTTCTGAATTGATTTGCTAATTCCTGACTAATGTTTGATTTTCTGATTTATGTTGGACACATATTGGATTGCATCTTTTTATGCAACAGAGCCCTGGAGAGATTATGTTCTCTACAACATTCATCAGTGACAAGTTATGGTGATTATTACGGCAATACAATCTAGCCTGTTTCAGGACTTGTACGTGTTTCCATAGTATTTGTTAAAATAATTATGTTTAAACCAGTTGTTTTCGAATTCTCCGTTTCCAAAGGTCTCTGATCTGCATGACGGTCATGACAGTGCGGATTCTTGCCTCAGGTATCACCCTTCTGATACAGTATCCACATTATGATCCATGAGAAACATATATTTCTTCAAAGATGTAAAAACAAAATAAATGCAGGAAAAGCAAAAACAAAAAACAAAGCAAAAAACAAACAAACGAAGCAAACAGCTTCAAAGATCTAAACGGACAAAACAAACACATACACACACACACACACACACACACACACACACACACACAGTACACCGGTCCCCATATCGTCGGTTGAGAATGATAAGGGCGTTAAGTTGTCACAAAACCCATAGTGTTCAAGATGACTTAACGCCCTTCTCATTCTCAACAGACGATATTGTACCCTCGGTGCAAACACACGCACACACACACACACACACACACACACGGGAAAATAAAACATCAGCAGAGAGGGCTCACGTTCACAACTCGTAATTCCGTCTCCGACCCATCCTCCGATACACTGGCAGTGGAATTCCCGGGGACTGAAATCATCGGGAACGCATGCTGCCCCCTCGCAGCAAGACTTGTCCCGGCACTGGCCAAGGTATGGATCTAGAAGAAGTAAATTGTATGACTGTGCGACATTTGTTCTTTCTTCAAAATGCATACATCAGATAATGTTGTTTTGAATTTTCATAATGCATTGAAATTTTTAGTTTATATTCATGAAATAAACAATGCTTCATTTCGAGGGTGAAAAGTCATTCAGTGACCTACAAAATCATTGTTTAATAATTACTACACTCAACGAAACGATGGAGAGGTAAGTAGGGTTGGACCTACTACTAATCGACCGCCTAATGTTTATTTGCTTGATAAGAATATTTAACACTGAAATTCACGTAAAAAAACTTGACCTACGTGATTGAGAAAATCCAGCTCTATCAAATGCCGTTGTTCCCTTTTCGATTCGAAGTTTCAGTGCAAAAATATCGCCGACGAACTTGCGTGGCCTCGTTTCAGCTCCCCGCGGTAAATCGCGTTTTTAGGATCGACCGCTGATTTTGCATTGACAATGCACGTAAACCGAGTTGTATTGAACACCGTGTTGTACGAAGCTTTTTAGAAGCCTTTTAGAAACTTCCATAGACATTACATTGTGCTGACATTACGATTCGGTGAAAATATTCATTCGAAATTTTGTCCTTGATTAAAACCATTAATGAAGAGTGAATTATCGCGTTTTCCCACACCATCCTCATCTACATTCAAAGCCAATCCATTTTTATGTGCTTTGCGCGCAGAGAAGTGCGTATTAAGTGTTCAGTGCGCGAATTATACGCGGTCGGTTTCAATAAGGGTGGTCGATATGTAGTAGGGCTACCATACAGAGTCATAGACAGACTAGAGTCTATGCATGAAATGTCTTTCAAATAAAGCTTTAGTATAGACTATTTATTATGCAAGATTTTGAACACTTTGTCTTGGCTATATTTTATTTCATTTATAGTCATGTGTAAACAAAATGACTTTCAGAAATTAAATCAATTTAGACCACCCTTTAAAGCCGTGGCAGATTAAGAAATAAAGGAGTTGAGCTATATAAACAAAAGACGAGGCGTCGTGACTGCGCAGCAAATCCTAACTTTAGAAAAAAATGTACCATACCGTCCTGCATTTCTTTCAATGCGGGCCGACAATGCCAATAGACTCTACAGGCAAGTTTCTTCTTCTTAAGTGCCGTCTTCAGTCCGAAGGTTGGCGACTATGGACCTCCACTCTGTTCTGTTCATGGCCGCCTTACTATGATTATAAGATGCAAAATCAGAATGTAGCCATCTCGGGACTTAAAATATCGTTCATAAGGAAGTGAAATATCATAAACTTACCATTTATTTCCACGCGTGAATCCTGGCTGCCGTTAAAGTGGATGATTGTTACAAGAAGCAGGTAGGAAATTGACCTCATGATTAGCAAAATAAGACATTTTGAGCCCACACAATCAGGTTCTAGGCTGAGGCATCCCTGACTTTGTCAACAAACACCACGTATGCTATGTGTGTCATCATAGCAACGAGTCTCGTGGCCAGAACATTGCGCGAAGGCGCGCGCACATTGCACACGCAGTCATATCAGCGCGCATCCCTACAACCACCGAAGTAGGGGCTCTAGTTAGCTCTGCTTTAGTTCAGTGGTTTTAATAGTCACCCTACTAATTATGCAATTTCAATCTGTAATGCTTAATAAAGGGAATAATAATTCATGCAGTTGATACGTTAATTTTATCGGAAATCCAGCAAATTAAAGCGACATTAGATGACAAATTGCGTGGACAATTAAAGATGGTGATTTTACTCAATATGAAAGTGTTCCTAGCTCCCTGAGCAAGAGAGGTCCAGCTGTGCGTATTGCGCGCACCAACAAGGCAAGGGACAACAACGCGTTCACTAAGCTGACGTGTAAAGAGCAATGCAGGCAACATTTACAACGAGCAATTTGCAAACGCCAATAGACTATGGCCCCAATATCAGCAATCATCATCTTTGTCTGATATTTGCAGAGGGGAAGAAATGTTTAAATCGACTTCGATATGGCTGATCGCGTTGTTTTTAGCCTGGTCAAGCACACAAGGTAAGAGATGTTGGTTTTGGTGTGTTAGAATTTAGTTTTCTAACGTTAGTGTTTGTTTTCAAACTCCAACATGCAATGATTCAGGTGTGTTTTCTTCTCGAGATTAAAACAACATACTGTAGTTTTGATGATGTAGGCCTTGTTCTGTTAGACCTAATCTCTTTAAACTCTGATCCCCTCCTTCATGGGGACACCTCATCATCCTTTTCGTCTGTGTAGAAAAAAAAAGTTAATAATTATCTAGATCTAATAAATACAGCTTGTTCCTTTTTGATGAGTCGCACTGCTTCTTCTCTCTTAGGTGGAAGCTCCCGAATAGCCTGTCATATTCATATCATACATTCTGCGCTTTCTGTTAGTGTTTCATTACGTTCAGTCTCCGGTATAATGACGGTATTATTAAACCGAATTATTAAACAAAAACAAACAACAACAAATTCCAACACAGAAATCGCAGATCAAATCCTTCCTGCTGACTTGAATTATAACGATCATATTCATTTCTTTCCGGAATGACAACAGTTAAATAAGATGGACAGACATTTCCTCATTTCCTCATATTATATAATCCAATCCCAACAGATTTGGTTAAGAAGTGTAGCAAAGTTTTAGCACCGGTTATCACAAGAATCATAGATGCTAGCCTGAGGTTAGATGTAGTGCCACAGGTGTGTAAAAAAGCAGGTTTGGATCAGCAGTGTCTCAAAAATTACCGCCCAATTTCAAATTTACCCTATCTGCTTGAGAAGGTTGTTTTCTCACAATTGACAACATATCTGGGGTCAAGATGATAAATTGTTTGATTCATTTCAGTCTGCTTACAAGCCTGGTCATAGTGTAGAAACACCTGTTAGTCACCTTAACAGATAATGTGTTCAGAGAATTAGATAGTGGTAAAATCACTGCTCTTATCATGCTTGATATGAGCTTAGCTTTTGCCACAGTCAATCATGCTATTCTGATTCAAAGGTTAAGATATTTGGGCATCAAGGAACCGTCCTTGATTGGTTTACTTAATGGGCCATTCTCCGAAAAAGTGTGCAATTACAGTTGTACAGATGACAAAAATTCAGCATCAAAGATTTCATTCATGTTTTATCAATTCAGAAAGTTTGATCCCTTAGGAATACAAAACAATCAATGGGTGATTTTTGAAAGCTCATATTTTTTTTTAGAAACATTTCCAAACGCAGAGTCCTTTTTTTCATGTTAATACCATTTATCAGCTACGTTACATCTTATAAAATCGTTGATTGTCTGCTTATTTCTCGCTTTAAAATGGCAATGCTTATGTAAAACTACAAGCTTAAACATAAACAAACATCATGGAACATTTTGGAGTCAGTCGTGATCTAATGTGTAATAAAAATGATCCTGATTTATAAATTGAAGGCTAAATAAAAAGCAAGAAAATAAATATTTTCGACTTAAAATATGTTCCCCTAATTTAACTGTATCCCTGCATTTACAATCTCATTGATTATGTATGAAACATCATGAATAAGTATTACACTTCTCATAAATAGTAAATGCCAGGTAACATCTCTGCCAGATTAAAAACGGTGTGTGATAACGTATCTCACGCATCAGACGTCCCGTTAGTAAACAATTTTAAACCCAACACCAATCATGCCAATATATTCATTTTAACTTCTAAGAACATCACATTATGATTATTTAAAAAACCGCACTTCTAAACGTAAAGAATGTTCTCGTCATAGATATAAGATTAGATAACTCTTCAATAAAACTTTGAGATGTACGTGAAATACGAGAGCCATGAAGCGGGCACAAATCCACAATACTTCTTTTCTGATATAGTTCCGAAATTTTGTCATTATGATACACGGAAGACGATAAGAATGAAATTGGAAAAGATTTATGCAAATGATACACATGAATTCAATTTCCTTTGTTCCTGTCTGTAATAGATTAGGTCTCAAGAACCAATAATAGATGGTAACGTATCTGACAAAGTATTTATTTTCATTCATACAATAAACTACCGATTTACATCAAACAAACCCCGATCACTCAAACATGTGATTCAAAAACCTGATCCAAAACGTTAGACATCAAATCCTTTTGTCATTTTCAGAACATAAAAGGATTTGATGTCTAACATTTTAGATCAGGTTTTTGGATCATCTTTTTTTATTTTGATGAAACTGTAGCTGATTGGAACTTTTTAAGTATGTATCTGTATATATTGTAAATTATCTTATATAATATTTGTATCTCAGGAACTTGATGAAAATCAGTACATTTGCTGATCATGTAATCCTGAATAAAGATCTTTAATAAATAAATAAATAAATAAATAAATAAACCTGCAACGAAGGAAGTGCTTTTGACTTTAACCATAATACTAAGCCCATTTTATGTAGATAAGATGCAAAAATTATAATAAACAAAGGTAGACCGTTGATGTAGTTGCGTTTGCTCTTTAAATGTGTACGATCTCATTATGTCAGAATTGGTGATTCTACCTAGCTTGTAAAACTATCACAAAGTTTGTTGTACCCCAGGGTTCTGTTGGAGTTCCGTTGTTTTTTCTTTTCTTTATGCAACCAATCAGTAATGTATTTCGCAAGCATTGTATTATGTGGATGATATACAATTGTACAATTATTTGTCTTTTAAACCCACTGTGTCTTCATTGTCATCCGCCATTGCAAAACTTGCAGCATGTTTGCAAGACCTGAAAATCTGGCTTACATCCAACGGCCTTAAACTGAATGATGATAAATCTGAATTTTTGTTATTAGGTTCAAAGCATATGTTAAGTAAAGTTGATTACCAGTCATGTCATGTCAACATCGGTAGCGGTTGTATTGCTCCGTCAAAAACAGCCCGTAATTTATGTCTTATAATATTTGATCAGGAAATGTCATTTCGAAGTCATGTAACTCAAATTCACTGGAATGTTAGATATCAGTTGCGTAATATAAGTTTCATAAGGAAATATTTGCCTAAAAGGAATCTGCAGCTGAGATACTTATTCACGCTTTGATTTCTTCTCGGTTGCAAAATTCTGCTGCCCGGATGTTAACTTTTACTAATAAGTTTGATTCCATATTACCAATTCTCCGTTCCTTAAATTGGTTACCTGTAGAAAAACAGAATTATTTTTTATAAGATTCTATTGTTAGTACGTCATTCAGTTCATTCTTTTTCCCCGTATACCTATAATAATAACTCTGTTAAGAGATCACAATCCGACACGAAGTCTACGTTCATCGTCAGATGCATTGTTACTCCAAACACCCAGAGTAAAACATACATGAGGCGATCGTGCTTTCTCCGTTATGGGACCAAAATTGTGGAATCAGTTACCTATTCAGTTAAGGCAGTTGTCATCTACAGAGACATTCAAATCCAAGTTTGAAACATTTCTGTTCCTCTCACACTGAAGACTGTAATTGCTGTTCAGATTCATGAAATTCTTCCGTCGACATGCTTTCATTGCAACTGATTGACAAATTGCCCTACATCGATGTAAATAAGCACTTAATTGGTCAGGGTTTTAGTAGTAGCCATGATAAAAAAATCATGGGCGTACATACTCGAGCGGGATTCGAACCCACGACCTCCTGATCACCGAACAGGCGTCATCTTACACTAGACCACCGAGCTTTCGCCCGACAGCAAGTGTTGGTTCTAATCCTTATAGCATGCAGCGGGTACTGCGTAATTATTCAAATTCATGAAATTCTTCCGTCGAGATGCTTTTATTGCAACTGATTGACAAATTGCCCTGCATCGATGTAAATAAGCACTGAATTTATCAGTGTTCTACCGGTGATCAGGGGGGTGTTTCATCAACGCTTGTCAGCGCCGACAACTGTCGACGCTAACCAATTTCAGCAAAATCCTTGGTTTTGATTGGCTGAGATGCTCTGGTCACTGACTGTTACTATGGTGATTCAAGTTGTCAGAGCGCCGACAAACGTTGATGAACCCCCCCCCCCCCAGGAGGCCGTGGGGTTCGAATCCCCCTCGAGTATGTACGCCCATGATTTTTTTTTTTTATCATGGCTACTACTAATACACTGATCAATTCAGTGCTTATTTACGTCAATGCAGGGCAATTTGTCAATATTGCATCTTTTATTTGGTATATGTTGTGTTCTTTATTTGGTATATATCTGGGGGGTTTTTTTGCCATCTTTTTTTTTTCTTAGTTGACATGTTTGAACATGTATTATGCATAATATATCTATCTTTTCATTTTTGAATCGCCATGAGCACTGAAATTTGGACCTGTGCGCTAAACAAGTAGCCACTATTATTATACAAATGATGCACAGGAGTGTGTTAGTGAAGGTGCGGCGCGCTCGAGAGTATTGACAATGGTGCGACATGCACGAGGCGCAGCCGAGTGCATGTTTGCAACCGTTGTCAATACTCGAGAGTGCGCCGCACCTTCACTAACGCCACGAAATAATCCTGTGCATCATTTGTTTTATAAAATGGGTCGAAAACTAACAGCATTATCCACGTACCTTTGTGGGTCAATACCAGTCAGCTACATGTAGCACTCGCTCCCGAAGTTCGTCCCAAACATTTACGCACGTCGCACTCGGAAATCCCGCACATAAGTACTGTACGTACGTATAAGAGTATACGTACGCCACGTACTGTTATGCACATGAAAGGCCGCCGGCTGTTGTGGCAGCCCGCGGCCCGAACTAGAAGTTGTTTACAGGATTGACAGCGCGTATATTAGCGCGTGAGGCACTTGTAACAACTGATTGAGTGCGCACTGCTAGTATAAACATTGTGACGTACGTCAGGCCAGGGAGGTGGAAGAGAGACTCTTCTTAGTGCATACCTGAAGAAATTAATGCACGCACACGTGACTCATTTCAGCGCTTCCAATTGGCTACATACTTGAACCCATTTTATAATAATTATTAATGAGTTCCAAAGGTCGCGGAAGGAAATACCCACAAGCCAATTAAAAAAAAAGGAATCGAAACTATAGAGACTCTCGGCCTACCTAAAATGCAACTTTGGTACATCATTTTTTGTGTTTATTGATTTGTTGAAGTTTCTTAATTTTTTAATCAAAGTACATAACTGCAATGGCATTTTGCTTTTGCCTTATAACCTCTACTCTAAATAGTGAGCCTCGTCTACTCAGTGTATGGAGCTGGGGAGTGGACGGAGTGGATGCCTTGTCAACAGGAGGAGGGTCAGCACGAGGAGGAGGAGGAGTTGCTGCTTCGCTACATACTTTGCGACGATAACCACGGTTCGGGGCGTCATCATCGCTCTGCCAACAAAGCGCGACGGACATCCAACATGTCCAACGACTGTCCTGCGACACTGATGGAAGTGGCGTCACAAGGTTGTCGCGACTGTCCGACAAAGATTGTCCAGCGGGTACTTGCGGAGCAGGACAGCTGGGTGGCAGCGCACGGAGAAGATTCGGAAAGTATCAACTTTTGCTTTGGAGCTCTTGCCAAGCAGATACGAGACGGGAATCCACCGACACCATCGCCAGCGCCAGCACCACCACCAGACGCGTCATCCGAGAAGAATGATACGGAAACGAGTGGTAATTGGACGATGATTTATAGGAATTTCGTCAGAGGTGTCGTTTCTTTGGCCCAGAATATCAGCAAATTGAACACTTCCCGCGTCTTTGACGAAGAAACGATGGATGACGTCGAAGAATTTTTGTTATTGATGATCCGATTACGCAACCGGCAGAGTGAACGAAAGCTTAGCAAACGCATCAAGGAGACGATATTGAACATACTCGACGCGGCTGACGGCTACGCTCGAAAGCATTCGAAGACTTCTTCATTGGACAGAGCGGATAAGGCTGATGTTTCAGAGGGGGGCTACCCCGACGATGAGGATGAAAACTCCCCCAACGATCAGGAGACAATGGATTACCCGCCATCTCCATTACCGACATACTCCTCATCATCATCATCTCCTCCATTATCCATCATGCGGTCCCTTGCCCCTTCGTTACAAGCTGACGATGACGAGGAATCAATCGAACAGCGTCTAATAAACCCGCGACTCTTGAGCGGCAATTGGACTGTGATTTATAGGAATTTCGTCAGAGGTGTCGTTTCTTTGGCCCAGAATATCAGCGAGTTGACCACTTTCCGCGTCTTTGACGAAGAAACGATGGATGACGTCGAAGAATTTTTGTTATTGATGCTCCGATTACGCAACCGGCAGAGTGAACGAAAGCTTAGCAAACGCATCAGGGAGACGATATTGAACATACTCGACGCGGCTGACGGCTACGCTCCGAAGCATTTGAAGAATTCTTCATTGGACAGAGCGGGTAAGGCTGATGTTTCAGAGGGGGGCTACCCCGGCGATGAGGAGAAAAACTCCCCCAACGATCAGGAGACAATGGATTACCCGCCATCTCCATTACCGACATCCTCCTCCTCCTCATCATCATCTCCTCTGTTATCCATCATACGGTCCCTTGCCCCTTCGTTACAAAATGACGATGACGAGGAATCCATCGAACAGAGTCTAATAAACCCGCGACTCTTGGGCGGCAATTGGACTATGATTTATAGGAATTTTGTCAGAGATGTCGTTTCACTGGCCCAGAATATCAGCGAGTTGAACACTTCCGACATGTTTGACGAAGAAACAGTGGATGACCTCGAAGAATTTTTGTCATCGATGCTCCTATTACGCAACCGGCAGAGTGAACGAAAGCTTAGCAAACGCATCAGGGAGACGATATTGAACATACTCGACGCGGCTGACGGCTACGCTCCGAAGCATTTGAAGAATTCTTCATTGGACAGAGCGGGTAAGGCTGATGTTTCAGAGGGGGGCTACCCCGGCGATGAGGAGAAAAACTCCCCCAACGATCAGGAGACAATGGATTACCCGCCATCTCCATTACCGACATCATCCTCCTCCTCATCATCATCTCCTCTGTTATCCATCATACGGTCCCTTGCCCCTTCGTTACAAAATGACGATGACGAGGAATCCATCGAACAGAGTCTAATAAACCCGCGACTCTTGGGCGGCAATTGGACTATGATTTATAGGAATTTTGTCAGAGATGTCGTTTCACTGGCCCAGAATATCAGCGAGTTGAACACTTCCGACATGTTTGACGAAGAAACGATGGATGACGTCGAAGAATTTTTGTCATCGATGCTCCGATTACGCAACCGGCAGAGTGAACGAAAGCTTAGCAAACGCATCAAGGAGACGATATTGAACATACTCGACGCGGCTGACGGCCACGTTCCAAAGAACTCGAAGACTTCTTCCCTGGACAGAACGGTTGAGGCTGATGTTTCAGAGGGGTACTCCTCCAACGATGAGGAAGAAAACTCCAACGATCAGGAGACACTGGATTACCCGCCATCTCCATTACCGACATCGTCATCCTCCTCCTCATCATCATCATCTCCTACATTATCCATCATGAGGTCCCTTGCCCCTTCGTTACAAGCTGACGATGACGAGGAATCAATCGAACAGAGTCTAATAAACCCGCCACTCTTGGGCGGCAATTGGACTACTTTGATTTATAGGAATTTCGTCAGAGGTGTCGTTTCACTAGCCCAGAATATCAGTGAGTTGAATACTCCCCACAACTTTGACGAAGAAACGATGGATGACGTCGAAGAATTTTTGTCATCGATGCTCCGATTACGCAACCGGCAGAGTGAACGAAAGCTTAGCAAACGCATCAAGGAGACGATATTAAACATACTCGACGCGGCTGATGGCCACGCTCGAAAGCATTCGAAGACTTCTTCCCTGGACAGAGCGGTTGAAGCTGATGTTTCAGAGGGGAACTACTCCAACGATCAGGAGGAAAACTCCAACGATCAGGAGACACTGGATTACCCGCTATTTCCCTTACCGACATCTTCATCCCCCTCCTCATCATTAACTCCTCCATTATCCACCACGCGGTACCTTGCCCCTTCGTTACAAGCTGACGATGACGAGGAATCCATCGAACAGAGTCTAATCAACCGGCGACTCTTGGGCGGCAATTGGACGATGATTTATAGAAGTTTCGTCAGAGGTGTCGTTTCACTGGCCCAAAATATCAGCGAGTTGAACACTTCCAACATGTTTGACGAAGAAACGATGGATGACGTCGAAGAATTTTTGTCATCGATGCTCCGATTACGCAACCGGCAGAGTGAACGAAAGCTTAGCAAACGCATCAGGGAGACGATATTGAACATACTCGACGCGGCTGATGGCCACGCTCGAAAGCATTCGAAGACTTCTTCCCTGGACAGAGCGGTTGAGGCTGATGTTTCAGAGGGGAACTTCTCCAACGATAAGGAGGAAAACTCCAACGATCAGGAGACACTGGATTACCCGCCATTTCCATTACCGACATCCTCATCCCACTCCTCATCATCATCTCCTCCATTATCCATCATGAGGTCCCTTGCCCCTTCGTTACAAGCTGACGATGACGAGGAATCCATCAAACAGAGTCTAATCAACCCGCGATTCTTGGGCGGCAATTGGACGATGATTTATAGAAGTTTCGTCAGAGGTGTCGTTTCACTGGCCCAGAATATCAGCGAGTTGAACACTTCCGACATGTTTGACGAAGAAACAGTGGATGACCTCGAAGAATTTTTGTCATCGATGCTCCTATTACGCAACCGGCAGAGTGAACGAAAGCTTAGCAAACGCATCAGGGAGACGATATTGAACATACTCGACGCGGCTGATGGCCACGCTCGAAAGCATTCGAAGACTTCTTCCCTGGACAGAGCGGTTGAGGCTGATGTTTCAGAGGGGAACTTCTCCAACGATCAGGAGGAAAACTCCAACGATCAGGAGACACTGGATTACCCGCCATCTCCATTACCGATATCCTCATCCTCCTCCTCATCATCACCATCATCTCCTCCATTATCCATTATGCCGTCCCTTGCCCCTTCGTTACAAGCTGACGATGACGAGGAATCCATCGAACAGAGTCTAATCAACCCGCGATTCTTGGGCGGCAATTGGACGATGATTTATAGAAGTTTCGTCAGAGGTGTCGTTTCACTGGCCCAGAATATCAGCGAGTTGAACACTTCCGACATGTTTGACGAAGAAACAGTGGATGACCTCGAAGAATTTTTGTCATCGATGCTCCGATTACGCAACCGGCAGAGTGAACGAAAGCTTAGCAAACGCATCAGGGAGACGATATTGAACATACTCGACGCGGCTAATGGCCACGCTCGAAAGCATTCGAAGACTTCTTCCCTGGACAGAGCGGTTGAGGCTGATGTTTCAGAGGGGAACTTCTCCAACGATCAGGAGGAAAACTCCAACGATCAGGAGACACTGGATTACCCACCATCTCCATTACCGACATCCTCATCCTCCTCATCATCATCATCTCCTCCATTATCCATCATGCAGTCCCTTGCCCCTTCGTTACAAACTGACGATGACGAGGAATCAATCGAACAGTTTCTCATAAACCTGCGACTCTTCTTTAAGTCGGAGTACGAGAAGGAGGAGGAGGAGGACCCGGGAAATGCGGCCCAGACGGGGTCCGGCGACATTTCTTCTGATTCGCAGCATCATCGCCACAAGCGGGACGAGACGTGTGACACTGCAATCGTGAGTTTCTGATCGTAGACTGATGTTGTACCATGTTAACAAAACCACTAAGGATGATATTTAAAATCTGTTCTATGAAGAGATCAAACAATATGCGCTTTCTGATACAACACATGTTTCAAAATTTAAAACCACTATTTATCATTATTTTGCAAATGACAACCCCCCCCCCCCCCAAAAAAAAAAGCACAACCACACACAGCCTTAGTGCTTCGAATAGTTTTAAAATGTGAACTATCCCGTAGGAATAGAAGCGACCAACGTCAAAATTTCAATCAGTTTAGTCAATGTGAAGTATTGTCAAATATACAAAATGTCAACAAATAGTTGTATTAAATTCGCTTTTAGAATAAACCGTATACGATCATGGTTTATTGAGAAAATTTGTGATATCCCCTTGTATTTGCGGCTTTATTGCCAAATTTTCATATGGTAGGATGTTTTGTGATACAACTGAGGTATTATATGTACATATATATATATATATATATATATATGTGCATCAAATTGTGATATTTCGAACATATTTTCTCAATCAATATACTCTCAATGGTAAACAATGGGTGATTTCAAGTTCGGTGCTAGTTCTAGTGCTAGCCCCCAAATAACAGCATTAAATCGAGCTCCAACACCGGCGATCAGATTAACGAAGCGATACCGATCAAAATTATCGATCCCAACACGGAGGTGCTAGCATAGCACCACCGCGCAGTCCGCGAGAATTGTGCGACGAAAAAAATTATCGCGCGTGATTACAGTCAAATATTAAAAGATGCAGCCATGACTGTTAGTTTTGGACATTTAATGAGGAAGACTGATTAAAATACAACAAATTTCATCTCTTCTTGAAATCACAATTACCTTAATTTTGCTCCCAGGCTCAGATTTGTAGAGCCACGTCTCGAGTGTTCGTGGACGTTTACGTGGGAGACCATTGCATTAGCATAGACTTTGCATGTAAAATGTGCATCTGCTTATAAACGTAAATATGGGTCTCCCACGGCAACGCTAACACCAGCACCGAACTTGAAATGAGGAAAATGATAATCCCTAGGGGCTAGTGTGAGTCAATGGGGAAAAGCACGTAAATCGCTAACACAAACGGCGGAGCTCGGTTCAGCAGACGACATTCAACACCGAGCCCAGCACCAACTACCGGAAATACGTCATAATTTTGAGGTCAACTCCCAACACCGACGTGATTTCAAGTTCGGTTTGAAACTTGAAATCCCCCAATGACTTTGAAATTGAATAATACATCCCACCTCTTGACTAATACTTAAACACAGTAGCAAATGCTTTGCATGTGTTGACTGTTGATGTCTCTTATTGCTGTTTTGTCCAGTCTACGTCCTTGTTTCCTCTTTCGTTTGTTTGCATGCGTGTTTGTTTGTCTATCATGTGTGTGTGGGGTTTTTTGTGTGTGGGTGCTCCTGTATACTCCCATTACTGTACCTTTTTCTTTTGAACTTCCAGTTAAAGGTGCATAGTCCCGATAGTGTAGAGGGCGCTGTTGATGATTACTGCCGATCACCGTTAGCATTGATACGAAGATTGCCGAAGTTGAGCTGTCATCAAGAGTAAAGCGCGTCTACAGGTGCTGCTAAGTAACGTTGCCTTCGTTGTCTTCTTTGCGCATCACGCAGTCTGTAGTAATGCCAGGGTGCGTGCATATGTGCTTTTTATTAGCATCTGTGATCGGACCACTGACTACAGTGGATCGGACTTCTTCGGACTCGGGGAAGTGGGCCACAGCGTAAGCGCCAAAGAGGAGTCGATACCATAGGTATCTATAGGAAACTTGCGCCGTGCGACCGCGTACACATTTTACTAAAACACCGGGACCATGCCCCTTTAATCACAGTGAGTGATAGTTCTAGTTATGTTTTTGAGAATTTGTGATATTTGAATATGAAATTTGATTAAAATTTAATAAGAAATGCATGATTTGCTAGACGATGTTTTGAGCTAATTCACTCTGTGTTATCAATCTTCTTGATGCACGAGGTTGAATAGACTACCGGAGAACTCGCAAGTTCGCTGAAGGAAGCGTTGAATACAAACTTTACGGAACAACTTGAAAACATTGCACACAGTGTTCATCGGCTTTTCTCGGGAGCCTGGACATTTTTGAAGAGCGCCCTCACCGACTGCAGGAAACGTTTTGGACATGTATACCATGCTGTCAAAGACAGGGTGACTGCTCTATGGGTATGGTATCAGATTTGACTTATTTTTATTTTTTGTTGAAATCCTGTTAAAGGGAAATCTAGTCCAAATATACATGTAAGTTAGTCTGATTAAAAAAAAAAATTGACTGAAATCGGATGGAAAATAAGGAAGTTATGACATTTTGAAATTTTGGTAGTTTCTGCGAAAAAAAAAAGTTCTTGTACATTGGATATGAATATGCAAATGAGTGAGCTAACCATGTCATAACCTCGCAATTTTCCATTGATCGTGTACGAAAAAAAAAATACGAAAATTGAATGTTTCTGTCATTGAAGTCTGAGACATGATGTTATTCCTGATTGAATAACTTCAGAATAGTGATCAGTTAGATATACGAGGATTTGAGCTTCGGGCATAATTGCGATTGAATGAAAAACTGGGAATTTCAAAATTATATGTACAACCTATATGGTAAGTTGGGAAGAAATGACATGCTCACTTTTCCATCTGCATATTCATATTGACCGTTCAAGAACTCTTTCCCGAAAAAATAACGAAACTTCAAAATGTCATGACTTCCTTATTTGTCATCCGATTTCAATCAAAATTATACAGTTGAACTCGTAATATTTTACTCTTTCTTATCAGACTGATTTATATTTAGACTGGATTTCCACTATTCTAATGTGCAATGTTCAACATAATGTACAGTAAATGGATATGAAGGTTTGTACTACTACTGGTGTTGATTGTGTTCTAAACACAAGCAACAGCGAACATCCAAAACTTGAAATCCAGCGGTTCCAGCAGGATGACCTCGAAAGTATGCCCTGGGATTTATCATTAGCAACAACAACAACAACAACAACAAAATGTTCACTTGCCAGTTTGTTAATGGAGTTAGCGTTTTTATGCGTTTGAGTCCATGGGTAGACCTAAACGCCGTCGCGATTTACATCAGGCTCGTGCATAGCCTGCGCTGATTATTGCAACCTGCGCCAGTGGAACGTTCGCCTATACACCACAGTATGTAGACACGGCCGCATTAATATGTGCCTGCAAGCAAAATCTGGATCTTATATTTTGGGAGCAGCTCACAAGTCTTTGTCATTTCATTACCTCTTTTTCATTTGACTGTTAGAGCAAAACATTGAGGCTTCAATCTTGTTTTAGTTGGCATCAATCAGAAGCATTTTTTTTTTGCCCGTTCATAGTGAACTGTCAGCGCGCTATCCCGCGGATATCGCGATGGTGTAAAAATATTACTATGTTTTGGGGATTGATAGTAATGATCGGTGTCGCCAGCTTATTCCTTGGATGCTTCTTTGTGTTGGAGCTCGATTTGACGCAGTTGTTTGGGAGAAAACTCAAGCAGGAGCACTAGCATCGAACTTGAAATCCCTTGTTGTTCATGTTGCTCTCAAAGATTATCAATATTTTAGATTACTTTACAATAATTGCAATATATAGCTTGTAGTACGATAATGGAACAGCAGCGAGGCAATATTGAAATTTTGCTTTGGTAGGCGTCACGATTTAAGAAGTAAAAAAAAATGACTACTACTTTTTTGCATCCATTTGCGTATCTATCAACAGTAATAGTAATGCGAACATATCATTCACACAAATTTAAAGTATGTGCGTATATGTACATGTATGTAAAATAATTGTATACTAGGCGTGTACATAAATTATATAATGAATCATATGGTATATGCCTACTATGATAGATAATAGCAATATAAAATACTACATAGCCATTTCCGAAAAGCTAGGTCTCAAAAGGCTGATCATGCTATGCATAAGTATTTTCAATACTTTAAAATCATAAATGATGTGAATTGACTATGATTTTGATTGCAGGAAAATAAGGGCGCATCTCATAGTGCCGTACATGCAGAAGGACTCAACTCCACTTCTGTTGCACCTGTTCATCGTCTTCCTGAGTCCACGTCGGAATCCGTGGATCGCCCTTCGGTAAACGCTGGTGCAGATTTAAATTTATCGTCCCGCAGGAACGAAACGCGAATTATCTACGATGTTTCACCTCGAGATGTGACGGAAGCGAATGCACAAACGGACAGTTTCATGGCTAAAGTATCGTACATTCGAAAGAAAAGGGAAGGTGACCTTTTGCAAAGAGCTGATGAGGAGATGATTCCCAATATCACGAAGGACAGCGAAAATGAAGAACTTAATTTCCGTCGATTGCTTACGGCAAAGAATGATTCAACTGTCAGAACCTCAAATGATACAATAGATGGAGCGGTGCGCAAATCCAGAAAAGAGAGGCACAGGCAGGCACGAGCACACGGAGAGACGGACAACACCTTTGTGGATTTGATGGAAACTGCAGCTTTCAACAGCTCGTCACTGAGTGCCAACTCAGCGTTGAGAAAACTGCATTGGATCGCGTCACATGTTCACTGGACAAACGGTTCCTGGCAACTTGATTCTTCAACTCCAAGTAATTACTTTAGAGTTCAAGATTTCGTCGATCTAATGCAGTCACTGTCAAGTCGCCACGCTCATAACGGAGGCGGAAATTTGGTCGAGTTTTTGAGAAGGAATTCAATCAATGGCACGACGAGCTCTCAAATGCTGTCGCTGGTAGATGTTCTGACCGACACTTTCAAGACACTCCCGCCCGAGAATGTTGAGAACTTACTGAACAGTGTTATGGAATTCACTTCCTCGGGGGCCACTGATGGTATGAGAGCACTGTCCTTTTTGATGAAAAATTACCAGAGTGAATTGAATGACACCGATCTCAACAACGTGGCAAGGTTGCTTAGCAGCATCAAAGAGTCGGACGAATATTCCCGAAACTTTTTTGTCTTCCATCAGTTAGTGGAAAGTGACCGAGGAAGAAGTCGAACAAACGTACATCAAGCGTCTCCTCTTCTGGACTTCTTCGGAAGTGACGGCGTGGATACGCACCAATTTACACAGCACCAGATGACAAAGTTGCAAAAGTTCCACGGTGATTTAAAGCTTGCCGATCTCTTTACTGAATCCAATACATCTGCCATTGGTAGGCTTCTACAGGTCATGGGATCCATGCAGCCAGACCAAATGTCCTCCAAAGTGACGAAAGAACTCTTGCGATTAGCAATTGAAACGGAAAATGATGAAGCACGTCTACCAAAACGCAATCACTCAAGACAAGACATCCTCACATTTTTGGCTTTGTTACGGAATGAAGACACAGGACGCATTCAAGCGCGATTGCGAGAACTTGACAGATTGATTAAACTGCTCGTTCCATCACTCGAGAAGTATTCTGTCGACGCCATTATGAATGAGCTCGGAGACCTTTTAACGAATGACGTGACAGGCGATACAGCGCTCGACTTTATCAATTTCTTTAATTCTCTGCCTCCTGATACTCTAGCGACGTTATGGCAGAGAGTTAAGCCAATCTTCGCCGCAGATATTTTACACGGTAATGACTTCAATGTTTCTTCCGTGGTTGCCGACATGGAGAGCCTATTCGCCTCCCAGGGGAAACTGGAGCAATCTCAGTATGACACTTTCGCGAACGTTTTGCGAGAACTGTTGAAATCAACATCTTCACAAGATATACAAGCAACGAGAAAGGGTTTTAAGTCATTAATGAATACAATACTTGATGAAGGAAGACAAGGGAATGTAAGCGGCAATCATATTGCGTCCATGCTAGACGAACTGCAGCAGATGTTCATCCCCCGGATTTCTAATGCTGATCTGGAATCATTGCTTACTACGTTACAGCGCATCGACAAAACTGATTTACACTCATATGATGAGGGGACCATGGACATTGCGAAAAAGATTTGGAATTCAAGCAACAGCGAATCGAGTGTTCTTAAATTTCCGGGAAATGGCATTTCCTTTTTCGATGATCTGCAGCAACTATTGGGTCTTCAACAAGATGAGGAACCACGGTATTTGATGGAGAATTTCTTAGAGAACCTAGGACAATCAAAGCATGTGAACTTAACCCGTGACCGGCAGATGTTTTCAAACTTTTTAGATGCCTTGTGGAAGCAAAGGGATTTCATCGAAGAAATTCGGAATGTGCAAAATACAAGTTTGTATATGAAAGAAGTGCAACAACTTCTCAGTCCTACGCCAAGACGTAAGCCAAAGTTCGGCATTATCAACTTCATTACCAGTTCATTACCATTGTTACGTGATACGAACATTACCGATACGCTTGACTTGTACGCAAGACTTTTGAACTCACAGAAGAAATCCCAACATGATACGAACTCCTCCTTGATACTAAGCGATCTACAAAAATTGTGGACACCTTTCGAAGACGCAAAACCAGTCGATGATATCGATGACTTTCTGATCGCGCTGTCGAAATCACGTCCGTTCAATCTCACCGGTGACCGTTATTTGTTAAACAAATTTCTTCAAGCTCTTCAGAGTTACCATGCGGACAATTACGCAAAGAAGCACGAGATGAATGCTTCGTTAATTCTGGATGAATTAGGTCAAGTGATTAACGCTGCTGGAAGCAAGAATGAACTTTCCCCCTTTGAGAACTTTATGAAGGAATTGGGTCAAATCAGTCACCCTAATTTGACTGATAGCAAGCAAGAATTCAACAAGTTATGGAGTTTTCAAAGGTCTGGTTTTGGGAGTCTTGGTAATTCAAAAGAGCCACAGTCAAATGCCACGACCATTCTTAACGCAATTGAGGGATTGCTTATCTCAAATATGGATAGTAAGGATACCTCACATAATGAGGACTTGTTAGAAATTGTCAAGCAGCTCAGTGATCTGAATCATATCCATGACCGGCAAGTGTTTGTGAAGTACCTGAACGCTTTGAATAAGGCAAACCACTTTCCTTTTCACTTGCGAAAGCCCGATTGGAATGTGACATCAATTCTTAATAATCTCCAAAGAATACTCCACCTTGAGTTGAGCAACGAAGAATCCACTCCGTTCTCTGACTTTCTGGGAGATCTTACGGGCCTCAAGTCCATTAATACAACGCTAAACAGGCACCTGTTCATGAATTTACTAAACATATGGCAAAGTGGACATGAAAATGATCAGAAAAGGGATGACTTCAATTTGACATCGACATTGAATGCCATCCAGCAGATAATCGACTTCGAGGCCCGCAAAGGACCTGCATTCTCTTTCGCAGACTTCCTAGACCAGTTAGCACAATCCACTCGAACAAACTTCACCAGTAATCGTCAGCTGTTTATCAGCTTTATACATGCCTTAAGAAGTAAAGGAAATGCAGCGCCCGCCACGGCGGAAGTCGAGTCGAATGCGACATCGATTTTGGATGAGATACGACATATCTTTGGCACAATCGAGGACGATAAAATGCAAGGTCTAGTCGAAACAACAGAAAGTTCGCCGACAACTACGCCATATTCTGACAACAAAAGTACAGAGACAGGTTTCGTTCAAAACCTAGGTAACTTGCTGTCTGCTGTTGAAGATAATCTGCAAGCGAACAAATCTCAAGCGGAGAGGATATTCTCAGCTTTTGAAAGAAGGATAAATGATTCGCTGGGAAAGAGTCAATACACCAAGTATCTACAAAATGTCCTTGACGTACTTACCCGTCACCGGCAATCCAGCAAAGAACCGTCAGTTTCCGAGTCGGCATTACTCGATATGATCGGCGATCTCAACGAGTTGACAAACCTGACGCTTCTTCACATTTTAGCCGTTGCCTACCAGGGTCTAGTTGCAGATGATGGAAGACATCCTTGGCGTTTCCTGGATTACCTTCATGAGCTTTATCAAGGTATTAGAAATCAACAGTATTTAATGCTTTATCCAATGTAATTTTAAGCCAAAACTACATGACAAAATTTCGCCTTGGAAAATACATGGAAACATGTACATTTTAGTGTTACCCTAAAAATATATATTTGTTATTGATCGATTATGTGTCCCTGATAAGCGGTAGAATTGACATCCGGTGATGAACGTCACACCATATACGACTACTAATGATAGTAGTTTGACATGAACATCGCAACGAATAACATAATAGTAGAGGGTTTTCGTTTGAAAGAATGAAATGTCATTACAAAATTTAAGGAGAGTATGCCAACGTTTTGTAGTGTCTCTTTTTTTTCCTCAAGTGGTAAAATCGGAACTCTTTTCTTCAATTTCAGATTCACAGCAAACCTCCCACACACCTGCCGATGGCGACGCCGTCCTACAATTCTTCCAAAAATTGCCCCACTCGAAGGTGCAATTGTCACATCTTCTGGACGTTGTTGCAAATGTGGCGAGTCCGAACAATCAGACAACTGCGGTTCTCTTGAGTGATTTTGAAAAGCTGCTTCGCGAGTCTCATGAAGTAGAGGATGACGAAACACAACTGACAGCAATACAGCACTTGCTGCAATTACTCTCTAACATTCAAACCAACACATCGAGAGATAATGAACTTTTCTGGAGCATTATATCGCGTGCAAATATGACATCGCCTTGGAATATGACAAGAGAACAGTTTTCTGAACTCTTGCAATCTCTCGAAGGGTTTACTGTGAACCCAGTGGATGAGGATCGATCAAAGCAGATGCAACCCGAAGGACGTGCATTACTTCATCTCATTAGTAACTTAACCGATATCCCGTTCGATACATATCAACTGTTTCGTCGGGTCTTCAACAATTTCGATTTTCATCTAGATCCTTCAGTTGTTGGTTGGCTTCATAATATTACATCGTTACTTCAAAGGCACTACGACCGTAACAGTGAGCGTGATGAATTTCTGAACTTCTTATTCAATGCGATTGACACACTCGAATCCTTTGCAAATCAGATGAATGTATCTCGTCTTCGCAGTGAATTTCAAAAGATGGAAGGAACTGATGCGCTTAGTACCAATGATACCGTAACAAACATCCTAGATGAACTGTCGGCTGTCTTCAAAAGTGATAAAAACACAGTGCTCCCTGATAGCATCGTTTCCTTAACCCGCTTTCTTTCCCAAATAAGACGTGACTACGGAGATAGAGTTGGGAATGATAAAATGTTTAGGGAGATAATGAGCCGTCTGCAAAAATTGGAAGGTGCTGCTGCGCTTAGTACTAACGATACTATTTCAAAAATCCTAGATGAACTGTCGGCTGTCTTTGAAGATGATAAGAACACGGTGCTCCCTGAAAGCATCGTTTCCTTAACCCACTTTCTTTCCCAAATAAGAAGTGACTACGGAGATAAAGTTGGGAATGATAAAATGTTTAGGGAGATAATGAGCCGTCTGCAAAAATTGGAAGGTGCTGCTGCATTTAGTACGAATGATACTATTTCAAAAATCCTACATGAACTGTCGGCTGTCTTTGAATATGATAAGAACACAATGCTCCCTGAAAGCATCATTTCCTTAACCCGCTTTCTTTCCCATATAAGAAGTGACCACGGAGATAAAGTTGGGAATAATGAAATGTTTAGAAAGATAATGAGCCGTCTACAAAAGATGGAAGGTGCTGCTGCACTTAGTACTAATGATACTATTACAAAAATCCTAGACGAACTGTCGACTGTCTTCGAAGATGATAAAAACAAAGTGCTCCCTGAAAGCATCGTTTCCTTAATCAGCTTTCTTTCCCATATCAGAAATGACTACCGAAATAGGATTGGGAATAATGAAATGTTTAGGGAGATAATGAACCGTTTGCAAAAGATGGAAATAGTTGCTACATTTAGTACCAATGATACTATTTCAAAAATCCTAGACGAACTCTCGACTGTCTTCGAAGATGATAAAAACAAAGATCTCCCTGAAAGCATTGTTTCCTTAATCAGCTCTCTTTCCCATATAAGAAGCGAGAACAGAGAGAGAGTTGGGAATATTGAAATGTTTAGGGATATAATGAGCCGTCTACAAAAGATGGAAGGAGCTGCTGCATTTAGTACCAATGATACTATTACAAACATCCTAGATGAACTGTCGACTGTCTTCGAAAATGATAAAAACAAAGTGCTCCCTGAAAGCATCATTTCGTTGATCCGCTTTCTTTCCCATATAAGTGACTTCGGATATAGAGTTGGGAATAAAGAGATGTTTAGGGAGATAACGAGCCGTCTGCAGAACATCACATCCCACAGTGACGTCATTTTGAAAGACAATCCAAACCTCGCTAAGTATCTGCCAAAGATGTCATCCCTCTTTGATCAGGACCCGTCGCTGGTACAAACAGATTCTCTTCTGCTTAATTTGCTTAAAAACGTAAAGATTATGACATCATTCGAGGAAGATCGAGAGCAGTGGAATGACCTGATAGGTTTGATTTCAAACTCATCGAACGAGGACGTCCATCGCAGACTGTTAGGCACAATCCTTTCCTTGTATGGTGTCTCCGAACTGCACAATGTCAAACCACTGTCTGATTCGGCTCGGATATTAGATTTTCTGGCGTTTGTATCAACGCGTCCATTCCTTCATGACGACATAACATGGCGTAGTTTCTTTGATACTTTCTTGAACGAGTCGACAAAATCGGACATCAGAACATTGTCATCACTGCTTGAGCAAGTGTTTCCGGAGGACAATCATATCGATAACCTGAGAACGAAGGAACTTTTTTCGTTTATTTCGACCCTTAGGAATGACAGCAGAGAATTCATATTAGAAAATACACCCACTTGGATACAAATCATTAAAACTGTGAACACGTCTTCCAGCAATTTGAGAAGTGCTTTGCGTCCGTTGTTGGAAATGCTTGCCTCTAAGTGGGATACGTCACAGTTACAAGCTCCTATTGTTCCTGAATCGTCACAATCAGATGACTCCAAACAAGTGTTAGAATCAATTTGGGCAATGCTAAATCGAAGTGCGGGTGTGACTACCGCTGGAAGAACACTTACGGACGTGGCTGCGGACATTTATAAGGAGCTCTGGGGCAGCGAAGCATCTGACGCATTCACGGTAAAAGGAAACAGAAGACTCCTTCTCCAGCTTGGCGGTCTCTATAACCCAGAGGAATTTGAGAAACAAAAACGTGAACGTCTGTTGCTGAAGTTCCTGCTGAAGCTCCCCCGGTTTCTTAATGCATCGGAACTTGACAGTGGTGACCTCCAGGCCATTCAGATGGTCAACGATTTCGATTACCTTGATTACAGTTTCTTCGAAGAGACTCCACACAGTGAGGAAGGCGATCCCGTGGGCCATTTGGAAGGTGTCTTGGAAAAGTTTGCGGACATTCATCTAAGGAAATGGAATGACTCGTTTCGCGAGTTTGTCGGTGAAACTGCAAGTACTCATGGACTATCGATTGAGGACCTGCGACAAATGTATTTGTTATTCGCGAAAGGGGTGAGATTGATGTCAAAGGCATTCCATGGGATGTTAAAAGTCGTGCAAAATGAATCCCTCGCAGGCGATGATTTCATGATTCCTACCACTACCCCATCTGCGCCCGTGAGAAGCAACTTCGACAGCCTCTGGAGCTTTTTCAACTTGACAAATCGCTTTCAGGAAAATTATGCTAATCGAGGAGATTCACAAAGCAACGTGGATCTTTTTGCTACTCTGTTTGGAGACTCTCTCGCGCGCAGGAGAGGCAGGCTGCGAACGCCACCGAATGTTGTACAAACGCTCTCCACTACACCAACACCCGAGCTGAGTTCTAACCTGGCACCAGGTGCTACACCGACAGACGACCTGTGGCGCTGGTGGAATGAACTTCGAAGTAGCACCGTGAGCCAGGAAACTGTCAGAGGTTCATCTACATCTCCTCCTCCTCCATCCACTCCCTCACCCTTGGATTCCAACCAAGGTGAGAATAAATGGTGAATAAAAACTAGCTTAGCAACGGTAAATGAATATTTACGGTTAAACATTAGAAAGACACTATTATTGTTACATTGCCTTTGGTGTGGAACGGTAACACAATGACAGCTGACAGCTTGTGGCTGTGTGAAACGAGTACAAGTGAAATGAGAAAGCTTTGAAACTGATTCAACAGTCCCAAACTCCCTATCGGTTACCACGTATAATTGGTATGACACACAAAAATACTCCTTATTTTATTTTTTATATTTTATGTCATGTCTTCGCGAGTACGCTTTTAGAGTCGAGGAGAATGAGGACACTTCTTTTTATGTTCAAGAAGCCATATGGAAAGCCTTTTGTCATTTTCCTCCTTTATAGAGTTGATACAGCAGTGGTCAGAATGGTCGTCATGGAACTCGTGTTCGGTCTCGTGCGGTTTCGGCGTACAGACTCGACATCGACAGTGCATCATCACCATCGAAGGACTTCTGATCATTTCCGATAGCTGCTCGGGGCCCGCTGAAGACACGATGTCGTGCGTGTGGGACGTTTGTCATGGTATGTGTGCATAATATTATGACAACAAAAACCTCCGCTTATGTGACGAAAATGTGTTTAACTTAACGGTCTAAGCATCAGCAAAAAGACTAAATCCATCCCTACTATTTAAGTGTATGCGCTCCTTTCGTCTTATATTCTGTGTGGTTGTTATTTGTGGTTTTCTTTGTCACACTATCACTTTTTGTCGACCTCTTTTGAGGTGCGCTTGTATCGCTCAAGATATCTGGTACTCGATAATGTACGTGATCGTATTTTTATTTTTTATTTTTTGTCTTTGCTCTTGTTTGTTTGGGGTTAAGAAGCATGTTTTAAATTAGTTCATTGACATCATCACTGCGTTTTTTCTTTCTTTTTTTTTTAAAAGAGCATATACAGCCATCCTGCAAAGTGGTAAACATTGATGCATGAAAATGCATATTATGATACACATCATTTGTAAGATCGTAAAGCCGAGAGCGGGGGTGGGAGGCAAAGTCATTTGACTTAAAAATGGAATGCATTTTCTTCACGTAGAGAGCGCCCTGCGTGGTTGCCTCTTTTCTGTGCTCTGAGTTGTTTATGATTTTTGTGTTGTTCTGTGATATTATTTTTGTGTCACTGTGCCAGCTGTATTGTACGTGCTTTGTGAATCTCCTGGACCATTTTTGTGTTAAGTAATTCGAGGATTTGGCTGAAAATCGGCAAACTGGATTTGGGGTTTGATATCATTTGCACGGGAGCCCCACCACAGCCTTCATATTCAGGTAGGGTATGTGTTTATGCGCTCATGCGAGCCTAGGGCTGTTAAGCGCGTAGAAGTCATACGCGCTATGTAATGTGTTCATGCGCTCAACTGTTGTATACTTGAATGAGCTGTAGCTTTTTTAAATTTTTTTTAAATTTGTATGTACGTTTTGCACAATGCAGTGATGATAATGATCAGTATAATGGAACGAATGAGGAATATGTTTGTTGTGAGTCTAATACTGACTCTTTTGCCATGTATGTATTGTTGTACAGCCACATGCGCTTTTAGTAGGTCTATACTACCAACTGTGAAGAATGATAAGAACATGTCTAGTACCGGTATCAGAGTAAAAGGCTACTCAAAAGCATGCATTTTGTATTATAAGAATGCAAGCTCTACTTTTCACATGTCACTGCTTACCAGTGGAGATGTTGAAATCAACCCAGGTCCGTCATTTAGTGTGTCAGCTACTAAAGATCATGCTGTTGATAACAATACAAGACGTGCATATAGTATTTCGGACCTTTTACAGCTGAACCCTTACAATGTTTACTCCACTCAACCTTCTTGTGAGTGCCTTAGGATTAATGAAGTGACATGGCAACGAATAACAGCACTACAGATTAACAGAGTGAAAAAGACTCACAGAGGTAAAAGAGTAGTAAGACAAAATAGGGATCAAACTGTGAAGTTGTTACACGAAAGAAAATTTGTGAATTCTGATATTTCATGTATGAATATGAAATTTGCTATGTTAAATGCCAGATCGCTGAAGAACAAAACCGCTGAGTTTGTAGATTATATTCTTGATCATGAATTAGACATTGTTGCTATTTGTGAAACATGGCTTACGCCTAATGATGCTGCTCCGATTGGTCAATTGACACCACATGGCTTCACATTTAAGCACATTCCCAGAGTTGGCAAACGAGGAGGAGGAATAGCTGTGTTGTTTAAAAGTCATTTAGATATCAGAATTGTAGATTCCCCAAATGTTACAACATTTGAAATGATTCAGATGACTCTGAATTATATGCAGAGATCGTTGCATTTCATCAATGTATATCGTCCACCCAGTTCAGTACAGTTTCAGATTTTCTTGGATGAGTTTTCTAATGTTCTCGATAGACAGCTTCTCTGCTCGTCTGACTTGTTGATTGCAGGTGATTTCAATATACCTGTGGACTCATCAACTTCGAATTCGAAGTTGTTCTCTGAATTATTGTCAGCCTTTAATATGATTCAACATATTAATGAGCCAACTCATAATCGAGGCCATGTATTAGATCTGCTTATAACTCATAAAGGTAACACTGTACAACTTTGTAATACCGGTGTTGTGGAAGGTATATCAGATCATTCAGCAATAATGTGTGAATTGAACCTTCCTAAACGTTGTATCAAAAAAACATTTGTTGTGACACGGAATTTGAAATCTGTAAACCCACAAGAGTTTGTTGCTGATACTCATGTTAAGTCTCTTTTATCAGCTGAACCTCAAGTTAATAATGTTGATGATGAAGTGAATTTGTATAACACCTTACTCACTGCCACCCTTGATAAGTTGGCACCTGAGAAACGAATCAAGGTCACAATACACCCCAATACGAAATGGTATACCCCAGAAATAGCTCAAGCAAAACTGCTTCGTAGACAGTTAGAAAGGAAGTCAAGGTCCACAAAACTGGAGATTCACAAGCAGATGTATCATGCACAAAGGCGATGTGTAAATGCCTTGATTAAAGATGCTAAGTTACAATATCATTCAAAAAAGGTTACGGATTGTGGGAAAGATACAAAGAAGTTGTACAAAGTTGCTAATGCTTTACTTTACCGAAAACAGCGATCTCCTTTACCGGAACACCTCACTCATGGTGATCAGGTTGAGTTAGCCAATTGTTTTAATCAATATTTCATTGATAAAATTGTGGCAATCCAACGGAGTTTCCCAACTCGTTGTGAACAGCCAAATGACATTGTATGTGAAGTCAAGTCAGAATTGAGTGAGTTTCAGTCTGTCACTGTTAATGAGATAGAAAAGCTTATTAAGAACTCACCTAACAAATCATGTGAACTTGATCCAATCCCAACAGATTTGGTTAAGAAGTGTGGCAGAGTTTTAGCACCCGTTATCACAAGAATCATAAATGCTAACCTGAGATTAGGTGTAGTTCCACAGGTGTGTAAAAAAGCAGTTATTCATCCAACTTTGAAAAAAGCAGGCTTAGATCAGGAGTGTTTAAAAAATTACCGTCCAATTTCAAATTTACCTTATTTAAGTAAATTGCTCGAAAAGGTTGTTTTCTCACAACTGACAATGTATCTGCAAGATAATGAATTGCTTGATTCATTTCAATCTGCGTACAAGCCTGGTCATAGTGTAGAAACACTGTTAGTCAACTTATCAGATATTGTGTTCAGAGAATTAGATAGTGGTAACATCACTGCTCTTATCATGCTTGATATGAGCTCAGCTTTTGACACAGTCGACCATGCTATTCTGATTCAACGATTGAGATATTGTTGGGCATCAAAGGAACTGTTCTTGATTGGTTTATATCCTACTTATGTGATCGATCTCATTATGTCAGAATTGGTGATTCTATCTCTTGTAAAACTATGACAAAGTTTGGTGTACCTCAAGGTTCTGTTGGAGGCCCGCTGCTTTTTTTCTCTGTATATGCAACCAATTAGTGAAGTATTTCGCAAGCATTGTATTAGTTATCATTGTTATGCGGATGATATACAACTTTATTTGTCTTTTAAACCCACTGTGTCTTCATTGTCATCCGCCATTGTAAAACTCGAAGCATGTTTGCAAGACCTGAAAATTTGGCTTACATCCAATGGCCTTAAACTAAATGATGATAAATCTGAGTTTCTGTTATTGGGATCAAAGCGTATGTTACGCAAAGTTGATTATCAGTCATGTCATGTCAACATCGGTAGCACTTGCATTACTCCGTCGAAAACAGCCCGTAATTTAGGTATCATATTTGATCAGGAAATGTCATTTCGAAGTCATGTAACTCATATTCAGCGGAATGTTCGATATCAGTTGCGTAATTTAAGTTTCATAAGGAAATATTTGTCTAAATCTGCAGCTGAGATACTTATTCATGCTTTGATTTCTTCTCGGTTGGATTTTTCGAATTCATTGTTGTGTAATCTTTCAAAAAAAGATGTCACAAAACTTCAACGGTTGCAAAATTCTGCTGCCCGATTGTTAACTTTTACTAATAAGTTTGATTCCATGTCACCAGTTCTCCGTTCCTTACATTGGTTACCTGTAGAAAAAAGGATTATTTTCAAGATTCTGTTATTAGTACATCATTCAGTTCATTCTTTTTCCCCAATATACATAAGTAATTCTGTTCAAAAATGCAATCCGACACGAAGGCTACGTTCATCATCAGATGCATTCTTACTCCAAACACCCAGAGTAAAACATGGGTATGGTGATCGTGCTTTTTCCGTTATGGGACCAAAATTGTGGAATCAGTTACCTCTTCAGTTAAGGGAACTGTCATCTACAGAGTCATTCAAATCCAAACTTAAAACTTATCTGTTCCTTTCATACTGAGGACTGTAATTGCTGTATGTCATTAATATTGGATTAATATTGTATTTTTAATTGATATATGTTGTATTCTTTATTTGGTATATATTTGCTTTTGTTTACCATTTTTTTCTTTGTTGAAATGTTTGAATATGTATATGCATGTAAATATATGATATTTTTTCATTTTTGAAGTGCCATGAGCACTGAAAAGTGGACCTGTGCGCTATACAAGTAGCCACTATTATTATTATTATTATTATTATTATTATTATTATTCTTGCTACTGTGTGTGGTATGTGCGCGTGCGTTGTTCTCTCTTGTTTCTTTGCTTCTTTGTTGTTTTTCTCTGATAATTGACATAACGCTTGTATTTAATGTAATTAGAAGTTTTTGCGGAATATAATTAATGTGCCAAAATAGGGATCTTTTGAATCAGACTTCATTCAGGGCTTCCATGTGTTATTTCAGTTTTCTGGGCTGACTGGTCGCCATGGTCGCCATGCAGCAATAGGTGCGGGGTCGGCAATCACACGAGGATTCGAGAATGCATGTCCAACTCGACAGCTATTGCGCCCACGGACCGGCGTTGCGAGGGACCGTCTGAAGAGAAGACTAGCTGCCGCCAGTATGACTTCGACGAGTGCTCGCTTCACGAGGTGTTCATTCCGGGTATGAGTATTGACCGAACGTATACAGTTATCAAAATCATATACTTGGTCAGGAATCTACACAAACTATATCATTACAAGCTATCCACTGAAAAAGGAACACAACATAAGTACTACTGATTTAAAATGAAATGAAATGGAATTTATTTTCCAAACAATAACAACGATAACAAACATATCAACTCATAAAGTACTCAAAAGTAGAGGAACATTATTAATTGGTACAAAAAAAAAAAAAAAACAGCGATAGCAAGCACGTTTATAGTCAAGGCCATGACTCTCGTACTCCATCATGACTTGAGCGACTGGTGAAATTTCACATCATAAGCAATCATATCCTTACATTTGTTCTTGTATTTCATACCATACAAAATAATGCAGGTATTACTAAACATCGTTGCAAGAGTCTTGCTTGTCAGATTACGAATTGTGAAAAAAAAATAGAAACGCATAATTCGTTCTGCATTCAGGGGTGTGGACGGAGTGGAACCATTGGTCTCTGTGCTCATCGAACTGCAGCGGGTACAGTTTGAGGCATCGGTCTTGCCAACATCAGAACGCGTCCTCAGCAACATCACCTGTGACCCGGATGCGGAAGCGAGATGAAGGTCTTCTCTGCGAGGGAGATTCCCAGCAGAACATCTCTTGTTCGGTTCTCCACCTATGCAGTGAAGATACGTTGAGAAGAGGTAAATTAAACCTTTAAAAAGAATACATAAGCGAACGAAAACTCTAAACAAGCGCACTATACGTAGTTCCATATACGAAGTCGCCGAAGACACAGAAAAATCAATGCATGTAACATAATCATTACTACTACTATTACAACAATAATTGAGTGACAAGACCTGTCATGTAGGTACTTTGTCTATACCTCTGTGTGTGTGTGTGTGTGTGTGTGTGTGTGTGTGTGTGTGTGTGTGTGTGTGTGTGTGTGTATCATTATATATATATATATATATATATATGGGGTTTTTTTTTAAACTGTATTATGCATGAGGGTACCTCTATCATCCAAGATCGTCGGAGGATCCTTATTTTAGGAAATATATCGCGTGAATATCTGACGCGAAGTGATCCTATAAAATTGATACACTATCGACTTTTACCAAAGCAATGAGGTGTCTCCTTTCTATCGGTTTTACATAGTAAACTTCATTTGTCTTTACATTTTGCATGTTGGACAAAGTAAAAGAAATGACGTGGCGTAAGTGTGCACTATGTCGGATGCATGTTATATGCCAGATAGCGGTGGTAGATCACACGGAGTGCACGATTCCTTTCTGATTTTACAGTGCTGATTAGATCTTCTTCTTCCTCTTCCTCTTCTTTTTTTCTTCTTTCTTTCATTCTTTCTTTTTTTTTTCAACTGTGCTACCATAAGCTGACTCGCTGTGTACGGAACCTGGTGGATTAAATGCGCAAAGTCTGTGGAAATTTAAGTACTGTATAGGCCTATAACTGAGGTATAGATTTATATATGGATCGTGCCTTATACGGATAAAGTATGTTCTTTTTTAGAGCTCTATTATCCGCCTTTTTCAACGTGAATCGGGAAATTTTCAACGAATGAGATCATTTCTTTCTTTCGGAAAACCCAAACCAGAATACAAGAGAAGTTCCATTACTACTCGACACAAAAGAGGATTATCATCATTATGATTTGCATGTATTTTTCTCTATATACTTTCATAATAGGACCAATATCTATTCATCATCATCATCACTATCACTATGGACGAGAAGAATTTTTCATTAAGGCTGCCACAACAATGCTGTCGTCCTTCCTCGTTGTGGTCCTTCTGGTCTTTTTAGTCAGTTACTGCTACAAAGTCAGAAAGGAACGCGGTAGGCAGCCGTACAGAACCAAGAGTGGCAACAGCATCGGGTCCGTCTTTAAAGGCGCGAGAAAGCCGAGCGTGCAATCGTTTGTTCGTAAGCCCTCGCTCCAGGGGAGCATCGGTAGGAAAAAGAGCGGGGAGTCCGCTCTGTATCCCGTCCGCTCGCCCGAGGAAACGGCAGAGCTACTGGCTGAGGATGAACCTAGGGCGAGGCCTCATTGTCCGTACACGGAGCCTGCGAAGTCCACGACATCGCCCGGGGTGTGGTTGTGGGCGTGGGAGACGGAAGGCGATGATTGGGCAATACCCGAACACTCGGGGACTCCGCCCTGCTCTGAGGAAGAAGTTTTCGTTGATGTGGATGCGCTACTGGGAAGGACAGCGTCAAGTAATCCTCGACAAGGAGAAAGAATAGAGATAGGTGGGCAAGGAAGAATCGTCGAAGAACGGGGACGACATGATCAGCAAGCGGTTGAGCCAATGAGAAACGTATTTGAGGCTACGAGTAGCGCGGCAGACCATGCGTGGTTTAGCTGACACTAAAGGTATTGTAGTTCATGTGAAGTACTTCGATCAAAGCAATCTTCTTTGTAGGGTTGATCTCTGCTTCCGTAGAATAATGTCATAATATTGAGATCAGCAACATCCTATGATCGTACTTCAAATGGTGAAAGGTTGCTTTATATAGGCACGAGAAATTTTAGTATTAAATGGACTTACTATGACCATTATTCCTTCTCTGATGTGTGAAGAATGAACTAAAAAATATTAACTGTCGTGTGGTATGCAGCAGCAAATTCTTATCAACCCAGTACTGGTTGTACAGTCAGTTGCACAAAGAGATGCGCTTTAAAATCAAAACATGAAAATCATTCATGCTATCTAAACTTTAGGCAGTCATATTCAGCGGCCGGTTCCAAGCTGTTGCTTTTTGTTGCGTAACTATCGATGCGACAGAAATAAAATCTATTGGTGTCGATTTTGAGTCATTTTCTACTCATGACTTAAAGTCAGGACTTTAAGTGAAAGTGAAAGAGTTTATGATAAAGATTCATATATATTTGTTTCCTCTCTGCTTTGCCTACTTTGTCCATTTATTTTTACATATCTTCACTAGCGACATGTAGTATATTGTAGTTTTTGTGTTGTCCAGTGTGATTTTTTTTTCATTCTCGTCCGTTGCTCTTATGTACTTAGTAAGCTTATAAATATCCATTTTTACTGAATGCACTATCAAATATTGTGACCCTTGATATTGATTACATTAGAATTCATGTTGATATTCGATCTCTCGTCCAATACGGGTTGCTAACAATTCTGAAGAGTGTTAGCCAAATTCAGTAATCTGTTTTACCGTGATGTAGACGTATCATTAGGAAGATAAAGAAGAGTACTGGTATAAAATGTTCCTTTCAACATTTGGGTGTCTTCTGAACAATTACCCTAATGTAAGTTCGGAGTAAAATGATCATCTATATGTATATATGTATATAATATATATATATATATATATATATATATATATATATATATATATATATGTTTTGGTATTTTATGTTATATATTTATATAATGTTTTGGTATTTCATATATAATAAAAGCAGTGATAATGGTTACAATCACATATGCAAATTAGATACGATGATGTCATTGACTGGCAAGTTTCCCATAGATCTGTGCACAAATCTTCTCTGAATATCCCTTTTGGAATTAAAATATCAAAAAATGAATGAATCTTGTCCTGAACATCTAATTATTACAGAGTTACAGCAACTTACATGTAGTTAGCAGCGGGACAGGGGGTTCCAGTTGTTACATTATCACCCAAAACATGGCTTACTGAGTAGTTTTATGTGAGAAAATGATGTCCTCAACTCATAACTAAATTCACCAATGTGGTTGCAAATACCATGACTGTATTGAGAGAACATGTTCACCTCATTGGGCTTGCAATTTTTTTTTTTTTTAAGGGGTGCAGGGCATGTCCAATTTGATAAAAATTTCTTCTGATCTTGGTTAATCTAGCCTCACTCCTATTCCCTACATTCAACTTGGATATGTAGTGACATTTTCTTGTAAGCTACAAAGAGTTATTCCTTTTTATATGCTAATCCTTATGATTTGCCACAGTCAATGGGTAATACCATAGAGGAGAAAAATGCATGATATATAAATACAAGGATCTGCAGTACTGCACCATCTACTACAACACCTGGCATTTCAATATTCCACTATTAACGAACGGATCACCACATGACATTAAGCACCAGAGCATGTTACAATGTGAAATAGAATCTTAAAAATACAGATTTATTCGTTGCTTTGTAGTCATATATTACAGAATATTTCAATATATTCTCAGTATTAATAATATATACCAATGTAAAGAAAAAGAAAAAAAGTACATTGATATATACACATGAACAATTAGGTTTTCACACAAAGACTGGTGGATTCAAAACATGTATCACACCACAGAAATGAAAATAACATCTGCCACAAATATTTTCTGCAAAGCCAGCTCTACACAGGAAGTGTACTGAAATAATAACTTGCATTGGTAAAATTGTAACCCAGAAAGGTTCACTTGCCACATACTGAGATCTAATTCATATCGTGCTTTAAAGCTTCAGGAAGATGTGGAGGATATGTATGATTTTCTATCATGAAGTTCTATCATATTCTGAGGAAGAAGAAATACCTATATTTGTAGGAATATTACATTTTTGGTGTTAAAAGATGTACTTAAGTAATTCCATAATAAAAAGAGAATAATATCCATATGATATACACTGTATCTCCATTTGCTACCATGTTAGAAAAAGGAATGTATCATGCGGTTGTAAGACAGCATTGTGCTACAATCAGATATTAATGGGTAAATTAAGGAGTTACTTTAATAGTAGACATTGTACTCCACAGGCCTAGGTCACATCAACCACTTTTTTGGGACAGCGCACGACACATGAATACACTACTATGAAATTTCTAACCATATCCAAGTTAAATAAATAAATTGGATGAAAAAACTGGTGGAAATTTCATTAAAATCTGAAAAAAATCACAAAGTTATGCAATTTTTCAAGTTTTCACCAAAAAGTGATGTTGGTTGCAACCACACACAGGGAAATATGTCTAATGATGTCATCACTTTAAAACTACCCAATTGCCTCAAAAACAAAAATATAGAAATGATGCTTCTGGTACTTCTGCAAATACAATCCATTGCTCCTAAAACCATCACCCACATTATTACAAGACTTTGATAATTTGGGGACATTTTAGACAACATATCCTTACTTATTTCATCTTAAATAAACAATATTTCCAGAAACATTTCTGAGCATATCCATGGGAGAGACTTGAGAAAAGATGAAACTATCACCTCCATTTTGCACAATTTATTGCAACTAATGACACTGTTTTGTGAAGACAATGAAACTTCAAAATTCTACAACTTTCCGTTTAAGTTTGGATTTGGCTGAAATCTTTTCCACTCAGCACATCTGATTTTACTCTATTTATTACAGCCAACGTAAATATGGTGTTGGATTTCACTTTTAACAGTCCTGAAATCACTTGTGCACACCTGCATAACTATGCCTGAGAGTTACCCTGAACCAAATACCCAGTAGTTACTTTTGCAAAGATGGAGTTATGTTTAAATTAATTCATAACACAGCACCTGTTCTGAATGAGCACTATATTAAATGACATCCACGCAACAAAACATTTCTGATTTACTCAAACCTGTCTATGCACGTAACTTATCACTTGTTTAAAAAGATCCAACCCCCGGCTAAAAATGTTTTACCAGATATGTTTGCTGCAATGAATAACTATTGTACAATGGGGTCATAAAAAACCCAGATATGAAGAGCTCATGACACTACAAAATATTCATAAAGCATGTGGAATTTCCATACTTCCAATGAAATAAACCGTAACATTAGGCGCGGTCAGACTGGCAAAAGATCGCGAAGTTTAAGATCGCGATCTTGAAGATCTCGAAGTTTTGCCAGTGTGACCGCAAACTTCCCGCAAAACTTCCCGCGAAACTTCTCAATCTGTTTGCGGGCGGTGCCTCCGAAGCACGAGGCCATTGTCATGTACAGATGGGCATTGTTATGTCACAATCACTAGCCATCGGACGGCGCACTCTTGCTTGCGCGCGTACCAATGGCCCAAACTTATGTCATGTACAGATGGGCATTGTTATGTCACAATCACTAGCCATCGGACGGCGCACTCTTGCTTGCGCGCGTACCAATGGCCCAAACTTCACGATCTTAAACTTCTCAATCTTTTGCCAGTCTGACCGCGCCTATTGTGGTATTAAAAGATTTAACAATAATGTGCAGGTGTAAAATGATTGCAAAGGTGTACGTCAAAATGGCACACACAACCACTCCATGCAAGTACTGTCAGAGCAGATGAAAGCTGATGACATTATATGTAATACATCAATTTGTGTCTAACTGGTTTCAAAGAATAGTGAACCATGTTAAGTAGCTATAGTCGACATACATGCATTACACTGCATCGGAATTTCCTCTGGTGTTTATGACATGATACACTGCAAAGTTCTTTAAAAAACAAACAAACAAAGATATACCAGAGAACAGAGAACAAACAGCCATTACAGAATCAGCAGAGCCTTGAAATTTCTGTTTTTATAAGATATATGTTTACAAAAGATGTGTTAAACCCTGGTTCGGAAGACCACGGAGTATCATGTTCACCTAGAAGCTACACTGAGGTAAGATGTAGAAGAAAAGCACTCAGACTTTCATGTATAAATCGAGTTAGAGCCAATTGTATGATGAAAAAACCATCTTTAGGAGGAAACATTATAATTGTCACAGCCCAAATGTATTAAAGGTGCATGGTCCCGGTGTTTTAGTCAAATGCGTACGCGGGCGCAAGGCGCGAGTTTCCTATAGAGACCTACGCTATCGACTCCTCTTGGCGCTTACGCTTTGGCCCACTTTCCCGAGTCCGAAGTAGTCCAATTCACTGTAGTCAGTGGTCTGATCACAGTTCGGCTCATGATTCGGCTGAGGGGGATGACAGCTTCAGCAAACTTCTTTTGTGATGTCATAATAAGAAGCACATTTGCACGCACCCTGGCATTACTACAGACTGCGCGATGAGCAGAGAAGACAACAAAGGCAACGTTACTTAGCAACACCTACGCACTTTACTCTTGATGACAGCTCAACTTCGGTAATCTTCGTATCAATGCTAACAGTGATCGGCAGCATCATCAACAGCGCCCTCTACACTACCGGGACTATGCCCCTTTAAGGGCAGGGCGTGACTGCTGTGGACATACAGATATTCCACTCACGATTAATAATTCACAACTATATTCTAGCACAGACACCTATTAACAAACATACACACACACACACAGCTTCAAATTCTGATAGGCCTAATTAATACTTCTCATGGCAAGACGAATACACTCAAATGTCTCTGGAAGTACACTTTATGAGAATGTCTCCTTATAAGGTATTACAATGTCATAGCATCCCTGGAGTGACAAGCCCTCATATCATATTATGGCATCATATAATTTAAAAACCTAACTCAATATTGAACATCAAAATACTGATTTGAGTTCTAAAACAATACAATTATTGATGTAACCCAAAACAAAGTTTCTACCATGTTTGACATCAACAGTGATGTCATTTAGCAAAAATGGCTTGAAAATTAATTATTTTTTTCTTTTCTGTTCTGTTCTGTTCTGTTTTGCTCAAGACAATCCATGATTTTTTTTAGATATAAGGTCTTGTCACCCAGGGATTATATGCACTTTGAAGTTTACATTGCATCAAGTGCATGTGGTTGATTAAACTTGCCAAATTGGCAATACATGAGGTGTCCAAATAACTAATTTTGGACACCTCATCCACCCACCCTCTTTAAACATAACGCCACTGCAAAATAACTAAACGTTAGGTTTATCTAACTGCTCTACATTGTGTTCAATACATAAGACAGATAATGATGCATTATCGCAAACAAAACTTTGGATTTCAAGCAAAGCACCAAGGAAACAGAAATATATCCCTGCATAATTGTAATGAGCCCTTCTTTCTATTCCTAGGATATACTATGGTACTGTGAGTGACATGACAGGGGCGGATCCAGGAATTCTGTAAAGGGGAGGCGCCTTTACAAAATTAAAGGGGGGCGCACGAGCCCCCCCCCCCCCATTTTTTCTTTTTATTTCTTTTGTTTTAACAAAAAATAAAGAGGGGGCGCGCGCCCAGTGCGCTCCCCTCTGGATCCGCCACTGCACGAATTCATGGTTTACTGGCATTCCATGATGTAGTATGCATTAAAAAAATAAAATGAAATATATAATATATATATATACTGGATAATGCATAAATACCTTGCTCCAATTTTAAATCATGAGAGTTACAAGGCATGTCAATGGCTGCCTACTTTTGTTGGTTGGTTTAGTGACATTCCATAATGCATTTATTATGCATTTAAAGAATAAATTGCTTGCTCCAATTCTAAATTGTGACAGTTTCAGGGCATGTCAATGCTTGTTTGTTTATATGTTTGTATATTTGTTTGTTTTTTTATTTGGGTAAAGGTCACACAATCAGGTAAGCCAAAACAAGTGAAAGTAAGAATAGCAAACTCTCAGCAAGCAGACTTTGACAAGTCACTAACCCGTTGAAGACCAGTCCCTAATATATTTGGGCAGGTGTCTATTGGAAAGTAAGTTACAGAAAAATTAGCTTATCCTCAACAGGTTAATGAATAAGTTCACACTTACAG
This sequence comes from Diadema setosum, assembly GCF_964275005.1. Taxonomy (NCBI): domain Eukaryota; kingdom Metazoa; phylum Echinodermata; class Echinoidea; order Diadematoida; family Diadematidae; genus Diadema; species Diadema setosum. The sequence continues at coordinate 17,669,263 of NC_092699.1, read as the reverse complement.
TATAACAATCTTGTGATGTTATTTTCTGTGTTGGATACACGCAAGATACAAACATGATTGGTCGTACTGCACTGATGACATGATAATGGATTTTGAGGGTAATATTATGATTGCACAATAATAGGACTACCCTGCACATTATCTAAAAGCGCTTTTGATATTCCAATAGATAAACTTAGAGATTGTAGGCAGTGCATATCGACAAATGTGTCTAGTACAGGATGGTGGTTACCATTAAAACTTAAGAGATATAGTAAATGGGGTGGTTAAAAAGTTTGATACATGTCATTAAAATGCTTAGAATGACTAAAAAGGGATTTAAAAACGATTGATTTTACTATTCCTCTCTCTCTCTCTCTCTCTCTCTCCGTCCGTCTAACTCTGTTTCTTTCTCCAACACTTTCCTTAACTTCATCAGCATACACAGTCTTTTCAATCTATCTCATATTCACTTATGAAATGTACTCAAATCCAATGTTCTGTTTCACAACAAATCATATCAAGAGTCCCCCCCCCCAAAAAAAAAAAAAGAATAGAAGGAAAGAAAGAAATGACCCAGTTTGCGTAATAGTCACGCACAAATGACAAGATCAAGCTCTGATAGCAGGGCCAAAGAATGTTATGTACTGTACGAGCTGAAATTTTCGCGGTGGTTTTATTTTCGCGAATTTCGCGAATCGCCTTTGAACTGCGAAAATAACAACATGCGAAAATAACAACGTGCAAATAGTTACGTTCAGTTAGACTGTTGCAACCGCGAAATTAACAACACGCGCAAATGTCCTCCAAGTCGCAACTCGCGAAAATATCTGTACGCGAAAATTTCAGCTCGTACAGTATGTCATTATTCTCACTGGCTGGTTCATCCCCAGGACACATTTCCCACATTGATTTAGATTTGCTAACAGTAATAAAATATGGCAGCAATATACTCCCACAGTACCTAAGGAAAATCAAAGACTCGGTTCAAAATAAGATTTCTTCAAGACACCAGCATAGTGGCAGCAGAGCAGAATGAGAGCACAGGTATTCCAATCTCCATGGACCATTAATTAAATAAAAATGCAAAGAAATATATTCTTTATAGTTCAAAATAAGAAACAAGTAGTTTTGAATAAAACAATGCTGCTCATGAACCCTGAATCCAGATAAAGGATGACTAAAAGATGCATTGATTATATCACAAGGAGAGCAATGTTGCTAATACTGCTATTTGATACCCTAAAGTTAATAAAAAACAACACATACTGCATTGCTTGGTAAATAGTTGCACTTAAACAACAATAGAGCGATAAAGAGTAATGTATACTCACTTTATACTGCCTGGAATTAGAGAAACAGCCTTAGAAAATAAAAGAACACTGTAAGCCATGACCAAAGCACAATGGTATTAGAGTTCACAGCAAAACTTTCTTCCTTTAGCGTGGCTTGTAATGTGTACGGTGCACAAATATCACCCACTTCACACGCAAGTGGCTACACTGTGGGGATCTGTTGTTTCTTTTTGTATAAAGTAGGACCTATTGTTCAGCTTTACAGTACTTAACTGGTTAAATGGCAGTTTGCACATATGTCTATCCAATTTCTGTCATGATGATGCTAGGTTTGAGTTGGAAGTGTTCCCCGTTTTCATGAAAAAAAAATTCTGTAGATTTTGTGTTTGTTTCTGCTTAAAGCACATTTTAGCAGATGTACATGTACAAAACAGACTAAAATCTTTCTCTCGTACCTTCTCAAAATAATAGACTGATACGATCACATGTGATGTAAAACATGATTCCACTGAAGACGCCCCAAATTCCAGTGCATCACTTCCTGCACTGGTTTTTACCGCTGAAAGAAGGACTGCAATCTCAACAAACACACACATATTGTTTCCCGTCATCGTGGTAACGTCCTACAAGGTGCCATGGAGCAATCGTCTCTTGTCTTCCTCTATCTCTTGTTCGGTCCTGATCGGCTTCGTCCGAAAGTACCGGAAGGCAGCGAATTGACACAGCATCTGAGTGGTGTTGGAGGAGGATGGGTTAAGGAAATCAAGGGTGAGGATTTCCCTGCCACTTGTTTAACCGTGCCTGTACCATCAACAACCAAAATCTGTGCAATTTCTATAAGTTGTGGTCCACAGAGGCTTAAAGGAACTTGGTCGTTGCTGCATAGAAGGGATTGATATCAACCCATTATGTGCCACCGGACTAGCTACAACTTGCCAAGCTGTTATGTCTTCATATGATTAACCCAAAACCTGGCTACAATTTATGTTATACTTGCCTACTGGGTAAAACAATATGAGAATCCCCCACATGAAGGGAGGTCATCATGAAAAATGCAAATCAGGATTATGAAACTGTTTACAATACAATCATTCACGGACAGTTCATGACAGCTGTGCAGCATACGCAATTAAGAACAGCTCTGGGCAAAGAGCAACTTGGTGAGCATAGTTAATTTTTAAGTGTTCTTTTTTTTAATATTTTCTGGAAGAGTGACACTTCTATGAAATTCTGACATTTGCGTTGAAAAAGAATAGGATATGTATTTTTGGCAGTTTTTAATGAACACCATTTTTCATACCGTTAATGGTGTGATTTAATATGTCTCACAGGTCCCTTCATATTTCATTAAAAAATTAACACACTGTTAACTTTAAACTCTGATAGCTTTTGAAAGGATTATTACTACTGCATTTAAAGTTGGTATCAGTCATAAGTACATTTGTAGAATGTGCTTTAAAGAGTGTGTAAAATTTCAGGTTAATCTGATAATCCCTTCACTGTGATTAGCAGAGTTTTACATCGTGTCTTATGTCTTATTCATCGCACAGAGTGCAGCTTGATGAGATTAAGCACCTGAATAGACCCTATACTTCAAAGCCTCTTTTCTCAGTAAACACTTTTCCAGAGTGTGAACTTTCATTCTAATATCTAAATAGGTTTAGGAGAGTCCATCTAAATGAAGTTATAAATCATTAAAAGTCTGCTCTTTCAGAATCTGCCCATAACTGAAAATCAATGTCTGGTGACTTCTTGACAGCTTTGTGATGCAAGGTCACATTTGCATTATAAGGCAAATATATGACCCGCGACAATGGTTTCAGGCAAAAGTCGGGAATTTTAAAATTTCATTTTTCATTGAATCACATTGCCCATTTCCTAAGCTTTACAATGATATCAAACACTTGTATTCTCTGGTACCGTAAGTGGATATATAAAGCAAAATATGATGCACTTTTTGATTTCTTAGCCTGACAAACTTGCGGGAAAACGGGCTTTGAAGATTCACCTCTTCCTCAAAGACAATACCGAGCAGCGATGCGAGCCGAGAATCATCCATCTGTACGATGGTGCCAATCGAGATTAAGCTCCGCCTCTAGCAACCACAGCGGCTTCTGATTGGCTCACTGAGAGAGTCATATTTCGCGGGCACCTTCCTCGGAACTCAGCATATAAACCCGAATACACAATGCGTTTCACTCTGGTTTGTTTACCAGTATGTCTTTCAAGATGGCGGATACGATAATTGTAAGCTTGCTGGTTACGTGTGGATGTGTACGTATTGCCCGATGGCGTCCACTTGCTATGCCTGTGTGTACACGTCAAAGCAGCGGGTGGTGCATTCGTATCCACATCTTTACATATCATGTTTTCATTGCGGTTTATTTGTCTTTTAGATTTAATCATTTGGGATCCTTTCAAAGGCAGAAAGATGGGAAGGGTCACGCTTCCTGTCGCTGTTTTTCTCAGCCTTTACCGCATTGTGCGGTAAACTTAAACAAACATACAAACACGACTTTACTTAGGTGCAATTTTGGCATTTAGTACAGTTTATTTGAATATTAATTGGTCATTTATGACTGCTCCTTTCCTCTCTTCTGCTGTCTTTTGAGTCAACCTGCTGTCATCATTTACTACAAGCACAATTGACAAGTTAAGTTTCCGATCGTATGTTGCACGGTTTGAGCGGCGATTTGCGACTCTGATACATTCAAACCATGTTCCCCATCGTATCTGTTTTCACGTTGGAAGTTAGTGTTGCCTAGTGTTGCTGTTCATTTATTGTTTCACTTCCATTGTCGAACATTGCGGTAGAAAAGCTCGGATTGAAAGCCAAACGAAGTGCATACACCACAAAGCGAGCGTACTGGTATCTATTGTCGCAACAACAATGGAGCATGCACGCGTGGACAAAACATTTCTGACACGCTGCAAGACCTATCTCCGAAAGCCAGACTATGTAAATGTGTGCGACGCACTAGCCAATCGCATGCGAGATGCCGTGCCGTAGCAACACTTCGAAAGAAGATCGAAACTGATGAGTGCGTTCCAACATAGGGTGTTTAAAATTCCATTTTCGATAGGAAAAACTTAGTCTTATGCTATGAAATTTAGTGTAGATGTAGAAAACATCTCAAAGATTCTATTTCTGCCAAAACCCCAAATCGACAAAAATAATGCTCGAAATCTTTGTACCCCGCCGAGGAGGGATTTTGCTCTTGCGACTTTTGCCTGAAACCGTTGTCGCGGGTCACATATTATTTCATACATGAGAGCAGTCTGCATGATAATGTACATGCAGAAATTTTCAGGGTACATTAATTTCGGATATTTTAAGCTACTTTGGACTAGCGTAAATTCCAGAACCCAAGAAAATATCTTTACAATCTTCTCTGCACAATGCGGATGGATTGACAATTGGGCAGTGCGAATTCAAGAACCTGCAAACATGGTTTTGAGCTGCTTAGTGTGAAAAATTAATCCCACGAAAATATTGATGTTTACAATATTTGTAATTTCATAGTGGGAAATGATGGCAAGCATTTGTAATGCCTCATTAAGTATTACAAAACTCTACAAAGAGGGTTCCAACAGCTAGCACACACAAATCCTATGCAGAGCAAGTTTGTTCGGCAAAAGAGAACGAGTGAAGTCGAAACAAATTGGAAAGGATACGATGCAGTCGAAGAAGAGGGTTCCCAGACTGCCCACCAACCAAGGAAGATGTCTGATGATAAAGACCACCGCTGTGTCCTCCATAAGGATCGATGCTCCATAGAAGATGTTGCCCATGACCGTCAAGATGAACATCAGCATGGACACGCCCTCCACTGACCTTCTCTTAAACTTGAGAATAACAAAGACATTATGATATTAGAACAGGGAACAGTATCATGCCATAGCTGAGTGAAAAAGTAACTAAAATTGTGAGAGCAAATGATCATGACAACAACAATGATGATACTGAGTAATGTAAGAACAATAACTATAATGATAATGAAGATCACGATAACAATGATGGCAATGATAATCATTATCATAATCACAGAATGATAAGGAGAGAAAAGAAAGTGCAAAAGTAGAGACCTGGGGGGTGTTTCATCAACGCTTGTCAGCGCCGACAACTGTCGGCGCTGACCAATTTCAGCGAAATCCTTGGTTTTGATTGGCTGAGATGCTCTGGTCACTGACTGTTACTATGGTGATTCAAGTTGATGAAACACCCCCCTGACATATTCATCCATAAATATACATCACCACAGGATGAAAACATTCACATTTCACATTTAGACCATTCTCAAATTGAATTACAAATGATGCAAAGGGCAAAGAGGATCAGTGAAAATTGGAGGCATGAGTTTAACTTTGGAACTGTTTCAGCCCATGAGCGCAGTGAGTGTGTTTTAGACTGTTCCCAAAGTTAAACGAGAGCATGCAATTCTCAATGATCCACAAAATAGGCCTCTGCATTGTTTGTTTTATAAAATGGCACAATAAATTCATGAAAATTCAACCTTTTTCCCCATCATGCTTCCAGTACACCTACAAGGCTTGAGCCATGCCTTCGGTCTTTACCAGACCCATGGCCATGCGTTTGGATTTTACTGGACACATGGCTCAGTGTGGATCAGTAAAGATCAATGCATGATAACTGACCAATCAGATTGCAGAGATTCTGAAGCCCATTTTTTAATTCTTGCTAATAAACACAGTTGAGGAGACGCACTGACATAATCTCCATGGTGATGATACTCACGTTCTTGATGAGCTGAGGAACCCTTGATCCTACATAGAAAATTCCTGAGAAGCAGCCACATACATAGCCAATGATGTCTAGTGTAGTCTGTTGGTGTAAGAAGAGATGGATAGAACATAAAAGAAGCAGGTGATGAAAGTGGCTATGGATTACATGTTAATTACATAAATCAATTCAGCACTCGCTCTGTAAGAAAAAGAGAAATTCCCTCAAGTCACCTACTAAATTTCAAATCAAACTTGATGACAGCTATGCGATCTGTGTGAAGCAAACCATGAAATGATTTTTCCACAGTGTACATCTGAATTCCAAAGTTTGAAAATTGGCACATTTTTGTCTATGGTCTCAAAAGAAAAATCACACCTTGCATAGCCAGTATACCCATGTATGTGTGCATTCTATAATCATGATGTCTATAAGAGCTCTCCTACAGCATTAAACAGTATACTATTTTAACACGTTGAGGACGGACTGGTTTTGCTACAACACGCATTTCCCATAGGGTTAACAACTTCTACACTTTAGTATTCATATGAAAGACTGATAGTGTATATTATCAGACTGATTTCTTTGGCAGCACAATTGCATTCCGAAACTGAAACACTACTGCATGAAGTACTCAATTTTCTAACACACTGCTACTGAGTTTATAAGAAGGAGGATACTATGGCTGTAGTCTCAACATCACTGATTTTTTCTACTGCAGTAAAAAAACAAAACAAAACAAAAAACAAACAAAAAAAAACGACATCGTATCAAAACTAATATACACTTGTAACAACTGCTGTCCAGGATTTTCATATCCTTCATGCAGGTTGATTTGTGATTTCATTCTTAAAACACTGGTTTATAATCCAGAACGTATACTAGTTGTGGGAATAAGTGTAATCAGTGATTCAGATTACAAGTCCCAAATGGCCTCCTTCCTCAGTTTTACAGGAAGTGACATACATGTACATATAATGTCACTTGCTAATCATGTCTTATTTAATTAACACAAGAGGATTTCTGAACACAGCGTGGTGAATACAGTTGTATGTTTTTACGTTTGCTGACACATGTGACTCAACAGCAAAAGTCTTTTGCCAACATGTCATAAATTTTAGGCACAGTGCATAGAATGTTACATATTTTTGAAAATATGTTGTGCAAAAATGCTTGTATGTTGCTGTGGCATGCTAAAACACCCAATGGACCACCATAATTGTTAACTGTCTTCTTCATAAGACTGAAAAATTGACAGGAATCTTGCCTTTACTCTGGTGGTTACAATAAGAGAAACAACCAAATTAGAAAATAATTTTCAATCTTTAAGATCTATCACCAATGTAAACACAAATTGTCACTAGTGACAGTGTATTCACATTTGCAGGAGTGTGAGAGTACCTGCAGAAGAAAAAAGGTCGAAAGAAATCTGAAACTTATCGATTAAAAAAGTCTGAAGTGCCTTAAATCCTACATATTCCAATGCATTTGAACTGCAGAGTTAAAACAAGGAAAGTAGAAATTACGCGGTGCGTAATATATGTCCCCGCCGGAAGTAGCATTTTGTAGCAAAATGTACAATACAGGTTAAAAATCAAGGTCAAAGGTCAATGAAGTCAAAGGTCAAAATTCTGTGTACAAGTTTTGAAGCCCTCACCTAGTGCCATCACATAAAGCAAACGGAATCGAAATCGGGTTAGAAATGGCGAAGGAGTAGCATTTTGTAGCCATGCAATGTACAATGTAGGTCAAAAATCAAGGTCAAAGGTCAAAGAAATCACAGGTCAAAATTCTGTTTAGAAGTTTTGAAGCCCTCACCTAGTGCCATCACATAAATCAAATGGAATCGAAATCGGGTTAGAAATGGCAAAGGAGTAGCATTTTGTAGCAAAATGTACAATACAGGTCAAAAATCAAGGTCAAAGGTCAATGAAGTCAAAGGTCAAAATTCTGTGTACAAGTTTTGAAGCCCTCACCTAGTGCCATTACATAAAGCAAACGGAATCGAAATTGGGTTAGAAATGGCGAAGGAGTAGCATTTTGTAGCCATGCAATGTACAATATAGGTCAAAAATCAAGGTCAAAGGTGAAAGAAGTCAAAGGTCAAAATTCTGTGTAGAACTTTTGAAGCCCTCACCTAGTGCCATCACATAAAGCAAACAGAATCGAAATCGGGTTACAAATGGCGAAGGAGTAGCATTTTGTAGCTAATGTACAATATAGGTCAAAAATCAAGGTCAAAGGTCAAAAAAGTCAACGGTCAAAATTCTGTGTACAAGTTTTGAAGCCCTCACCTAATGCCATCACATAAAGCAAACGGAATCGAAATCGGGTTAGAAATGGCGAAGGAGTAGCATTTTGTAGCAAAATGTACAATACAGGTCAAAAAATCAAGGTCAAAGGTCAAAGAAGTCAAAGGTCAAAATTCTGTGTAGAAGTTTTGAAGCCCTAAACTAGTGCCATCACATAAAGCAAACGGAATCTAAATCGGGTTAGAAATGGCGAAGGAGTAGCATTTTGTAGCAAAATGTACAACATAGGTCAAAGGTCAAGGTCAAAGGTCACAACTGAAATTCTGTGTAGAAGTTTCAAAGCTCCCATGTAGTGCTCTCATATAAAGCAAACAGAATCAAAATCAGCTCATAAATGACAGAGAAGTAGCAAATTGAACATTTTGATCACACACGGACGTACACATGGACACACACACGTTCGGAGCCCGTTTCATAGTCCCCTGCTCGCCTGCCATACTGACACCAAAATGGCCCTCTTCAGAATAAAGTTCATGGAGGAAATATCAGAGGTATGCCCAATCATGGGATGATAAGTTGACATACAGTTGAACCTCTCTTATCCGGCCTCCCTTTATCCGGATCTCTCTATTATACGGACGCAATCTCGCCATGATTTTTTTTTTTTTTTTTTTTTTTTAATTACGGGAGGAAAGGGGGATTCCCAACTCCTTGAGAACTCCTACACAAACACACATGAATTACATATCACTTCCAACATTAACATACACCTCTATTTTGGGGTCTGTTACTGAGTGTAACAATGAAAAGGTTGCAGTATACACATTACTACATGTGGTACTACAATGGGCTACATCAGTAGGACCTCCATGTGTATGTACATATGTACATGTATAAAGCATTGAGTCTCCCATATCCGGCCAAATCCCTTATCCGGATGAGCCCCGGTCCTGACTTGTCCGGATACGAGAGGTTCAACTGTACTTCTAAACATGTCATGTGCCTTCACCTTTAGTATCATTCTATTCACAACACATTCACTTCACTATCATGTACATGTACACTCAAGAAGAATGTGCATACTCATTAGCCTTTCTCACCCACACATGCAATTAAAACTGATTAGATAGTGCTAACAAAGCCTTCAGCCGCTCAGACCTTGACCACGTGTACTGTATCCCTAAAAGGAAGCTGATGTCGTACGTAGATCTGATAAATTTATCTCCGCCAAATGAGGAAACAACAAGCAGGATGCCCTTGGGTCATACTTGGTATCTATCTCACATCCTCTTGATATCGTAGCATGTGACTGAGGAACTACCCCGCGGTGTGTCTGCTTAACGCAGAGAAGTCACATGGTATGCTGCTATTGTACTTTCTCGAGTACTTATCTTCGAGTAGTACTTATCTTTCTCGAGTATCTATCATATGAAGCATGTGAGAGGTGAAGCCAAAAAATAGGCACACTTACTGCTTCCTACATGGTGCAGTTTGCTTGAGGCAACTGCAGAGTCAGGCACTACAATACAATACATTAACCCTAATCCCACCTGGGTTTTTGAGGGACTTGAAACCACAGGGGGTGGATCGCGCGATCCTCGCGAAAATTTGCACTGAGGTAGAGGCCAATGTAAAGATTTTTCAAATTTTGATTTATGTATTTACTATTGATTTATGCTAATTTATGCAAAAATATATATATATATATATATTTTTGCCTAGAAATAAAAAAATAAAGCTCCAAGACTTAATTTTTGGTGAACATATTCTTTTCAATATCCTCAAAAATAATATTGAAGCAAAAATTCGGCTTCACATTTCTTACCTATTTTATTGTTTATTGAATTTCTTATAATGTATTTCTTTGTTTTTTTACTTTTTGTTTTGTTGGGGGTTTTTTCATCAAAATTTGTCACAGAAACTTTTAAAAGCATAATCAGGCTCAAATAAATCATTATCAGCCACTGAAAGTAAAAAATCATGTGTTTGAGGAATTTTGGGGTTGACAAATTTTTTTCAAAGGGGCGTGGCTTCAAATCGGCATGCCCGGGAGAAACGAATTTGGTCTCAAAGGTTGCGCGATACTTGAAAGAAAAAAGTAATAAAATGTTGCGGCAAGAGCATCACGCGTTGCGGCATAATCACGCGAAACGTTGAGGGGAGGGGCCATTCCCCCCTGTTTATGTACAAACAAGGATATTACCTGCCAGAGTGTCTTTGTACTTCTCATTGATGATTGTTTGTTTTGTTTGTTTTTCATCTAAGAAGATGGCTCGATAGCCCGTATCTAGCTGCAATAGTTGGATTTCCATGGGGTCAAGTTGGATATAAGGTGGGACCACTTCAGCGGGTTAAACACCCTGCTCTTTGCGATGAATAAATGAAGTGAGATCTGAGTGTGTGCATAAGTTGTAACTCTCTCACACACGGGACCTCCATTTTACGTCCTATCTGAGGGACAAAGCGTTTGCCTCTTTCTAGAGGGGACGGTATGATTACACACAACATTGCTCAGTGGGACCTCGCCTGAAATTGAACCGGAGTCCTTTGCATCGTAAGGCAGACACGCTACCGACTGAACTAAGTCACCACCAAAATGTTGACATCTGGGGGGTGTTTCATCAACGTTTGTCAGCGCAAAAAGTTGTCATCGCTGACAATCACCATAGTAACAGTCAGTGACCAGAGCATCTCAGCCAATCAAAACCAAGGATTTTGCTGAAATTGTCAGCGCTGACAAACGTTGATGAAACATCCCCCTGGTATACAGAAATTTTGTATTTGGTCGATAAGATGAGCCTCTGATGGTAAGAGGAATGGGGGCATTTAAACTGAAATGCAAGACCTCAAGAATTACTTACAGTGAATACACACTCCTGCGTGTGGCGGTAATACTGTATACACCCATCATCGCTTCCTACTGACAGCAGCGACCGCCCTGCGGCATGATGGGATTGTATGTGATGGGAGGAGGAGGCCTGGCCCTGTTGCCATGGTAATGACATGAGAAAACTGGTTGAGAAGAGGAAGCCACAGCAGTAGATGACATGCGAGGGATTTGACAGCGACTGGATTGACGGGTGTTCATGTGAAGCCTCTGTACAATGGAATCAGAGAAAGAAGCAAACTTGCGAGATAGCGACATGAGTTTACAAGCAAAATCACAAATCAATTCTAGTATTTTCTCCCATTACACTCTTATCAATTTAGCAAGCTTTCTGTGATACTCAGGTATTGTGAAGTATGTTCCATAGATTCTTCCTAATAAGTACTCTGAATGAATATGAAACCTAGCTTATGCCTAAACACTATACCATTCTGCTGCTTCATAGATTACTCCAGCAGTAAACTGAAAGTAAATGGATGTGCATGGCGACAGTAAGCACTAGCCTTGATATAATACAACACGATGACTTTTTACAAACCTGGAATACTCTGGTTGTAATGACATTCTCTTTTCTGACAATGATGAACATAGTTGAACATAAGACACCATACAGGAATGATATTGTGAACTCTCTAAATGAAAGTGAGTGATTATCATTAGTTAAAGGTTATGTTCATCAATGTCAGAAAAGAAAATGCCTTTGTAATCAGAGTAGTCCAGGTTTCAGATAAGGGTCCTATCTTTCTTCACAGATAATTCAGTGGTTTGCCCATTTCTCCTTGCCTCTTTATTTCATGAGACCATTAGAATTGAAAAAAATATTGTTTACAAATTACAACAAGCAATACATTTCTCAAAATATCAAATGTGAAGTGAAACAACCTGCAATGGGTACCTTCACACTTGTTCTCCAATCATCTTAACGGGATGGTACAGTATTGGTGGAGATGAGAATTGGGCTTTTAACTTTTTGCGAGATACCAAGAAAACACTTATGAAAGAGTACAGAGCATACCATTCTAAGAGGAATTCAAAGTTTATTTGATGAAAATCAGGTTTGGAATGAATTAAACATCCAAAAACAAAGTAAAACAAAGCGATCGTAAACAAGTGTGGGTCCCACACTTTATTAGAATCACTCTGTTTTGGATATAATCTCAGCCATTTCAAAAACAATTTTCATCAAATAAATGTTGAATTCCTCATGGAATTACATGCTCTTTCATATTTCATAAGAGGTTTCTCATAATCTCACCAAAAAATGCTAGAAACCTGAAATTAGGTCTCAACCAAAACTAAACGATCCCATTAACAAGTGAAATTCATTATTAATGCTGTTGGAAAATATAACTTGAAGACTGTTTCATGTCTAATTTTGCATATTTGCACTTTTGTAAGGTTGCAAGGACAAAATATAGACATCACAGATGGGTACATATTTATTATGTATAATCTATAAATTATAGTTCTACTTTATGTTATAAAACAAATATATTTGAAAACAAGACAGACCAGAACTTGACATCACACAATTCACTGAGCAGCTACACAAGATCCTAATATTTCCCTATAAAATGACGAATAATTACCCTAGGTTTCTAGTTTAACAACTGGACTTACTGCTCTTAAATCATCACAACATATGTACTGATAGCTTACATGTCTCATCAGGTGTGTCTTATGTTATCCTACAACCACTGATCACCAGAGACAAGCTTCACACACCAAATGTATCAAATAAACATCTGTTCAAGAGTGCAATGAATGAAAAGCCAACTGACAAGCATTATCCTTCCCGGACAGAGGTACATGTACAATGTACTTTTGGTCGTGTAAGTCATTAAGGAACAAAATCTGTTTGAACCTGATGGATGAAAAGCATTAATACATGCAGATACAGAGCTAAATGTCGAGTGGTTTAACATATAACAGGATACAGTGAAAAGTTAGTATATGCTCATATAGTTAATAATAATCAATAATGACCTCTTTATTACCTCTGCCAAGGGAGGAGGCTATGTTTTCGTTACCATTGGTTTGTTTGTTATTTAGTTAGTTAGTTAGTTAGTTTGTCCATGTGCAAAATAACTCAAAATGTAGTTAACTGATTGGGATGAAACTTGCAGGAAAGGTTGAGACTGACACAAGTAACAAACGATTAACTTTTGGTAGTGATCCGAGAATTTTGGGGGGATTTATGAAGGATTTTTGATATTTTGGCAGGTAGGGTCAATGAACTTGGGAGTTCAGGCTGCACGTATGTGAGGTTTGCATGCGCGCACTAAAGTGCGTGCTCTAGTTTCTGCTAGGGCGAGGCGCGCTGTGCAGCTGAGGGTTTATGACTTAACAAAGGCTTCTAGATTGGGAAATTTTTCAGCATGTATACCTCAGGGTGGAAATCACTGATCTCTATGGAAGAGCCCAACATGCTTTTCCCCAGTGATGGAGAGGAGAAAATCTCTTTGGAAAGAGCAAGATCATCGGTGGAAAGTAACTGCTTGGCGGAGGTCTGCGCTCTCAGAGTGCTTTTCTAGTTGTGAAAGTAATGAGAATTTAATGATTTTTTTCTTCAAAATGTTTTGGTTTTGGTTGTTTTTTTTTGTGTGGTTTCGTTGGTTGTTACTGTTGACTTTTTTGTCTCTTTATATTTTCTAATCTATCTTTTTATTGATTTTTTTTTTTTCAGGAGTGGGGTTCTTGCAGTCCCCCAAACACCCACCATCACCTACCTCCCCCCCCCCCCACCCGTCCTAATGTGAACACTTACTTTCTTTAACTATATTTTATATGTTTGATATACATAGCATACACACAGGTATATCTCCACTGCAACAAAACATACATGTGTATACAATTGGTTGACCCAAGGCTGATAGTATGTATTGAAAGCTAAAACCATGGCTTGAAAGCTAAGGGTAAAGTATACAGGCTTACTGGTCTCTAGAAGTTATTGAGGAAGAGGGCTCAAAGAGAGAACTTGTGTTTTGTTCTCTGAAAATTGAACCCATACTGGGTATTTAAGCAGGATTAGTGGTCAAGAAGGGATTATGGGTAAAGATGGGATCAGAGGTCAAAATACCATCACCATGCACAAGGGTGGATCAATGTCAGGCAGGGGTGAAAGGGCTTGTGCTGACCATCTCATTGTCAAGTGTGTATCCTGTAATCCCTTCATTGTTTGACACTGTTGCCCGAGTCTGCTGGTACCCTTAGCAGTCTCAATTGACTACTGTAGTATCATGATCACTGATAATGGTGCTGAGTTCCGAGTTTGGTAATGGCTTCCCTCACATACAATTACAAGTGTATGCAGGGTGTACTTTACAGCATGTTATACTATCATGAGAAAACCCTTCCTCTTTAATCAACAGATTGTCTAGAAAGCTAATACTCAACAACATCAGGGGTGGTATTCTGAGACTGTTTTATCTCTGTTGTAAGTCTGTTGTAACAAATCGGTATTCTGAACACCGTTTTATCTCTGTTGTAACTTCTGTTGTAACTTCTGTTGTAACTTGTGTTTTATCTTGCGCACTCTTTGCCTGCGCATACCATTGTCTTAGGGTATGCGCAAGCGCGTAACAGTGGGCGCAAGCCTGAACACCCATTAGATTACACGGTATTCTGAAAACCGTTTTATCTTCTGTTGTAAGTCGTGCCCCGTGCAAATTTATGCTTCTGAGATAAAACAGGGTGGAAGGTGTTTTAAATCTGCTGTAACTTTCGTTTTAACTTATGTTAGATAGTGAGATAATTAATCAACTCAATATTGTGGTATGCGAGTTCAAAATAAAAATGATATACACAAAATAAAAACAATGTATGCACAGAAAGGCAAAAGATATAGCAGTTTGACAAAATGTAAACTTATTCCACAATACAAAATTTGGTAACAGTAACATTGCAAGTACATACGCGTTGCATAATTATGCACAGAGATAAAAACACAAACACATGAACAAAAAGGTTACCGGCACCGTCGGCAGTTTGTTTTAAGCACTATTCACTTCAAAAATATCTTTCAAGATATTAAACTTTTTTTTAATATATATGATTTCACTATCTTCACCAATAAGAATTCATTATCAGTACCTTTGGGTGTTTCAAAAATATTTATTGCTGGGGATGGCGCGAATCCTGAGAAAAGTATTAGAAGTCTAAGGTTCCATGATGGAACTTGACATGATATTGATCTCCAAGAAATATCTTGTGAAGATAGTGACAACAACAACAATAATAATGATAATAATAATGATAATAACATGGCATTGCAAGGGCTTAACTTAATTTAGAAGCGTCTAGTTCCCCATAAACCATGAAATTTGGGTTCCTCTCATGAACGCCAGATATGTTATTTTCTAAACAAAATTTCAAATAAAAAGACTCAATCTGAGATAGCTTTGCGAATCCCCTACCGCACCAACTATACGTCAAAACTGGTAAGAAGGCAAAACGATCAAGCGTCTGTTGTAACTTTATTTTATCTCTGGCTCTCTTTACCTGCGCATGCCATTGTCCTATTTGTGCGCACGCCAGAGAATGAGCGCTTGTGAAAACGCGCAGAGTTAAGCAAGGCGCATTTGCCCAAGGGAGCAATCTTATTGGTTGAAATGTCTTAGATGCTACTTCTAACAATATTTCCTATTGGATATGATTATTGCGATGGGCGTGGTTATCATGACTTACAACACCGTTAAAACAGTTTTCAGAATACCGATTTACAACTGTTTTAGTGGTGTTGTAACTCACAGACTTACAACACAAGTTACAACACAAGTTACAACAGAGATAAAACGGTGTTCAGAATACCACCCCTGGACATGCTGGCTAAAACTACCTATAGCTTTCAATGAAACAAAACTATAGTCAAACCTGTCTTTGCATAGTGGTCACATGCTTTATGCCATCACCTAAAGGTTGATAACCTGTCTCTGTGTAACCTTGTCTTCTTCCCTTGTGTGGCTGGTAAAGACAGGTTTGACTGCATTCATGTTTTGTTTTTGTTTTGTTTTTTACTTTCCACAAAATACAAAGTCTGCCAGTCACTGAATGCCAGTCACTGCTGGCTCTTCACTAATGTTGTCATATATCCATCTTACTCCAAACTGACCAGTGGGATAACTTAGAAATTGTTATGGCATGTTGTATGTTCTGGCAGTTTTTCAAACATAACAGCACATGCACAGAAACAAGGGTTCATTGTCTTTCTCAAGATGACACAAATATACAAATGAGTCTAACATCATCTTATCTTCTAAATATTACTTCAATAAACAACTCATTAACAAAAGCTTAAAAACAAAAACAACAAATTACACAGGAACAGGTAAAGATTACATTCAGACGAGATCATTTGCATACAACCATTTTAATTTTCAACACCCCTTTAAACTTCTTACCTGCAATGGGAACTCTTTTCCTCTTGTTCTTGATGTAATAGTAGACAAACTGGGAAATGATGATTACATCCATGAGAATGTAATAGGCAGCTGTGGCAAACTGTAGAGTCAGAAAACAAAGCAAAATCAAGTCTTGTTATCAACATGAAAACATCAAACTACTGTAAAATACAACAGAAGTACCATCAAAATCATGAATTACTTCTACAAAGTGTGTACAAGACACATCTCAGCAGGAAACGCATTTTTTTTTCTACCTCAGATGAGTTTCAGCGAATTGTTCAAAGTGAATTCAGGTGTCATAATATGCGTGAGAAAATGTCATGTATGAAGTTTCTATGATGGCAGTAAAACATTACAGATTTTACCAAATGATTTAACCCGTTGAGGACGAGCCCCGAGTATACTCGGGCAGGTGTCTATGGGAAATGCGTGTTGTAGCAAAATCAAACCGTCCTCAACAGGTTAAAGTTCTATTGACCAATACAGCTATGTGATACGACTAAACTTTTCTGACACAATGTATAATAGTTATTTTGATATATTGGTGTCATAAAGAGTAACATCAATTTTTAACGAAAGCAAGAGCAATCATAAACAATCATAAACGAAAGCAATCATAAACAATTACTACGTCAGGCTCATAAATCTGAAGAGGATATGCTACTTGTGGATACCATAGCATCCTTCTTGGGATGACGTTTGTAAATGGTTTAGAGATTGGACAGATCTTTGTGAAACTGAAAATAAGTCATTTGTAGTAATTGGCACAATTACAGAATTTGGGAAAATGCACTCTGATCAATCCTACAAAATATTTGAACTGTAAAACAATTGTCTCTTGTTTCAAAAATATTTGTAACTGATTTCAGTCTTTTTTTTTCCTGCAACAGTAAACTGTTGTGATATTCAAGACCTATTTCCCTATGATGAATATTCAGAGCCAATATTTCATTACTTGGATGCCTAGATGATTTTTGTCAAATATATTCCTCTCCTCATAAAATACATCACATCTACATGTCTTCCAGAGTCAGTGACATGCCTGACATATAACTTTAATAGCAATATCTATACTGCAGAACTATACAGACAAAACAAATGCATAATTTATGTCCCTGACTAGTCTGCATGGATGTCATACTATGATTTAAAGGGATGGTACAGTATTGGTGGAGATGAGAATTGGGCTTTTAACTTTTTGCGAGATACCAAGAAAACACTTACGATATAGTACAGAGCATACCATTTTAAGACGAATTCAAAGTTTATTTGCTGAAAATCGGGTTTGGAATGACTGAAACATCCAAAAACAAAGTAAAACAAAGCGATTGTAATGAAGTGTGGGACCCACACTTTATTAGAATCGCTCGTTTTTGGATATCTCAGTCATTTCAAAACCAATTTTCATCAAATAAAAGTTGAATTCCTCATAGAATTACATGCTCTTTCATATGATATTTTCATAGGAGGTTTCTCATTATCCCACCAAAAAATGTTAGAAACCTGAAATTAGGTTTCAACCAAAACTATACGATCCCTTTAAGCATTAAATTTATTTCCAATCAACCAGTGAAATCTATTGCCTATGTACTATAAGAGCATATTTTTATTGTCTGAAGTGTACAAAGGATAGAGTTTATCAGAGACCTTTCCATGTTAGCAGTCAACATATCTCACCTGAGTGGCAAGCTGTTTGGCTAGAATGCACCCCAACATATTGGACAAATCACCCATCATCCACAGTATGAGGAACGAGGGCGCTATGGCCTCGTCCATCTTGCCCCGCTTGTAGTTCTCATAGAATTGCCTTGAGGTGAGTAAAGTAAAACATGAACAGGCAGATACTGGTATGTGAGTCAAGTAGAATGCAAGCAGGCAGATATTACATACAGATTGCACAGAAACTAATTACAACCAATGAAGGAAAAAGAGCACATTAGAGTGCACCTGGTTCACACATGTTTCTTCATAGTAAACTCAAATACATACCGGTAAATAAGACCCTTTGTAATTGTTGGAAATGAAGAGCCCCTGACGTTGAGTTTCTTGTTTTGTTTTGTTGTTGTTGTTGTTGTTGTTGTTGTTATTATTGTTGGAGTTTTTTTTGGGGGGGGGGTGGGGGTGGGGGTGGGGGGGGGGGGGTTAAACTCAAATATATACCGGTAAATAAGACCCTTTGTAATTGTTGGAAATGAAGAGCCCCTGACGTTGAGTTTCTTGTTTTGTTTTGTTGTTGTTGTTGTTGTTGTTGTTATTATTGTTGGGTTTTTTTTTTGGGGGGGGGGGTGGGGGTGGGGGGGGGGGGGAGTTATTCAACAGTTATCAATCTAATGACATGAACTGTCCTTTACAGGCAAATAAGTACCGGTACCAGTATTTCGCTTTAAATCTTAAATTACAAAATCAGCCCCAGAGAAGAGTTTAGGAAGTAACATTGAACAGTTTATCAGAATATTATCATGGCTACTACAGGTTGTATGGACCAAGGAAATGATGAAACCCCATAACTCTGGTACACACCTAAACATACAACACAGAAGTGAGCTAGCTACTCACATATAACTACCTGATATAACACACATACTGTATATTTGCAGGGCACAGTGATAAATCTATGTTATCTGCGAGTTGCAACCACACTCAAAGAGCCCACTCAAATTACTAGGTGTTAATCCGCTAATTTCTCTTCCAGTAACTGGTGCTTGTGGTGGTGGTAACACAGATGACAATGATAAAGTAACTGTGAGAATTTGTTACAGTTGCTGTTTCATGTTTGTTTGTTTTGGTGTTTTTTTGTTTTTTTCATATTGTGTATATCAAGGATTGTGTTGTCGTTCTTGTTATTGCATTTGATCATTCCCCCCCCCCCAAAAAAAAAAGTACCTACAAAAAGAACGAAATTGATGATAGGGTAGGTGCATACTTACGGAAAGAAAACCACAATCCAGCACAAAATTTGCGCAAGGCCAAGGATGAAGCCAGCATACTCCATGGAGTCCGTCACGCACTCCCGGAAAATGTTCCACACCCACGGCACATGGTCAGGTTCTGCTGAGCAGTTCTCGTGCTTCACACCGGAGCCGTAGAAATTTGTCCCATACCCCAGGTCTACGGACAGCAGCTTCATTGGTGTTATATCATCCATTATGGTGCTGGAGGAAAATGAATTATATATGCTACAATCTTCTCTAGTCTAAATCATAAGCATTTACATGAGAATGTGATTTCATTTTATGTTTAAATATTTACCATCTGGTGTCTTCCCTCATCTGTACAGCGCATGCACACAAGAAGCATTTCAAAAAAAATGTTGCTTAAAGGACAAGTTCACCTTCATTAACATAAGGATTGAGAGAATGTAGCAATATTAGTAGAACACATCATTGAAAGTTTGATGAAAATCGGACGATCCGTTCAAAAGTTATGAATTTTTGAAGTTTTTGTGCAGTCACCGTTGGATGAGAAGACTACTGCAGTGTATGATGTCTCATGCGTACAAAAGAAAATATAAAGAGAATTTCACAAAATTTCATCTTTTGAAAAAAGTACACATTCCCTTGACTTGTTACTGACATATGTTATGGGTAATATTATTCCCACTGCCTTTAGAAAGAGACAAATCGAAAGTGCTCTTTTATTATGCGAAAAAAGTGAAAATATGTTGAATTTTCTTTACATTTTCTTTATACTGTTGTACTCATATGACATCATAAGCCTTAGTGTCTCCTTGTCCAGCGGTTCCAACACAAAAATTTTAAAAATTCATAACTTTTGCATCGATTGTCCAATTTTCCTCAAACTTTCACTGATGTGTTCTACTAATATTGCTGCATTCTCTCAATCCTTATGTTAATGAAGGTGAACTTGTCCTTTAAATATACCAACATCTCTACCTCTAATACAGTACCCGGTATCTGAACATACAGCAACTTTACACATACTGTCCGTGTATCATTTTTCACAATACATCATTGCACATCTTATCAAAACCTGTTGAAGACGAGTCACAAGTGTCTACGGGAAATGGGTGTTGTAGCAAAATCAGCCCATCCTCAACGGGTCAACATGAACCTATGTCCTTGATGTCTCCTGAGGGCTAAAATGCTGCTACAACCATTTAAAAAAAGAAAGAAAATCTCTTTTTCATTCATTTAGAGCAGGTGTTACAAGGGACTTTGCTCACAAGACAAAGTTAGTTCCTAGTAAAATTAGTACTGTACATACACAAACAAGGCCATTATAAAACACTTGTAACCTTCAGCAGCATAATCCCCTAACACGGCATCTGGCAAACTGAAATAACTTTATTTTTGATCAAATGGTGACAGCTTTACTATCATTCACTTATTACAGAAAATAGCCTTACTATCTGGCTGAGTATCATTCATTACAGGAAATAGAGCAAGTTAGCATGTCATGATGTAACATGTTTACACAAATTTGTACTATTACTAGTATTAGAATTCCTCAGTATCAACAAGAAACTGTTTCTATCGGGGACATGAAATGAAATATGAAGTTATTAGCATGAAAACTAGGCTTGAGCAATGTCTGGTACATGACGATGATATCATGTATGGGGTGACAAAATTCATCTCTGGTGTTGGTGGATGCTATGATCGGAACTCACTGACACACAAATGGTCATGCTGTGTTTACTGTCTGCCCAACAAATCTTCAAAAAACAAGGAAAATCTTCACTGATTTTTGCTTTCGCCTTTGCATCATTGATAAAATCCTGTACAGGCAGTCAATTAGGTAAATATCTTAATGCAAGAACACAATTTCTTTCTTTGAAATGCATTGATATCATCTGAAATTTAATAGTTTAGTTATCAAGTCTATGCTATATACCAAGGTCCATAGTTTGATGTAGGCCTATGCTATAGGCAGAATACTGATTACTGTATCTATCATACATGATATAAGCCTGTAACTAGTCTATAGTGATACTCCACTACAGCTACGCACTAGACCAAGAGATCAGTCAGTCTGTATTTATCGTCGGGGATAATGTTCATGTTCTGGGCAGATGTCTTGCTTCATGGAATTTCTTTCTGGAGGAGAACTGTTTTTTGTTTTTGTTTTTTTAACACGTTTATAAAACCCCTCCAAACAGAAATATTCTGTCTAGGCACTAGTTAGAAGTAGTTATACTAGTAGTAGGACCAACTTGTCATGGCAGTTTATTTTTTAAAACGTGGACAAGAGCTCCAAAGGCCATTCAACTCCAGAATGATATCTACCTCAATACTTCATTACTTGTGTGTGTTGAAGATGCGACATAGTGGAACTTTCATCTTCTTTGGCATTTGTGAGTAATGCTATAAGGCTATGCTCGTGAAAAGATCCAGAGCAGTATCGAAACAGCAACAAAAGGGAAAAAATAAACATAACCACCACTAGATCTAACCGTAGTCCTACCACTCCAGTTAATTAAACATCCTAGACCTTAACTACATTCTAACATAGAACATGAATCTTCACAACAACATTTTATAATATAAGCAAACTACAAGTACTGTTGTGAAACTAGATCCAGTGTAGTTTTACTCTCTCTGAAGAAGTGATGTCAAGTTTACTGGTACTGTACTACGCGTTTGCAGTTTACATTAAAAGAGTGACTTCTAGCAGAAACCTACTGACCTACTACGTACTGTGTAGTACTGCCACTGCACTGGTACTGTACTGTATGTATACTGAACGTACTGGCCCGCCACCACTCTCGTCCGTCGAGTTCTTGCTTTCTTCTCTCACTCTCTCTGTCTTTACTCACATTGATTCAAAGTAATAATCACTTCAATTCAAACATTAATTCAATCCGTAATAATCCGATGATATGTTTACCTTTCCTGGAATCTGCCCCTGGGCTGAACTTCGACAACAAGTTTACACGCCACAGCAATAAAACAAGTCCCTACGTGCTTCTGCGGCCCAAACGAGGAGATGGAGTACAGTATAGCTAGCTGTCTGTTGGTTCTCTCCGTACGACAGACACCGGCCCCTGCCAGTCAACAACGGACAAGTCCCGCGATCCCGCGACGTTCGGACTGCCGCACCGTTTTGTACTGCGGTCATGCAACTCGCACCAAAATCGCGTACGAAGGGAGTGTGTTTATGGTTTCCTGACTTTGTTCATCATGTGACCTCTGAAGTGGTCACGAGACCCTTTCACAATAACGTACGTAGTCTTACCTCCGGTCCGGTTAGACCACTGTGGATTATAGCAACGATACTGACATGTATGATGTAGGCCTATAGTATACTGATCAATTAAGGGAATGACAGACTGCATTCGAGTTACATTAGATATATAAGCATGTTTACAGAACAGTTTGGTCGATAATCAATAAACGAAACAATAATCAACAAACAATAAGATAATAAATCAAATGTGGACTGTGTCAACATGACATCTTCTTCCAACATTTAGTGTCCTTCTCACACGACGTCATTCGTCCTTCCTTTCAGCATCACACCAAGTCCTCACTCAAATGCGCAATCTCTATCAAAATCGGACAAAGATTAATGAAATCTTAACCGAAAAATAACCGAAAAATATTTGGCGCAAACTCCCCTGAAAATGAGACCACATTAGATTACCTCACAACTTTCATACTGCTTTCACACAAAAATCTACTTTTTTAGTTTTCTTGCATTGTCTTTGATTCTTCTCCCATCTAATGCCGTCGATACTAGCTATAGTTACAAGAATGCATTGATTTGATGTGAGCTTAGATTCTTTTGATATTTACATCACCTCAATATTACGACCAATATCAATGTTTTTTCTCCTTGTATTTCGTTTATTTATTTTAATTTCAACACAAGAGCATAAGTATGATTATTGTAATTATATATATATATATATATATATATATATATATATATATATATATATATATATATATCCTTTGTCTAAGATTTGGTTTGCTGCCACCACATGGTTTTAGGAGTCATATATATATATTATATATATATATATATATATATATATATATATATATATATATATAATATGTATATTAAACACTCAGTACTTTGAAAAAGTAATATACATGTTCTCAGTATCAAAATATAATCACGCAATATTAGGCTGTGAAGCCATGTCAAAATGAAGGATCATTATAAACGTATTATAAAATGGGCTTTAGAATCTCTGCAATCTGATTGGTCAATTGTCATGCATTGATTTTTACTGATCCACACTGAGTCATACATCCGGTAAAATCCGAACGCACTTAGTGGCTCAAGTCTATAGTGCAGTAGGTGTATCAGACACAATGATGGAGAAAATGGTTGTACATTGAAAGTCATAAATTTACCGAATACTGGCCCATTTTATAACACAAAAAGATGCACAGGCCTACTTCGTGGATCAGTGAGAATTGGATGCTCTTGTTCAACTTTTTCGTCAACCTTCGTCTGATTTTACTATCGTTTATTCAGATTAGCAGAAACATGGACGTGAAGCAGAAATTCACTTCAAGTTGTATTTTGTCGTGCTATAAATTACTGTCACCACCTTTCCTGCTATTCTGACGAGTTATTATCATTATTGTTGATTTACTTATTTATTTGTTTATTTATTTATTCATTCATTTATTTTGCCATACAATTGCGATATACATGATGTCATGTAACATACATCAGGGTATATACATGTATAAAATTGATGGAGTGACACATGGGCCAGTGCTCACAAAAGTAAAGTATAGTTTACTATTACCCGGGGCGGGGGGGGGGGGGGGTTGAGCCCTCATGACTGTGTCACTCAATATCACATAATAAAGATCAATATAATATCACATTTGATTCATCGTAATTATCAATAAAACACTGAACAAATAAAAGATAAGAAATCGTTCGATACATCATATCGTGTCATGATAATAATGACTATAAACAAGATTTGTGGGTGAATACATGATGTAGCTAACTATTTAATGATGAAACCACCCTCAGTACGGTACAAGTAAACGTGTACGTAGAAGGGGACTGTGACACAGAATATATTCCATCAAAGAAATGCATTGGTATAATAGAGAGAAGAGACAATCATGTACACGTATAAATTTCCATATCGTACATTAGAGCCTAAATAACAAAATTCAATCTGATTTGATTCGCTCCAGTCAGACGGACAGAAGGGGCAAACTAGCTGAAAATATATTGATAGAAAGAGGGATAGAGAGAAACAGAAAGAGGAGAGGAGAAGCTATACTCATGGCTCAGAATGAATGCTTTCAAAGCACGCAAAGAACGAAGAAAGAGAGCAGAGCTGAAGGACAAGTCCACCTTCACAGACATGTGGATTGAGTGAATGCAGCAATATTAGCAGAACACACCATTGAGAGTTTGAGGAAAATACGTCAGTGACAAGTCGAGGAAATCTACAACTTTTAGTGAAGTTTTGTGAAATTCTCTTTTTATTTTCCTTATATTGTTGTACGCATGTGACATCATTCATTGTATAGTAGTCTTCTCATCCAGCAGTGACTACGCAGATACTTTAAAATTTCATCACTTTTGAACGGATTGTCAGATTTTCCCAAAACATTCACTGATGTGTTCTACTGATATTGCCGCATTCACTCAATCCACATGTATATGAAGATGAACTTGTCCTTTAATATTGTGTCATTATACATTGGTACGTACTCTTTGTTGACTTCGTTAAAGGGATCGTATAGTTTTGGTTGAGACCTAACTTCAGGTTTCTAACATTTTTGGGCAAGATAATGAGAAAACCCTTATGAAATATGAAAGAGCATGTAATTTCAAGAGGAATTCAACGTTTATTTGATGAAAATAGGTTTTGCAATGGCCGAGACATGCAAAATAGAGCAATCCTAAAAGGTGGGACCCACCTTTTAGTATGATCGCTTTATTTTACTTTTTTTTTTGTATCTCTCTGGAATGTGTTTCTTTTTTTATGTTTTATTGAAAAAGATTATACAGAATCACACTATTTACAACAATTAATTTGATTAGAATAACACAATCACTGAACAGTGTATAGGAATTGTAAAAAAGAACAAAAAAGGCAGAACATTAGGTTACCATATCTATACAAATCAGATCTTGTTCAAGAGCGATATTCCGAGATGGGGAAGGAGAATAAAACAAACAAACTAATGAGTGACCAGCTTTATTTTACTTTGTTTATGGATATCTCAGCCATTACAAACCCGATTTTCATCGAATAAACCTTGAATTCGTCTTAGAATGGTATGATCTGTTCTATTTCATAAGTCGTTTCTTGGTATCTCACAAAAAGTTGAAAGCCTAATCCTCGCCTCCACCAATACTGTACCATCCCTTTAACCTATTCATAGTAACTGTTTCATTATGAATAATAGCTTCCACTCTTAAAGGGAAAAATCAGGAGAGAGGCGGAGAAGAACAAAAATGAATGGAATGATGTACCCTTGAAAGACACAAACGTCATAGACGAAGAGAGAGAGAGAAAGAGAGAGGGACAGAAATTTAAACGTCTATCTAATATGAATGCAGGTTATTTTCCCATCCAACAAAGAGTGAAACACCATAATGACGTTATATCCCGATAATCCCGATGATAATGTAAGATGACATCAAAATCCTATCCAACTGGAAAAGGGTGTCGGAAAAGTAGTGTGATATGTAAAGTCCTATATACTTGTTACATTATTACAGTGATCTTGTAAATATTTTCCATGTTCTTTGTTTATATTCCTTTATGACACAAGTGAAATACTCACTCTCTTAATTTCTAGGACTTAAATTTTAAATCTTTCTTACGACTTAAAATATTTTAAGTCTTTAAGACTTATTTTAGGTGGCTTCGATTAAAATTTGAGTGTCGAAGCTGTTCGCAATCTAAATCTAACAAGGACTTAAACTTTCAGCCAATCAGATGACTTGTAAATGACGTCATGCGCTATCTTGAACCGCCTAAAACCGGAATTGGCGCTGGCCGTCACTTTGCTTCATGCGATGCTAGATAGCGTAGTCGAGTCACACACACACATTCAGTGCACAATATGTGTATGTACTTGTACCTACCATGTTTGCAAACAAACGCTATTGACTCGAACAGTTGAGTTGGTCTTGAAGGCAGAAGTCATGCAGGCCGGAGTTTTTTGAGGGCATGATCTGACGGAAGCTTGACCAAGTTGCTTAAAGGTGAGCATATTACTGTATGAATGCTTAAGAATGTGTTTGATAACTCTGGGACTCAGTAACCAAAGATAAAAGATGTTAAGATGTGCACTAACCGCCCTACATTTTTGGCGAGTTTGAGCCTTGCCGCTGTAGGGTCTATACAGCGCTGTCCATCCCTGAAGCGCCAGTGCTAACGTTAGCTGTTCATGGCTAATTAGTAGTGTGTCTATCCAAACATTGTAACAAGTTACATGAAGGCTAACGTTATACTAGTATTGTGGGGGCTCTATTTCGGTGAAACTGCAAGTACAAGTGTAATAATACAGGGACTCTTATAAAGCGCCCATTCTACCTAATGATTTACGATGTTGGTGTCTTGACTGAAAGGTAAAGCTATGGGCATAACAGGCTACTGTAGCGTTAGCCCGACCAGACGCTGTTAATACGCTACGCGCGGCGACTGGGCTGTGTATAGTTACTGTAGCGTAGGCCTAACTGTCGTCTAACACTGAGTAACAGTAACAAGTTAGTGTCAGTTCACCCCTTCCTACACTCTTGTAAGGTTTAATTTATCAATTTCTACGTAGAAAGGCACAGTTCTAGGCCTTATCATGCCCTATGCTGTGATAAAATGTAGGGCATATGCTGTTAGATGGGTTTTATTTTTAACGTTGTGTTTAGGCCACCAATAGTACGTAGACCCTATAGGCCTATGGGCGCTACAATAGAACTGCGACCAGCCCAAACACGAAGCCCCCTGTGTGATGAGCGCCCCAGGGTTTAGGGCGCCAATGTTGCAATGCCAGTGCAGTGGCGTCAAGCTCTGAACTTTAAAAACTTCTATCGCATGGGCCATATTGGCTGACATCACCAATTTCTATTGACTCCCATATTAAAATAGGGGGTCTACAATTAATAAACAGTTTCTGTTCCACTGCATGACTAGGTCTACTGAGTCTGATGTCAAAATGAACAATTACCTTTGGT
This sequence comes from Diadema setosum, assembly GCF_964275005.1. Taxonomy (NCBI): domain Eukaryota; kingdom Metazoa; phylum Echinodermata; class Echinoidea; order Diadematoida; family Diadematidae; genus Diadema; species Diadema setosum. Next base: position 17,641,574 of record NC_092699.1, on the reverse strand, counting down.
GTGTGCACTCAACACTCTTACTATCAAGCGTGCATCATGTCACTCATTTTACTGGAATAATCAACTTCAATGCTACTTGCACTCGGCTGCGTACATGTGTATGTAATGTGAATGTGCTACTGATTTGCATTCCATGAAAATACTTCTACTATTATTACTACCACTCAGTAGTAGGCCTGGACACCTAGGCCTTATGGTTGCCATTTCTGCACTGAATTCAAGACTCTTTCTTGAACTAGTAAGTCTGTTAGTGTTATTGTTGAAGGCGTTGTATGAAACAAATAATGTATGGAATTAACTCGTGCAATGGAACAAGATTTCGCACCTGGATAAAGGTAATCTACTCCAGTCTTTCTCTTTGTAGCATAATCAATGTGGTGATCTGTGTTTGAGTAGAAGGATCTAGACTTAAAAATTCTACAGATCTACACTTCTGGCTGAGATGTATGCATTAAGCATCACATACACCAGTGAGAGAATGTAGTGAAGTTTTACAATATATGAGGCCTTTTTTTATTTTTTACTTTTAATATTTTTTAAGATAAAGGGAATGAAAATTACCTGTTATTTGTATAATTTGTACTCCAAGGAGTACTCTGTCAGGACTATCCCTTCTTGGTGTTTAGATATGCAAGACATCCCTGGTATTTCTAAAAATTGATTTTAACGATAACATCTGAAATAAAAATCAGAGATATCGGTCTCATTTTTTCCTCCAGCATGAAATACAACCCTTGAGACCAATAAGAAATAATTAATTACATAAAAATCTAGAAGTGTGGCTATGACGACCGTTTATACCCCGAAGCATATTTGTTTTCTTCCTTTTTTTTTTGTCAAGCGTTTCTGTTTTTCATTTTCCACTTCCTTATCACTGATATTTCACAGTTTTTGTGTTTATTTTCAGATCAATGCGGACTTTGCCCAGTTGTACCGAGAAAAGTGCAGGAGATGGTGAACAGATGGGGGCCATTTTATGTCAATAGAATCTTGCACTTGCCAAGCGAAACCACCCTTAGTTGCAAGACATCGTAAGAAGATGTGAAGACATGGATGGAGACAGTAAGTCCTTCCGCCAATCCTCATAGATCTTGTGGCATTGATTATAATTACTGGAACAATTTCTGTCCAAAGTGTAAGAGTAAAACTTACTCATTTGTTTATGCTTCATTGCTATTACACATTTCAGGAAAGTGAATGTGCACGAGTTTGCTCTTCATAGACTGATATTGATAATAAGTCGAAAACTGAATGTTAGGGATTGTCAGAGCTGATACAATACGTCATATCTAATATGTTAAAGAGAATGGGTGAAATACTTAAAGTTGAAAAAAAAAATTGTATTGTGTTCCATTCTATAGGAATTTTGTGGAATGTCACTACTTGCAGCGATGCTTCACAGACCCAACATCCCCATGTAGAAGAAAGGGAGAGGACCTCTTATGCTCCCGAGGGATGCCCAGCAGTACCTGGTGCAGAATGACTATGTGCCTGTAAGTACAGTATATGTATATGCTTAATGTTTATAGACTTGAAATCAGTTCATGATCAAATCACTGAGCTTCCAATTTTGAGAATTATCAATATGCATGTTTCATTGGGCTTCTAAGTACCAGCTCATGTTTAGAGAAGAATATTTGAGCTTCGTATCTTACAAAGCAAGACTCGTGTAGAATCTGCATGTACTCAGTAACAGGTGGAATTTAAAAATCTGAATTTCTCATGCTGTCGTGAGAAATGCAAAGTTTTCTTCTCTGATATATCAGTGTTTTTGAAGCGATTCTTCTCAAACAAACTTTAGAACATTCAGCAATGAGTATTGTGAAGGGGTATCTACCGTGTTTTGACAGTTTTCTTTTAAATTCATTAAATTACGGATTAAAAATGCATGCTGACTTCTATTGATTTGTAATAATATGTACATCAAATATCTTATGAGTCTGGAACATGTAAATATCAAGTAGGCCCCACCCCGATGATGGCAAAAAGTAATCTGATTTCTGGGAATTTTTTTCAAGGCTTTGAGGTTTACCAGATCAGTGAGACAAAATGTTTTAAAATAATATGTTCCGAAATATATCAGAAATATTTACTTGTACATCACAAACTAAAAGTTATGTGATGAATATGTTATTAGTACATTGTATTTAAGATCAATATGTAAAATTATATTTTAATATTTTTTTCCCTCCAGAGTGCCCTCTCACTGAGAACTTAACTTCCCTCTATGTGATGCAAAGTTTATTTGATAATAATTGCAGCCTTTGTCATTTGCTCAAACGATTCAAGTGAAATTTAGTTCGAAATATCAGTACTGCTATACATGTTTAATCTCTTTTCAGGTAGGAACCAATGTTCATGGCATTGCTGATGCAGAGACTCCAACCCCAGCCCCAAGCATCTTCTGATCTGGAGATTCTCCCACCTGAAAGCCCTAACAAACAGGAAACGCCAAGTTGATCCGCGCGAAACGTATACATCACGAGCGAGAAGCGCAAAGTTCAGTGATGCTAAAGATGCCACCTTCAGCCAGCCCTGCTTAGTCAGATAAGGGAGTGACTAGACGTACATCCAGTATTTTCTCATCCTGGACAAGACCATACTAAGTCCAGGCTGGAGATGACCGGAAGCAAGAATTTGACAGACTCTTTAAAGCCCACTGTGTCTTCATCGTCAAATATGCTTGGGTGCTTGAAGCATTCTTTGATTTTGTGGCGGCATATTCATGTACTGCTACAATCCCGAGTGAGGGCTTCGTTCTGGGCATTAGCCACGAACTTCAAGAACACGTCAGTGTATGATGCTAGTAAGATTTTCCGACATTGTGCCACAAACCCATGCACACAAGAAGCCTATCTGACTTGCCCTGATGTGCAGCAAAGTCTTCTTAATTTTCGGTGAATTCTTAAATCAAAGTAACACAGGTAAAATGCTGCAATGTTTCCTTTGAAGATACTATCATGCATAATGTTTGACTCATGGATATTGAGTTATGTTATGTGTGCCTCACTTTTCCATTTATATTGAGCTACAAATCCATGCACACAAGAAGCATGTCTGTCATGCCCTGGTTGTAGTAAAGTTTCCTTGTAATTTTTTTTTGTGTGCATTTTTAAATGAAAATAACACAATAAGGAAAGTTAATGCCGCAATGTTTCCTTTAGAGGTGCTATCATGTATGTGTGTGCCTCACTTTTGCATTTGCATTGCTACGTGAACATTTAAACAATATTTCAAGTTTTTATACATGTCCAGTTTCAATTTATTTATTGTTCATCTTTGGCTTGTTTTCTGTATATTATGTCTGGTTGATGATGAAAAAAAAAAAAAAGTAATGCCAGATCCGCATTGATTTAAATTGAAAGAAGAAAGTTTAAGTTCCCTGAACAATTTTGTAATTATTCAACGATTACCTAATTTTCATCACTCCCACAGTGTTGTTGAGCCATTGTCCATCACATTTATTGAGCGCTGATTTGTTGCTATTTTCATTATGACATTGTGGCTAAACACTTTAATATGAAACTCTCTATTTATAAAGAAATAAACTTTGGTTTTCCAGCCAAAGTATGTGCTTGAACCCACGAGGAAGGATAGATTCAGATGGGCACCTTAAACAAATTTAGAGCATTTGACTTGAAATTTGGCACACATGACCACTATGGTATATAGATATGGAAACAATGTGGTGAGCAATGCGTTGCCATGGTAACAGCTTTTTTTAAACCAAAAAAAAACATACAAAAATATTGTGAATTCAGCTAACTTCCTTTAGTCTTCGAGCATTTAGCTAGAAATTTGGCACAAAAGACCACTGTGGTATGTAAATGTGTAAACGTATTCTTTCGTAAGTGTCGATCAATGTGTTGCCATGGTAACGGCATATTTTGAATGAAAATCATACAAAAATATTGTGGATTCAGTTAACTCCCTCACTCTTTGAGTAATTGGCTTGACATTTGGCACATGCAACAACTTTAGCATATAGATGTGCAAACTTAATCTTTCATCAACGGTGAACAATGCGTTGCCATGGTAACAGCATCTTTTCACTAAAATACATACAAAGATATTGTGGATTCATGTAACAACCTCAGTCTTTGAGCATTTAGCTTGAAATTTGGCACACCTGACCACTATGGTACGTACATGTGCAAACTTAACCTTTCGTCATTGTTGATCATTGTGTTGCCATGGTAACAACATAGTTTGAATGAAAATCATACAAAAATATTTTGGATTCAGGTAACTCCCTCAGTCTTTGAGCATTTGGCTTGAAATTTGGCACATGCAACCATTGTAGTTCAGAAATATGCAAACTTCATATTTCATCATTAAACAATCTGTTGCCATGGTAACGGTGCATATTCCATGAAAATCATACAAACATTTCGATTCTCCTGTCTCTGTTTAGAGCATTTTGGCTTCAAATTTGGCACATGTTACCTCTACATTACCTAGATGTGCAAAAAATCTTTTGTCAGTGTGGAAAATGTGTTGCCATGGTAACAGTATATTTTGCATGAAAATGATACACTAATGTGAATTCAACTAAACCCCTCACCCTTTTAGCATTTAGCTTGAAATTTGGCACATATGACGGCTCTGATATAGGGCCTATAGTTGTGCAAACTTCATTTTTTTCTTAATGTCCAACATTGTGTTGCCATGGTTACACAATTTTTAGTAAAAACCATAGAAATCGTCAGTTTATCTATCTTGCTCACTCAGTTTTTGAGCAATTGATTTGAGAGGTGGAACAGTGCATTGCCATGGTATTTTTTTTCTTTATTAAAAAGTAAGAAAAAATAATCCTGGTTGAGCTAATTCCCTCAATTGTGGGTGGGGGTATATTAATCACAATGAGTGATAATTCTAGTTAAAAATTCAGATTGCATCACTTCAACATAGTGCTTTGTTACGAGATATGACATCAAAGTAATTAAGAAACTAGTGGTCCATCTCACTTGAACAGTCTCTTGAGATGGTTCCCTGTCATCAGTTGAGATTGATTCTTAAATATCAATAGATTAAGCAGGAATTTGTATATTCTTTTGTCAAACATTTTGTCTACCAAAATGCAGTATGGAAATGTACTTATGTAAATCCATTTCAGACAATCGATATTCAAGGAATTTTAGAAGTAAGTTTAGAATGTTAACTGTTATTTGAGCTTCTTAATGTTTTAAGGTGAATTTACTTCAGAGTTTACATAGATCTTGCTCCCTACTGTTATATGTAATACAGTTTGGATTCAATTGTAAATTTTCCCTACGGAATAGTGGAAAAATTAGGGAAGTCTGGTAAGAAATAAGGAAATGTAACACGTTTTCAGAAAACATTTCTTGACTAGTCCGTATGAATATGCAAATACATGCAGGTGGAAAGTGTAAAAATTTTGAAGGAATGACATCATCAATTCCCTCATGTGGACGTTCATAAAGACTGGACAAGATCTGTTTTCTGGAAATGTGTGAAATTGAAAAGAGGCATATCTTCCTTATTTCGTAGCTGATTTTCATAGTCTTTACACCATTCTGTGTAGGGAAATTTCTTCTCTTTTCTAATTTGATTACACTAATTTTGGCCTTTACTTCCCTCTTGATTAAATTTATACTATGCATCATTCCAAAAAATCAAATAATTCTTTAAATTGCATGCATGGGACGTACAAAGCGTGTAAATCTAAACGTCAACTTAATGGAGGCTGTATTGTTTATTACACAGCATCATTTCTAAAATTTAAGTTATTAGAATTCATATATAATCTTACATTTGTTCATAGTTTCCATCTTACGACTTAACGATGCTCACCAGGGAAAGAAATACATAAAATGAAAGTGAATCAAGTCGTATGGAGTCATCTTGCAAGATTTAAAAAAAAAAAGTGAAAAAAGTAATCTATTTGGCAATGAAGGTTCCAGTCGTCTAGTAACTTGTTTACAGAACACAGTGAAAGAAGCATCAGTAACATGAATGTGAAGATGTGACCATCTGAGACTATTGCAAAATATGCTCTGTTTTCATCATGTCGTATTTCATTTTTTTCTGGAGCCTACATGTGTATGACAATCATCTCTATATTTTGTAACTTATCGATGTTTGTGAAAAATGCATCAGTTTGATTTTGTTAAAATAAATAGACCTTTACATGTGAAGAAAGTGCATCAATTGGCTGTCATTTTCAGTAGTCTGAGTTTAAATCCATGATGGATTTATTTGAAATAAATCCAAGGAAGGCTTAAAATAAGTCTTTTATCGTTTAAATCCAAGCTGGATTTATTCTAAAAACAAGTCTAAGAAAGATTTAAATGTAATCTAATAAGACTTAAAAAATAAATCCTATAGACTTGAAATTTAAGTCGAACATAGACTTAAATTTTTAAATCCTAGCTAAGACTTACTTTTAAGTCCTAAGGTTTTGTCCGTATCTACAGTCCGCTAGGACTTAAAGAAATAAATCCTTAGGACTTAAAAATAAATCCTAGAAATTAAGAGAGCAATGCTCTATTCTTCCATTTGTATTTTACCATGTATTACAGATAAAATATTATTTTGATGACACACACCGTCAGTGCCTAGGAAGACCGAATTCAAGCATCTCAATCATAATCAAACTGTAATATTATTATTATAATTATACTACCTATCGATCTTCTTTTTCTTTTCTTTTTTTTTTTCGATCGTTTACCGTACCTCAAAAGTACCGTGGCTATGATGTAAGAGGGCGCTATAACCGAGCTCATTATGTGGAAAGTTTGTTGTTACTTCGTGTTTGTGCTCACACATCGGGCTTATGAAATACCCATGCAGACTTCAGACTCATTCTTTCAATTCCTCTGAACTGTAGTGAATTCCTTACGCATATCAACCTGTACATCTTTGTATCGAGCTAGTGGCTGACTATATTGTCCTACCTAGACCTTGCTATCAATCTCTACAATTAGCTTCTTCTTTTTCTTTGTTGTTCTTGTTGTTGTTACCTGAATTCAAACCTGCACGTCCAGACTTCCAAAACATGACACCTTTGTTAATGTCTCGTTAAGCTTGTTAAACTTTGTTTGGTGATACGAACAATTTGGTTTCCTTGAAATCACGCAACAATTATTTTCACTTAAAAAAAAAAAAAAAAAAAAGAAAATTGAAGTCATTTTCTATGTACTATAAAACCAGCACAATGTATACTGACTCAAGAAGGCATAAATGATTTTATAGGCCTAACTCAGAAAACCCCTGTTGGTTGATGCAATTCTCAGTAGGAGGTCAAAGGAATTAACAATATGCGTTGTATTTGATAAACAAAAATTCAAATGAATAATATTCCTTGTAATTTTCTTCATCTATCAGGATTATTGCTTTACTAAAGATAACTGAAGTGCTTGCCCATCTCCTAGAGGGTTCGGTGTAATAATGGCAGAGGTAAAAATGGCAGGGGTAAAAATGGCAGAGGTAAAAATGGCAGAGGTAAAAATGGCAGAGGTAAAAATGGCAGAGGTAAAAATGGCAGAGGTAAAAATGGCAGAGGTAAAAATGGCAGAGGTAAAAATGGCAGAGGTAAAAATGGCAGGGGTAAAAATGGCAGGGGAAAAAATGGCAGAGGTAAAAATGGCAGAGGTAAAAATGGCAGAGGTAAAAATGGCAGGGGTAAAAATGGCAGAGGTAAAAATGGCAGGGTAAAAATGGCAGAGGTAAAAATGGCAGAGGTAAAAATGGCAGAGGTAAAAATGGCAGAGGTAAAAATGGCAGAGGTAAAAATGGCAGAGGTAAAAATGGCAGAGGTAAAAATGGCAGGGGTAAAAATGGCAGGGGAAAAAATGGCAGAGGTAAAAATGGCAGAGGTAAAAATGGCAGAGGTAAAAATGGCAGAGGTAAAAATGGCAGAGGTAAAAATGGCAGGGTAAAAATGGCAGAGGTAAAAATGGCAGAGGTAATAATGCCAGAGGTAAAAATGGCAGCGGTAAAAATGGCAGAGGTAAATTATTATGTGGTTAAAATGTCAGAGGTAAGTTGTCAGTAGTGGTCGAAATGTCAGTGGTCAAAATGCTAGAGATAAGAATGCCATTGATAAGAATTTAGTCGTTGAAATGCAAGAGGACGAGGAAGATTTCTTTTTTTTTTTCTTCACGTTTCTGACACCTTTCTCGCATTACGCGCTTTTCGTGCCTTCTCCTGAAATAAAGCACGGGGGAGACCGGGGAGAAATGGGACACGGGGAGAAATATGGGACACTCATGTAACTTGAAAAATGCTCGGCCAGTCAACAATCCAATTATATCAGTAAAAAGATGAGCCTCGGTACACCTGAAAATGGACATATTAACCACTATACAGCTCTACAGGTATCTTGTCAGTAAAATATCAAACTTACTTTAGATCTGGTAGGTCCATACTATGTTAATAAGTATTTTAAAAAAATGTGCAAACTTCTGAAAATAAAATTGCTTGATAACAGACATGCAGGTGTGAAAAATTGGCAGGGATCTTTTACTGTTTCTGTTACCACTGGGAGAAATTTAAAAGGGCAGTGTTACATTTCTCCCCGCGGCACATGTAAAGAGAGTCTTGCAGAGCTTCAGCGATCCCTGTGTAAATTGAATCGCGATCATGGTAGTCATAGGCGGTGATTTCAATCTACCTGGATGGGATTGGATTGGATTTTCTTACTGTTGTTGTATAACGAGGGAACAACGTCATTTTCGGTGGCTGAATCTACCAATCTTTGGCAACACAACATGTTGATAACATAATGGAATCTGACTTTGGAGCAACAGCTAAGTTTGAAAGGCATCAAACATTTACATTTTTTCGCCTGCGGATTCGTTCAACAATGATTGAAAGAAATCCCATGGCAAACTATCAGTTTTTACTCTCACTAGAACAGTTTATTGCTAAAGTTCGTCTCCATTTGTAGTAGGCATAAGTTTGTAAAGTGACCACAAAGACAAGTGTTCATTAAACTTCGAGATATTTGTTTTTGCGCCATGTGATACTTGAACAATGTAATAAAATATTTTGCAAGAGCTTTAATATTTGTTTTTGCGCCATGTGATACTTGAACAACGTAATAAAATATTTTGCAAGAGCTTACTTATGTCTGCCGATACATCTGCTGCATTTTTTTTTTGCGTTTTGTATTTTTACTTCTACATTATGTCGTGATCAGGCCTTGTGAAATTAATAGGCTCATACGAAACCTGAATGTGAGAAAATAATATTGAACAAGTGAAAAATTAGCGGTTTGCTTCGACTATGTCTCCTTCACTTCTTTACACTAAACAGTTCAAAAAATGAAAAATAATGACAATATACTAGCCTGGACGTGAGCGGAATTCGTTTGTGTAAGAGTGTGTATATTATGTGAGAGTATGTATCTGCGTATATGTTTATACCAAAAGTGGGTTCGTGTGTGTGAGTGTGTGTGTGTGTGTGTGTGTGTGTGTGTGATAACTTCATTGGGCGAAACAACGTAGGATTATACTGTTTAAGGGCTTTGCAGCATTGCTGGAACCCCCTTATAATGTTAGATAATAATAATAATAATAATAATAATAATAATAATAATAATAATAATAATAATAGTAACAATAATAATAATAATAATTAATAATATAAATAATTTCCCATAGGCCTACTAGGCTCTTAGCTGGTTTATTATTTCTCTGCAAACAGACAGATTACGCCACTGCACTTGAATCAAACTCAGAAAAATGAGAGTGTTCTAATCTTTTTAAAACATAATTAAATCAATAATCTTCAAATCTGCAATTTGGATTTGATAATTCGATAAATACAGTTTGCTCTGACTAGGTTATCATTCAAAACCTCTTCATACGTTTATATCTGACGAAATCGCTCTCATTACTTGTGACATTTTACTTCTGCCATTTTTACCTCTGCCATTTTTACCTCTGCCATTTTTACCTCTGCCATTTCTACATCTGCCATTTTTACCCCTGCCATTTTTACCCCTGCCATTTTTACCTCTGCCATTTTTACCCCTGCCATTTTTACCCCTGCCATTTTTACCCCTGCCATTTTTACCTCTGCCATTTTTACCTCTGCCATTTTTACCCCTGCCATTTTTACCTGGCACCTCCTAGGTTGCATCATGTCAACTGAAAACTGAAAATAGTTATTTTATGGGGTGAACTTTTCCATTGTCTGAATTTCCTTAGAATTAGTCTGTAGGAGTTCATTAATCATTTTGCACTCACACAGAGTATGTTTGGTATTTTGGGCAATGTAAATAAAAAAAAAACAGCAACAAACGAAAAACACAGAAGTAAAGGAAGATATTGGAAAGAAACAGGAGGAAACAAACAAATAAAGATCAAAAGAATGATCATGTTTTTACGCAATCGTCAAAACGATGTTTGTTAAAACTCTGAATTGGAAATTAGAATTAATGTCCGATAAAATGCACTGAACAAGGAGAGACCAAAGAAAGATACATTTTTCTAACTGACTTAATCATTCTACAGTGAAAGAAAATGATGTCTCGAACGTGCAACGACAAAGTATCAGATTTGTGATCTACAAGCATGTAAGAGAATGACACCTAGGATACAATAAATGAAGATAAAGATCATTATATTATCATTATCATTATCATTATCATTATCTTCTGATGAAGATAAAGATCCTTGTCTTTATAAAGATCAAGATCTTTATAAAGATAAAGATCATTATCTATGTTACCTTATATTTGTAAATATAAGGAGTAAATGAAGATAAAGATTGTGGGATCATTTCGAAACCGTCTAACGGTTGATCACAGTGGCTAGTTTTTTCGTCAAATTTTCTATGTGCTTGTAAATATCTGTAAATAAATTGTATTATAATGTAAATAGCACCAGTCTGCAAAAATCTTCAGTCTATTGAAGGAGGCAGACTTAATCAGAAGAAGAAGAAGAAGAGCACTGAGCTTGATAATTATCACAGTTATGAGAAAAAAAAAAAGAAAAGTTGCATTAAAAGTTAGCATCTGTTGTGCCTCTGCCAGTCAGAAGTTAAGAAACTAAGAAGCTATCCCACGTAGTCAAACAATGCTCTATCCCAGTAGTACAATGTGGGCAAAACACAGCTTACTGGCAAACGATAAAACTAGATCAAACATTTCCTTTCTTGTCAACACCGTGTAAACCCATGCGGTGACTTCCATTTCCACCCAGACATCATAGACGAAACGAATGCAGACTATGACGTCACCAGTGCTGAGAAATACTCTCCGATCATATCCCGAGATTGTACGAACACTCCCTTCGGGAGAAATGAATTACCCGATCGAGGGGCTCGGCTCTCGGGTTTTGTCTCCTTCGAAATACCCGTGACAAGGTAATGGAAATTACGTATCTCATAGAAAATCGAGCTTCATCTCGTTTGCTGGTGTATGTATCATCTTGTTTTGGCATTGTATCGATTTATGTATTTTTAGGCTTAGTATTTTGATTGATATTATCTTTAATTACGCAGGAGATCTCTACCAAAAACGGTAAACAACGGCTGGTCCTGGACGGACTACCGTACGATTTGCAAGTTGCCATGAGCTATCCCACTGCTAAGGGGAAAGGTGTGTATTACCAGCAACAACACCCACAACAGTATCCTTTTTGCAATGAAATTACTGCTTATAAGCTATGTTACTCCTTATATTTGTAAATTATGTTTGATGTTCTTGAAAATCGTGTGAAATAACTGATTCTAAGGCATTTATCATTAACGATACACCTAACCATACGTGTCCGTATTATGGAAACGAAATACGCAGGACACGTAGCGCAGCGTCGTGTTTTACAATAGATCTAATGATTGAAGTGAAAATGCCGGTATGGGAATCCCACTCTGCTTCCATTATCAGTGCAAACATTTAACTAAAATATATACATGATTTATGAAGTGATGAGTATGATTTTGGTTGGGATGATCTTTTCAGAGGATAAAGAGTTGATCATGTGAGACATTTGACATGTTACAGCATTTGAAGTCATTCCTCTTTTTAGCAGACATGTGTGCCACATGCTCGTTACTGAGCTGAGCCGTGCCACATGAAGAGGTTGACCTGTGCACTGTGCAAATGGCTCTAACATTATATAGGCATGGCATGCCCACTCGTCGCAAAGATGCAATATGGTGCTGGTGGCATGACAAGTCTCAAGTAAACCTAAGCTGATGTGTTTGGTGCATTACATCTTATTCAATTTGTTGATGTTCATTGGTTTAGAATGTTTCAGGCCATTATTCTCCCATTGACCCAGCATTGATCAAGTAGTCTATTTTCATGATAACTTTAATTAATGAATAGGCCTACCCTCCAAAGTTGGGTGTGGGCTTGGCATTTACTGATTTACCTATGTGGGCGTGTTCTTTCAACAGTTCAAGATCAAGGGGCTTAAAATGTTGCATAGACTACATAACATATTACAGTATGTCATAGTGACATGTCAACATTAATGCTCAATTACCATACACGTGGATACAGCAACATCCGGGGGGGGGGGGGGGGGGGGGGGGGGGGAGGGGGGGAGGGGGGGGGGGAGGGGGGGGAGGGGGGGGGGGGGAGGGGGGGAATGATTCAAGCATGACATGCACATTCATCGTGACTGCTGTCAGGCCTCATTGACATTGTGCAGACTCGGCATAGATGTATACTAAAGAAGCCTGAGAAGTCGGCACAGGTACAGTGAGTAAGAACATTTTGGACATGTAAGTATTTTCTCCCCCTCACGAGTTCAGGATCACTGAGAAATTGTGTTAATCCACATCTCATTCGCTGTCTTGTCTACGCTGCTATAGATTTAGTTAATTAGTGGTTTCATGTGAAACCTAATAATTATATGATTATTTAAAAAATGTAAATTGTTACTATTTAAATTGCAAATAGATATATTATTATTATTATTTCCTGGTTTATTATTATTGTTATTATTTTTATTATAATTATTACTACTACTACAGCGTACTATTAGGGCCTACTACTATTATTATCATCCTTGTTTTTATTGAATTATTTTTGCTATTTTCATAGCTGTTTATGTCAGCTCTAGCTATTTTGGCACAACTGCTAAACTCGGAGAGGTCAGTTTGATACATTTGTTGTTTGACTCTAATCTGTGTGTACAATGTATGGCTGTGTTCGAGTGCTCAAAGTGAACTGAACCCCGTGTGTTGTACTATATCCATACCGTGCCTGACTGGTTCCCATTGGGAGCATTACAAGGGCTCTGCGGAGATAATGTACTTGTACACCATACATACCTTTACCTCTCAAGTTAGTTTGGGCCCTTGATACAGAGGGGTCACGTGTTGTGTAGCAATGGGGTCAATCGCTTGGTGCACTTTTGCTACATCAGTATAGTGTACATTCTGCATGTACATGTACAGATTTTGCAATCTTTCTTTCCTACTCGACAGTAAAAAACCAGTACCAAGTTTCGACCTCCCGTGCCAAAATTTGACTGCGCACAAAAGCATGTAGGTTTTACATGTAGCTGGTGGTAAAATCTTGGACAGCGTATGGTCCAATTTATACCTGTGGCTTGCTTCTCTGTGCACCGGGTATCAATTTTGAGTTCAAATTTCCTTTCAGATGGAGATGGCTGGAAATCAAAGCTCTCTAGATCAAATCAGTGGATTTGCTGAGCTTTCGACATAAAACGTGAAGTAGTAATACCTCATTTGGTAAGGTTCAGGAAATATAGGTACAGTTGTATCTATGACCCATGAAAGTGTGAGCTATATGTTGTTGCCTGGGAGATTTGTCTGTTTTGTTTTACTCGAGCTACGTCGTACTGTAACACTAATACTGTTCATAAGTTCATCAAACTACTGTATGAAACTCCCACCTTGCATAGGGTTGGGTCAGGGTTGCTACAGAGGCACTTCACCCACTCATGCACAGGATTGCAATCAAGTGTAATACTCAAGTTTGAACAAAGCATGATTTCAAAAGTTTTGTTTTTAAAAACTCTGAATTAAAGGCTTTCTTATGGTGCCATTACATGTAAATCTAGCCATCTATGAGAACACATGGCCTGTTCTTTCAACATTTCTGAAGTTGCTTTGTTTTACACAGCCATAAAACACAACATGCACTTCATTTAGTTAAAAACCAAAACAAAACAAAACAAAATCTACCAGGTATATACACAACATGAATTTGCATGTTTGAGCACTAACGTTATCCACTGCTAGATTAGTTTCATAAACATGGTGAATGAAAAAATCTTTTCTGTTTCTACATATGTAGTTAAAAATAAAAGTAAACTGCACGAAGCAGGTTGTGAATACATACTTTTTGCCGCATTTGATATATGCATGCTTGTGTCACACAGGCATATCAATGTCACTAGTGCACAGAATCAAATCTGAGCTGTATTGTGCCTGCTACAGGCACTCTTGTCAACTTCCACTACAGTATGCTTTTGGATCAGTATATTACACGTATGTTCAAGTGCTCTGTGGGTGCGCTTTTAGACCACATTGTATCAACATGGCAAGTTGCATGGGAATAAATAAATAAAAAAAAAAAAAATCATTGGTTATTAAAGTAGTTACTTGCCTGCATATGATTTAGATAGCCAAAGTGACGCTTTGTTGTGGAGTTGATATGCAATGTACATTGTATATCACTAACACTATTTTCAGTTCTTCCTACTCAATTCTTACATCGTATAGTGCATTCATGTCCATAGGCTTCTGAACTCCAGGTAGACCTACATTTTGTAAAGCTACAATATACAGTATGAGTGGGCTTTAACATTTATCACTCTCTGGGCATGTCAGCTCCTGCTGACATGCCCAGTGGTGGTGGTTGCCTGCTACATAGGATGGACATCCCTTGATTTAACCTTTGTCAATTGCCCTTTCACTGTAGTAATTGCTAGAGAAACTTGTGAACAGAGTCATCACTTGAGGCAAGAGTCAAGCCACTGGCAAGGGGCAAGTTCAATTGAGAGGCCCCTGGAGACCCATCTGAATTTCTAAGCACTTGAATGATGGAATTTCACTTCCATTGTTGGGTAGCAAAGTTTGTACATTCATGTAGCTGATCAGCAGAGCTCTGTGCAAGGAAGCTTGTGTGTGGTAGCATGCTTCGTACGTTCGTTTCTTCCATTTAGTAGTTTTGCAGGACTTATGCTGAAAAGACCTGGGAAAAATTGAGCTCAGAGTGATTCAAAATATAATCTGCAGAAGGGCCTATCAGTTTGCAATTTCAGATGTCATAGAGTACCAAAGTGTGATGTCATAGCCATTCATTGCCATGGAAACTTGTTCTAAACAACGTCACCTGGCCCAAATATCTGTCAACACTGTAGGAATGATTGTAGACTGTGTGATGATGAACCACAGATAATAGTGTGTTAATATTATGAAACGAGGGCATGTGTTCGTATGTAGTTTGGTTGTCTGATTTTGCTTTTCTGTTTGTTTGTTTGTTTTTGAGGGGGCAAATATTGTATCTGATCACAAAGTTTTAGAGTATAGTCTGGATGAACAGTTTGATGGTACCCAAGAATGTACAGCCATAAAGGTAGGTCTCCTTGGTGTTATTTGCCATAGGCTACATTCTTACATAGAGGATGATACCCCCCCCCCCCCCCCCAACCAACAAAAAAAAAACAACAACAAACAAACAAAGCAAAAACAAAAACAAAAATGTTGTTTATTGCATATTCAGGGATGTCAAAGCAAGTCCAGATGTCTGAAGTGTTCGGGAAAGGGAATATTTCAAAGTACTGTATTATAAGCCATATATTTGGCAAGTCTAAATTTTCGCAATTTGGACTTCCCGACATTTTTGCGAGTGGTTAAATTCATGATTGTTTAGTACCAGTATTGAACTGAGAAATGTATGCGTGTACGTCACATTCATGTTGGTTGAGAGTCGTTATTTTTGTGTGTTTTTAAATTCGTGAATAGCACCCAACTCCCTAAATTCGTGTAAAATAAAATCTCGCAAAATATTTAGCATATACAGTACATGTACATTATTTCCAGTATTCTATGAAATCCGACACAGCAATAACATAGTACTTCAACACCCCAGTGTGCTGCTGCATGTGTTCATGGCCAGGGTTACTCTACACAAAGGTGACGCAAAAGCATCTGCTTGTCACTAAGTCCTGTGACTGGACTTTTTACGCCATTTGAAAGAAAATTACAATGTAAACTCGAGGAAAGCAATACCAGGCAGAGTAAGATGTGCTTAGTAATATTGCACATGCACTATGCATGGTAAAGTACTGTCTGTGACTCCTGGTCTGTTCCATAAAATCCCCCTCAAAACAACAGAAGTGTTGCGACACCTCATATTAATGTTGGAAGTGCTACATGGAGCCATTGTAGCTGTGAGTAATCGCACTACAGTATGTGGCACAAAGGTCACTCTGAATTTGTTCCAAAACAAGATACTACATACATTGTATTTCATATAGTGAGGGTGTTATAAACTGGGGGGGGGGGGGGGGGGGGGCGGGGGGGGGGGGAATGATTCCACTCAACAAAACACAATATTGCACCAACTGCACATTTTTTTAATTTTGCATAATAGTGATACTGATACAGGGATTTATTTAATTTCAAATCTAGAGGAATTCAGACAGGGAGACATACACTAGATAATGCTATCATTTTTTTCTTTTTTTTTTCAGTGTGCAGGCATTTTGAACTTGTGAATGGTAGTCTAATGAAACCTAATATGTGAAAGTCAAACAAGCTTAACTGTGACACTCACTCCTTTGTGTGAGTTCTGCCACTTGTCATGTTCTACTTGTACTTGTATGCATTCGTTTTACTTATTCCAAAGTGTGCCAATTCATTGCAAATGCAGTGATGCACGCTATACTGATGATACCTAGAATAGAAAGCATGAAGTTCCAAGGTGGGAAAAAGGTAGATTAATTCCTATTTCTGTTGCCTACTGGTTTGGATTTAGGAGCAAATGTACAAATTGTACCAACGGAGGAAGCTGGACTCGCTGAAAATCTGACGCAATAAATGTTTTTTTAATTATCTGTCCGTGTATTGTAGCAGTATGGTATGTAAAAAAGCAAGACACGTGGCAGTGTGATGCTCTGGTGAGCACTGCTCAATTCATGCAGTTACCCCCCCCCCCCCTTTCCTATTTCTTTCTCTCCTCACTCTCTCTAGGGTCAATTTTGGACTTGTGAATTAAAAAGACATCAAAAACCCAGTGGTGCGTTCTTGCATACAGACTTATCGCAGAGGTAATTGTCACTCCTACATTGCAACTCCCCTCCCGCCTTAACAGAGTGGTATCCTAATGGTCATGGTGAGAAATGGGTTTCCATAGCATAAATAAAGTGTGTGCAGCCATCCTTGGGCATCATGAATATGATGGCCAGGGTAAGCAAGCATTTCAAGTGGTAAAGGGGAATGGACCCCCCTCCCCCCCCCCCCCCCCCCCCCCGTGAAAAGGGTAAAAATAACTCTAAAACAGAATCAAAAGTAGATCAAAGCAAACCAACTGGCAATATTTTGTGTCAAGGAGACTAAGCTGCAAATCAGTGCAATCAAATGAGAGTATTAGATTAATCTACATTCCCATTTTGTACACAAAGTTGGGCGAGGAGCGCTCGTGAGTGCACAGTGTGCAGTGCATTCAACTACCGGAGCTCTCACTAAACAATAGGTGACCTTTACTGTAAAAATATTTTCGCAAATTGGAGCCGATGGCCTTTTTCGCGGCATGAATTTTCGCGAGTTGCCTCTAACAATCACTGCGTACAGTGTAGACAAGAACTTTCACATGCATTTTAATTTCGCGAATCTTGGCTCTTGCAAAATTCACGAAATTAAAATGCATGCGAACATTGCTCGTTTTACAATATATAGAATTATATAGCGCTTCAGGGAGCACTCCTGAACCTAGCCTAGAGCGGGCATAATTTCTGCACCCCAGGGCCCGAAGGTCTGTTCATACAGAGTTGTTGATGTTTTTTTTTTTCCTTGGGGGGGGGGGGGGGGAGGATTCAGGAGCGCTGCTTGGGTGCTCTAATTGCCCTGTATAAATTGGTTATCACGTAAGGTGTGTCTTCATCAGCCCGAAGTTTCAAAATAGCGCGCTATCTTGCAGTTACCAAACTAGTCCGATGTCAAGATAGCGCGCTGTTTGTCTAGTGAAGACGCAAATAGCGCGCTATTTGATCGGGAAAATTTCCCCAAAAATCTTGGTCTAGTTCGTGAGCTAGCGCGCTAATTCCTGAAATAGCATACTATTTTGGGTGCGTCTCCATCAGCCCGAAATTTTCTCAATCCCTCCACGTACTCTTCTGGTTACATGTAGCCAGCTGGCTATGGAAAGCGCATGTACAAGCTAATGACTGTGTACAGTACATACACGCACGGTGTATTCAAGGATCACATGTGTGTACTAGGCCTATACTGTTGTTGGCTTCTTTAAAACCAGGGAGGTGATACCTCTCACCTCCCTTTTATAACTCAGTGCCGTGCATGCTGGCTGTTGTTTGTACTTCTTTTAATGGTCCACTCTACCTGAGCTGAAGATTCTTGCAGATTGTGTGTATTTTGGACTTGTTTAAGCATTGCAAATCGTTAATTTCATTTAAGATGTCTCACTGGACAGAAGAATGAGTAGCGTTATTGGTATCCCTTTGGAGAGAATATGCTGTACTGCTCACTTTCCTGGTTTTATTATCATCACATATGGTGATACAGGAGATTTTGCGAGGGAAATCCACTTTCGAACCGCGAGCAAAGCAGAGTAATGATGCAAAGTGCGCATGCGTCAATTTTCGGGCTAATTTCCCCAAGCGGGCTGTTCGAGCTGATGAAGACGCACATTCATTGTATTGGGCTATTTTCCAAGACTGCAAAATTTCCTGCTAGTTTGACTTCGGGCTGATGAAGACACGCCTATAGTCTCCTCCCCCTCCCCCCCCCCCCCCCCCCCCCCCCAAAAAAAAAAAAAAAAAAAAAAAATTTGATATTGCTGCTCAGGCGCATTCACACATTCATGTACTGAAAAAGCACATGAATTTTCTGGTTTTACAGTAGATTTTAAAGCCAGTTTTATTGATTTTGTTCCTTTTTTTTGGGGGGGGGGTAATATTAAGTACATTTTGCATCATGCAATGTGAATATGAGTTGAAAACATGCCATTGCAATGTGCTGTGTGATAAGTACTCACTATTGTTCATAATGGCAAATTACAGTTTTAACTTATGTGACTTTGCTGGGAAAAAAAAAAATCATTTGGTTGAAAAAAGTATGGTGAACACTCTCATTAAGGAGTATGAATTCATATAATTTGTACTCCGAGACCATGTACATGGCAAGATTATATTCAAATGACCTGTTGACTCACCATTTGTCCATTGTATAAGTACATTACACCAGATACTGTTTATATCATCAGCTGGCCTGCCTTCAAACACAGTAATGCATAAATCACTCCTTTCACCTTGAACGATGAGAGAAGGGGCCTACCAAGGCACTAAAGGATTTTGTTATTAGCAGGGAACCTGGCATTTAGTCAAAAGTTCCTTCAATGTCTTGAGGCGGGGGTGTTAAACAGAGTGGGAAAGAGGTAGTACATCAAAAATGTGTAGCGGAAGTTGCCTGCATTGTAAGCAGGTGCAAGGAGTGTGTTATGCCAGTCTGCTTCCGTTTCAAATGTTTTGAAGGTAATGTAATCTTGAAGGGGAGTGTACAAGGCCTTTTGTCAGCAAGAGTTCAAGAACATTTCTGAACTGTCAGTTTAGTGTCGTCATGCGTGCATGTATTGTATATAAGCAGCTTTTCTAATGCCTGAACAGCTTAGAAAAATCAGCTCTGCAAGCTAGTAGTGTGAAAGCAAATGATTTTGATGGTTGTATTGCACCATTTATGAAAAGCAGAAATGTGATTCCTTTTAAAAAGTGGGAGGTGCATTGATGAAACCTACATGTAATGCAATGCTGCACACTAGCACAGGTCCAACGGTCCCTGACCAGTAAAAATCACTGTCGGACCAGTAACTTTTTCAGGGATGGATCAGTAAAAAATGGAAAAACTTGAAACATACTGGTCTTGACATACTGGTCTTGACAGACAGGTTGGACCAATAGAAAAAAACGGGTTAGTGTGCAGTCCTGCCTAATACCATGTTCACAATTGGGGTAGTCTTCCTCTTAAGAGTAAACAAACCGCAGTCATAGGACATGTAATGCAGCTCATGCAAGAGAATAGTAACTTAGATGTGTAAACCTTTTCTTTTTGTGGGCTGGCATATGACGGTGTCATGCAATGCTAAGTTCGCATAAATCTGTACTTCATACATAGCATCTGTCCCATGATAATGCATGCATAATTTCTCAGGGGCAACTGCCCCTTTTAGCCATTGCTGCATACGGCTAGATGAGGTACTGTATGACACCTCAGGAAAAAGAACCCCCAAACAAACAAAAAAGTAAGTGAATACACAGGAAGACTGCAAAAATTGTAGGGGCACCCATTTTCATGCAGAATGCATTTTACGGGGGTATTGAAATCAGTAGGTGTGGGTACGCAAGAGGTGGTGCAGCTGCCCATGTTTGTGGAACGTGGGGCTTTTGCTCACTAAACAATGAAATGGATGGATTCGGTTTACTGTATACACGTTTGTATGCCGTATATTTAGCGAGTCTAAATTTTCGCAAATTGGGACTTCCTGATGACTTCACGAGTGGTCAAATTTGCGATCATAGAGTACTGTACTGAGCTGAGAATGTATACGTGTGCATCACATTCATATGGGGATCAAAGTCATTATTTTGGCATGTCTTTAATTTCGCGAATAGCACCTGACTCATGAAAATAAAAACTTCGAGAAATATTTGGCATATACAGTACTCTTAGAGATGGAACATAGTATGAAGACAGCTGAAAAGCATATTGAATAGAAAGATAATCAAATATTTTCTCTATGCTGAGAATGGGTTTTACTTGAACACTGCACTATTAATATTCTGAGCAAATAGCAAAGTGCCATACATTTAGCTAGATATGATTAAAATGTGTCAGTAAACATTCCAGTACTGATTGGTTTACATTGTACTTTCAAACAGAAATCTCGGTGCTCATTCTGTTGTCATGATCAACAATGTAGATTTAAGTTACAGCAAGATTGTGCAGGGGGTACAAGTGACACACAGTACGGACTGTATGCCAGATGCAACATACAACAATGCATCATATGCGAGGCGCTTGTGCATGATGCATGGTACAAAAGTGACACGTACACTGTACAAGTGTATGCATAGGCGCAAGTGACAAAGCACATGGAGTAGTACATGTGATCCATGCACTTATACTTGTACATCATGCATGGAACTTAAGCTGGCACAGGTGCATAAGATGGAATATTAACATGACAAGTTGAGCAATAATACCCTTTTACAAAGATTTTCAGTTGCTTTGGAAGAATTACTGCGATAGATCTGGCATAATAAAAAGAAAGAAAGAAAGAAAAAAAGGCCCAGTGATGTAGAACTTGAGCTAATTCCCTGTACTGGATATACACTGTACACCAATATCATACAAGTTTTGCACTATGTGCTTGCTCTCATATTAGAATGCACACAATGACTTTGCAAATCAGAGAGCGTGTATGTGTGTGTGTGTGTGCCCTGTATTACTCAGCAGATGGGACACAATACGCTGGTATTCCCCTTGACCCCCTCTGGTACAGGATGACACGGGAGAACCACCGCATTCTTTGGAGGTTATTCATTCCTGTGTTCAAGGACCAGCGTATACCTTGAGTATGGGATCATTGCAATGTAGCTGGGTTGTTATGATTAATGGGCATGTCAATTATTGTTCACCTCTCATGAATAGTAACTCTTCAGAAAAAGTGCACAAAATTACATGTACAGTCAGTGTCTAAATAGTAGAGACTCCTGAACTATTTTACAACTCTTTGTGTTCATTTTATACAATTGTTTTTCCTGTATGTGTAATGTACCAATAATTGCTCTTTTCTCTGATAACTATACTTCTATGTGGGGGGGGGGGGGGGGGGGGGGGGAGTCCTCCAGCACACAAAAGAAGTCAGTATAAGCTAGTACATGTAGTTAACTCCGTAACTTGGAGGTTACAGAACTTCCACATGTATCCTATACATTTGTAAATGCCTGTATCACAGAGTACCTACACAACATTCATGCTGAATTCATGATTTCAGATTATGCGGATAGCATTCACAATCTATTTCTAGACTTGATGCTTTCATAATACTGCACAAGTTTGCCATCTTTTGTTAACAGTATTTAACTCTCTACATTTCTTTCTCTCTCTCTCTCTCTCTCTCTCTTTGTGGTGCAACTTGCCTTCCTGCACAATGAATGAATGAATGCCATGAATTAAATGCCTTAGAGGGTGCAAGCAATTGATAATGGAGTTCATTGACATTACTTATAAAATGTGCACAGATAGGGCTGCTTTGAGGAAGTGTTGATACAAGATATATTATGTGAACCGTGATATTAATACTGGCTATATTTTCCTGTCATACAGTAGAAGTGTTGAGTGAACATCCACATTAATATTCATAAATTATTCATCCAAGTCTCACTTTTCATTAGAATTACTCGCAAGATGCAATCATGTAGAACCAGTGTGCCGAGAAATAATATGGATTACAGGATCTTTTCATTAAAAAAAAAAAAAGTTACTTGCTAGTGCTACATGTAGATGTTAGAACCAAAACTTTCTTGTGGATTTGAAGCATTTAAAAGAAACAATACCAGACTCAAACATCTGTTCAGTTTCCATGTGAATACTGTGAATTTTGTCTTGTTTTGTTTTTTAATGCCTCCTGCCACGAAGTGTCGCTGGAGGCTTTATGTTTGTGGATTGTCTATCTGTGCTTCCATCCGCAATCAATTTTGTGGAGGGCGTACAAATGTAACTCATGATGCAATTTGAGGTATGTAATCTGTCATTAAATGTTTGTATGTGGATGGAGCTGTGCCTGCCAACTTTTTGGTGCTCAAGGTCAAAGGTCAATGTCCACAAGGTCTGTCATTTTTAAAATTTCACCATATCCCCCATGCTGCATTGCCTGAAGGTATTTTCACGAAACTAAAGTGCATGTAACATGTATTACCAGGTAAAGGTTCTGTTGAAAAAGTTTTAGACCATAGGATCAAAGGTTAAAGGTGAAGTGAAACATGCTAAATTGTTACTACTTTTCCATGTATCGAAAACGGCTCTAGGTGCGCATGTGATTCACCAGTGACATTTCTAGTATGTCATTCTTTGGTCATCAGAGACTGATGTCATATACTTGCCAATAGATCAGTTCTGTAATATATTTAGAATTTGCTTTGTCCAATGTTGCCCTTAACAGCCACAAAGCTTGTAGGAGGCTTGCCCTACCTAGCAACAACTGAGTAAATACCTGCCTATGGCACCTAATACGAGGCAGCAACTGAATGAAATTCTTTTTTTGTTACTAGGTTGTTGGAAAGAAGCATTGTGAATTGCAGTGACACAAACGGTCTATTCAAGAAAACCTTTCCTTTCATGACAAAAGGCTGCATCAAGTGTTGGGGGTTTTGTAGTATTGGAACTGAGTTTGCCGGGGAGGTTTGATTTTATGAAGAGCTATAAAAGAAGCCTGACAAATTTCCTTGACTTACCGGTGCATCAGAAGGATCCGCTACCCTGGACATCCGAGGCCTGAAGAGATAAGTCCTCGTCAGCCACGCTACAATCCACAACAGGTGCAGTATATTCGAAGAACCTATAAAGAAATTGATAAGTGGCGACAAATGTTTAAAGGTCCAGTTTACCTCTGGGAGCAGTGATTTCAAAAGTGTTCAAAATATCACATTTGATGAAATGTGTAGGTCTGTTGTATCACAAAACTTCCTACCATATAAGATTTTCGCAATAAAGCCTAAAATATAAGGATATTAGTGTTTTTCTCAATATACCGTAACTGTAGACAGTGTAGTCTATAGAAACATTTGTATTACAATGTATAACTATTTTTCACATTTTGTGTATTTAACAACACTTAACATCGATAATTTTTACAATTTGTACAGTGGTTTCTATCCCTAACTCGCATTTTAGAACTATTTTAAAGCACTAATGCTGGGTTTTTGTTTCATCTGCAAATGGTAAATTATGCCTTTAATCATGCCAAAACTTCCTCATCTACAGTAGTTTATTAGGTTGTATGACATATTCAGTCTCTGTCATATTACCGTAGTTAGAAATAAAAAAAAATCAAATTTCTCCTGTTCGTTTCCTCTTATATAATAGAGATCAGGGCCCTGTTTTATGAAGAGTTAAAATTGATTATAAAGTTGATTTCAACTGTAAGTCTATGGCAACCTGTGTGGTAAGGACATTTAAAATCGATTTAATCTTTTGATAAAACGGGGCCCTGAACAGTCAAATTTAAAAAATACCAGCATACAAAATATTTGTAATTGAGCTATGACAAGATGGAGTGACAGATCCTGAGCAGTCGGTTGAATTTCAGTCCTTACACGATACATATTTATTTATCTCTCATTTTGCCACCGTGGCCACTCTTTTTTGTATTTACAGCCACCACGGCCCCAACATCCTGTGCCGTCACAGAGCCCTCGCGTTCCGTCTCCTTCCGTCAGCCCGGTGGCTGTCAACGCACTCCCCCATGACATGAATAGCAAAGGGGCACCCAACCGGCCTGGCATGGCCGCGTCGCCGCAGCAGGGTATTCTGCCCAACCAGCCCCAGCCGGGTGCGCCCATGATGGGCATGAATGTGCGCTACCCGAACCCGCGTGGCCCTCAAGTTTCACAGAGATATCAGCAAGTGAGTGCCTCTAGGCTACATGTAGTCTGCTTTGCAGGGCATTACCCACTTAAAGGGACATTCCAGACGATTTTCATAATTTCACATCATGTAATACATAAATCAACAACTCCATGTATAGATTTGTGGAATTTATTGTGGTTTTTGAGCAGATAAACAATACTTTGAAAAACCTTAAACAAATTACATTGAACAAGGATGATGACATAGGAGGTTCACATATTTCAGAAATGTAGCAGTATAATTCCATTAAAATACCACTTGCTTGCGAGTTCACCTGTGTATAATCTATGCATGCCTTCTTCTTTTGTTCTGCTTCCTTGAGCCCCAACTCGTGCATTCTTATGGTGACTCTGCCATGTCATCATCCTTGTTCATGGCTATTTGTTCTAAATTTTGAAAATATTCTTACTCTTCATCCCAATTATCACAAATTCTGAAACTCTGTCCTCAGTATAACTAATTTATAGTTGTTCAATTGTAAAAATCTGAAAATCATCCGGAGGTCTCCTTTAAGGGTGAGAGCATTGGTGTTAAGACAGGAAGCTTTATTAAACTCCCTGAATTATGTGAACAGTTCAGATTGCAGCCTTCATTTTCACAAACCGTATGTGACAATGTATTAAATGCTCCCCCCTCAAGTTCTGGTCAATTTGATTAAAGAAAATGGCAGTAGATGTGATTGTACCCTGTGAAACATGCAGTTACGTTTGATATCCTCATTTTCATTATGCCAGTAGTTCAGTGTTAACCCTAACTAGGCCGGGGGGGGGGGGGGGCTCCCAGGCCCCCCTCCAGATCTCGGCCGTCGACTGCACGATCGCGATGAAAATTGGCGCACACATTGCCTATGACGTAATCTAAAGTACCATGAAGTTAATTTTTCTCAAAATTATCATTTATGCTAAATTATGCTAATTTATGCATAATGATGCATGAAATCAGACAATTTGGAATAAATCACTAAATAAAGCTCAAAGCAGGCACATTTTTTGTGTGAACATCATTTTTAGCGTCCTTAGCAAATGTAAGAGAAAAAAAAATGTGCAATCAGAAAAAATTTCTTAAGTATTTTATTGTTTTTTGAATTTCTTATGTATTTCTTTGTTTTTTGACTTTATGTTTTCATTGTTTTTTCAATGAAATTTGTCCGCGACATTGTTCCGAACAAGAAAATATGTTATTAGTTGATTTTAATCAATAAAACCCCAAAATAATCATGCTTTTATGAAATTTACTTGTAAATCCAGTTTGCATTGAAATTGTACACGAATTCACGTTTTTGAGCAATTTTTGGTCCGACATGCACGTATATATTTATGTGCAACTTCTTAACCATGCGTCTGGGCATCGCAAATTTGGTGTCAAAAGATGCAGGAGACTCGAAAGAAAAAAGTCATGAAATGTCGCGGCAATATAGCTTTTTGCGATAGCAATACATCGCGCGAAACGTCGAGGGGGGGCCTCGGAGACCCCCGCGGCCTAGTTAGGGTTAATTGTGTTTAAATTGTTTTCCTGTAATTTGACTCTTGTTTATTGAAATCAAGATAAACATAACATGGTGTAGCATTTTGAGTTTATAGATGCCAACAATTTTTGTGGGAGCCACTAGGGGATGATTCTGCAGGTGAGATAGGGGAAGGGAGAACCACAAAGAATGCATAGCATACTTGCCAACTAGTAAGATTTTATCAGATTCAGTAAGATTTTTTACGTTAAAAATAGCAAAATCAGATTTTCTGTCAGAGAAATCAGATTTTAAAAAAATATTTAGATATTTTTGAATATTTGACCGAAAGTAAGATTTTTAACTTCAGTTTGCATATAAAATAAGATTTTTGCAATCCACGAGTAAGATATTTCATCTTGAAATGTTGGCAGGTATGGCATATTAGTTGCTCACTGCTAAGTAGGTGATGCCACAATACCGAATGCCATCCTGAGAGAAACATTGGACAATCTAGGGGTCTGGTATGGGGGGGGGGGGGGTATTCCTTTTGATGGTCCTTGACCAATGAAGTATCTGTAGCAGAACAGTTGATGCCCCCCCCCCCCTTAAAAAGGAAATAAAAACTTGTGTAAGATAAAATATCAGCACTATGGACAGGGTTACTTAAGTTTTGTGAGTAATGAATAATTTGGGGATAAATGTTGGCAGGTATGGCATATTAGTTGCTCACTGCTAAGTAGGTGATGCCACAATACCGAATGCCATCCTGAGAGAAACATTGGACAATCTAGGGGTCTGGTATGGGGGGGGGGGTATTCCTTTTGATGGTCCTTGACCAATGAAGTATCTGTAGCAGAACAGTTGATGCCCCCCCCCCTTAAAAAGGAAATAAAAACTTGTGTAAGATAAAATATCAGCACTATGGACAGGGTTACTTAAGTTTTGTGAGTAATGAATAATTTGGGGAGAAGAAAATTCATCTCCTTTATCTACTGCTGGGTTATAATTTTCACGTCAGGTTAAGGTGTATTCTGTACCATCTGTTATGATGTTTATGTTAGCATTCACATGTTCATTTCCACTTGCTTTCCCCTTTTCCTCATGCCATTGTAGCCCCAGATGCAGCCTCAGAACATTTACCCCATGCGCCACCAGAATACCGCCCACATGCAGGGTATCCAGCACCACCACCAAGCGGGAGGCCCCACCCCTCAGCAGGGGGGCAACACACCCCAGCTGATGGCCCCCAACACAGCTGCATCTGGCCAGTATATCACAACGCCGGGAGCCCCTCCATATGCTCTCATGACGGGGCCGCCCATTACCGGCCCCGTGCCTATTGTGCAACCGGTACGATTCGAGTCTGCACCTTTCCCTAGTATGACTACTCTGTGCGGTTGGTTCGCATGTGCTCCTTATTGCTGAAAAGTTTCTTGAATGATGATGTTGCACCTGTACTGGATGTGACTGCCCCTCTTTGTAAATCAGTGTAAAATCACATCATCCCTGTATTACTCAAACTCTACCAGCAATCTCATTTAAAAAACATGATCTATTCATCAGAACCTGTGCAAAATGGGAAATGAAATCATCATTTACTTCAGTGAGTAGAGGATTTCTTTGAGAGAGGCCTTTGTGCTGAGGGGTCAAATTAGGAGGGAAGACTAAAGCATGACATGTCTGACTAGTGTTCTAATACTTTGTGTGTAACATTGACATTATACTGTATATCACATACAGTGTACTCGCGGTATAACGAACATGGTTATAACGAAATTCCGGTTACAACGAAATCCTGGTTACAACGAAGTAAAAATTCAGGCCGCAACATTGTCCACTATGTATTTTTATTGTTTGTTTGTTTTTTTTTGTAATTTGTTTGGTTGTAACGAAATTTCGATGTAATGAAAGAAAACTGCCAGTCCTGACGGCTTTGTTATGATAGGAGTCCACTGTATAACAAATATATGTGTCCTTTTTTATTCGCACTCGAGGATTGCATGTTTTGGAGTTTTGGAAAGACACTTGTGTGTAGGTTACGTTTTGTGTCCCTGCACTGACAGATTACCTTTGAGATTTTTATAATTTCTGTTATGATTTAATGCCTAGTCACCTAGTAGCTACAAACGTAACAAAAGAAATGGCTGTTTACAGAATTATCCTGCTCCTAGGTTTCACATACGTGCAACACTAAAAAGTAGATGTTTTGCCGGTGAATGTAGCATGGAATTCCATTGTCCTTAAAAGACAAGTCCACCTTTATAGACATGTGGATTGAGTGAATGCAGCAATATTAGTCAAACACATCGAGTTTGAGGAAAATCGGTCAATCTGTTCAGAAGTTACAACATTTTGAAATTTCTGCTCAGTCACTGATGAATGAGAAGACTGCTACAGCTTGTGATGTCACATGTGTACAACAATATAAAAGAAAACAATGAATATTCAACATGTTTTCACTTTTCTCGCATAATAAAAGAATGCTTGACTTGCCTCATTCAGAAGGGAGGGAGAATGATATTACCCTTAACATACATCAGTGACAGGTTGAAGAAATGTGCACTTTTTGCAAAAAATTAAATTTTGTGAAATTCTCTTCATATTTTCCTTATATCATTCTATGCATGTGACATCATACACTTTAGTAGTCTTCTTATCCAGCAGTGACTGAACAGATAATTTAGAAATCATAAATTTTGAACAGATTGTCCTGTTTTCTCCAAACTTTGTTTGTTTGTTTGTTTATTTAATCACAGGTTAAAAGCCCTCAACCAGCCAAGAGGCTGTTTTTCAGAGAGGCCGTGAACAAAGTATATGACATAAACAGAACAAATCAAACTTTCCCCAAACTTTGTTTGTTTGTTTGTTTGTTTGTTTGTTTATTTAATCACAGGTTAAAAGCCCTCAACCAGCCAAGAGGCTGTTTTTCAGAGAGGCCGTGAACAAAGTATATGACATAAACAGAACAAATCAAACTTTCACTAATGTGTTCTGATAATATTGCTGCATTCACTTGATCCACATGTTTATGAAGGTGAACTTGTCCTTTAATGGCTGTTTCTAGCCTGTGTAAAAGCAATGAAATGAGTATCTAGCCTGTGTCCTACTATGACAGATCCAGCAACACAGACAGTTCCAGCAGTCCTATTCTCAACAAGTATTCCAGCCACAGCCACCCTTCTACAGCTCTCCACCTGCAGCAAGTAAGTAATGCGAAAGCAGAGTGAAATATCCCAGCTGGGAACTTTTGCGACTCATGCACCTGTAGACTCAAAACTAGTATCCACAAATGAACATTTAAGATTTTCTTGGGAAGTTGTGTGAAATCACACACACACACACACACACACACACAAATGTTTTTGTTGAGCCCACCGGAGGTGCGGGGAGACTAAAGGGATCGCCTGTGGCGTCTGTCCGTCCGTAATGCTACAAAAACTTGAATAACCCTCTACTTGGGACGTTAGTTTCAATCAAACTTGGAGGGAAGAGTGGATATACAAAGTAACACATTTTACCAAACATGAAGGTCACCTCAAGGTCAAAGGTCACAGGCAGGGGTCAATGAACTTTGGGGCCCAATGTTAAGTTTTTACGGCGCATTTGGATTATGGCTCATAACTTTTGATGTATATGTCCTTTTGTTACCAAACTTGGATGGTAGATGTCCCTTAGGGAGTTGAAGGTCACCACAAGGTCAAAGGTCACAGACAGGGGTCAACAAACTTTTAGGGCCCAATGTTAAGATTTTATGGTGCGTTTCGATTATGGCTCATAACTTTTGTTGTATATGTCTGTTTGTGACCAGACTTGAGTGGTAGATATCCCTTGGAGAATTGAAGGTCATCACAATGTCAAAGGTCATAGAAAGGGGTCACCAAACTTTGGGCCCAATGTTAAGTTTTTACGGCGTGTTTCAATTATGGATCATAACTTTTGATCCATATGTCCGTTTGTGACTAAACTTGGCTGGTAAATGTCCCTTGGGGAGTTGAAGGTCACCACAAGATCAAAGGTCATAGGCGGGGTCAAAGAACTTCCGGAATTTAGAAAAAACATTAATTTCTTCTATGCGAATGGGGGAGACATATTTTGGCACATGCTTTGTTATCTGAAATGAATTTCACTTGTCTTAAATTCTGCAAAATCAAAGTGATGAAATATCATTTCATATTTAGAACCAAAAATATTTGTTTTTATTTTTGTCCTGGTTTTGTGTTGTATAAAAATGTTCCTCTTGGATAGTAGGACAGTGTGAACAGCGAAAGGAAGAAAAACTGCCAAACAAAAGTATGCTAGCAGATGTCACTGATTTGAGGAAGCGGTGGGAGGGGGGAAGCTGATAACACCATTTAGCTAGTCTGAATACCAGTCGCACCACCTCTTAAGGACTGCTGCTATGCCAGTCCAAGCAAATACCCTGTGAAGGATAACGCCGAAATACCCTATAGAGGATAAAACGGGAGGACCGAGCGAGCTCGCCGAACTTGGTTCAGTGCCAAGCGAATCGCCTTCACGTGTAAAGTCTATGGGAACTGACAAAACCGCTTCGACATGCGTGTGTTTAAACGCATAAGGTGTATTTTGCTCATTGCGGTTTGCGCTCGTTCTCCCTCAGAGTGAAGATTATTAGTCTTTCCTTTCATAGACCCTTTTGCAGGATAATCCGCGGTGAGCAAAATTCACACGCTCTCTGTCATAGCACAACATGTTCGAAAATTTTGTCCACTTAGCCTCATTCAATCTGGTCTGAATTTGTCAGGCTATCGCTACTGAAACAGAAAAACGCGCACACACCACGTGCCTCCGTGCATTTAGCCCACGTGGAATGGTGATCGTATTGCGCTCTCTGGCTCGCCTTGCTTGTTTGGTTTGCCGCTTTCGTGGGCTAACGTTCGCTGCTGTACGAAGGAACCTCACTCATCTCACATTATTTTGATATAATGTACGTGTAATCACATCTGTAAATTTTGGAAGTACATTATGTAGGATGAAATCGATGCTTACATCTTTATAGTATGATCTTCAGGGGACATTAAAAGATGGTATCAACGCAGTTTATCAGAAAAATCAAATGTGCATTGATCACGTCCCTGCATCGATCTTGGGAAAGTGCTGTGACATTGAAAAGGCAGTCTCGCTTGGCAGAGTGTCTGCTGTGGAAAATCACTTTGAAACACATACACATACCATCCAGGGTTCTTCAATGGGGGTGGGGGAGTGATGTTGTTTTGTGTTGTTATCTTAACCCTAACTTACCTGGGCTATTTAGCAAGCTTGAATTCCTGGGGGGGGGGGGGGCCATTATGGCCCCCCCTTCAGATCTCGGCCGTTGATCGCGCGATCGCCGCAAAATTTTGCATGAACATAAAGCCGGATGTAATCTACAAGACTGTTAAGTTCAATTTTCAAAAAATTTGCAGTTTTTATTTTAAATTAATTAATTATGCAAATATATGCAAAAAAACTCATTTTCGTCTATAATTGGCTTATAAAAGCTTATGGAATGCTGATTTTTGTTTTAAATTTTCCTAGTGACATTCCGAACATTTGTACGTAAAAAGAAAATCAGTATCAAAATTAATTTCCTATGTTTTCTATTGTTTTATCATTTTTTAATGTATTTCTTTGTTTTTTCGAACTTTTGTTTTTGTTGTTTTTTTCAGCAGAATTTGTCATACACATCTTTAGAAGCATAGCTATACTAAAATACATTTATTTCAGCCATTAAAATTAAAAATATGAATCTTTATATGAATTAATTGAAAAAACACAATTTGTATTGACTTTGTACACAAAATCACGTTTTTGAGCAATTTTGGGGTGGACGAACATTTTTTGAAGGGGCGTGGCTTCGGAACGGTATGCCCGGTCGCGACAAATTTGGTCTCAAAAGTTGCGCGAGACTTGAAAGTAAAAAGTCAGTGAGCGGCGCGGTCAAAAAATTTTGCGCGGCGGAATGGTCGCGGAATTTGTCGAGGGGGGGGCCATTATGGCCCCCCCCCCAGGTAAGTTAGGGTTAATTCCTTAGTCGGGTTTCCTCGATACCAGTCGGTTGCCACGGAGACCAGTAGCACGGTACAGTTTATCCCTGTGCACTAACTAGACATAATTATTCAATTCTCTTTCCACCTCCCTGAATTATGGATTATACGCTGCCATGACTGTATCGATAGCATTTTTTGAAGACTAAGATGGCGTTTTGTGTTATGTCTACTTGGGACTGTGAGAGAATCATAACTGAAAATACAGCTGTAGTTCCAGTTGAGGAGATGTGTGATGCCATCGTCTTTACATTTCGGCAAGTGTACCGGCCACGGGCAGGTAGGAGAACGAAATCCATTCAGTTGCCAAAACTGGGTTCTGAAATTGCATTTGATCATCTATAGAAGATGTTCTTACTCTTATATTATACATGCATATATATCAATATGTCCACACTGCAGATGACTGTTTTCTCAGTCACAGAGTGATACGGTTTGATACTGGATGTGACTATTAAATACAGATTTAATAATTGATGCATCATGAACATGATTTGAAAAGAAAAAAAAATGGTTATACGTTCTTCTCAAGATACAAGCCACAACTGTATCTTGATTAAATATAAGGTACTCGAATTCAACACTTTCTGAATGATTCCAGTTTTTGTTTTGCTTTTGCTTTTGATGTTGTTGACACCCTGGTTTGTTTTTGCTGTGGGTTGTTTTTGCTGTGGATGCTTGTGCTTTTATGCGTACGTGAGTGTGGGGGGGGGGGGGCTGTGTATTTTGTTTATTTTTCGTGTTATCATCCTGCAACGACTATGTGCACTTGGTGTAGTTTAAATTAGTTTCGATTTGTGCAAATTATTAAAACCATCTATTCTTAGCGTGGGTTACTACAATACTTGGTGGATGTGAAGACTGTGTGTGGTATCTCCCCGGCTGGTATGTGACGCTGCGACTTGTCCGGCACGCTGCGACTTGTCCGGCCTGCATGTGGGTGTACAAGGCCACCCAGCTCATGGCGAGCGTGCAGCGCTCGCACAAGCCAGCAAAATCCGCAGAATTTCTAGTCATAAATCGGAACGATGGGCAATGAGAATAGAGATAACGATCGCAACGCTTCGTTGAGCCGCTGAATAGCCCTGAGAGGGTATTTCAGGTGTATCCCTCACAGGGTACTTGCTTGGACTGTATGCTGTTTGAAGCCGAGTGAGTAGCGTAATTATGATATTGAGGATTCACCTTTTTTGTCCCCGCCGAACGAGTTCGAGCAGGGGACTATGAAACAGGCTCCGTACGTGTGTGTGTCCGTCTGTCCGTCCGTCTGTGTGTGCGTCCGTGTGTGATCAAAATGTTCAATTTGCTACTTCTCTGTCATTTATGAGCCAATTTTGATTCTGTTTGCTTTATATGATAGCACTACATGGGAGCTTTGAAACTACTACACAGAATTTCAGTTGTGACCTTTGACCTTGACCTTTGACCTATATTGTACATTTTGCTTCAAAATGCTACTCCTTCGCCATTTCTAACCCGATTTCGATTCCGTTTGTTTTATGTGATGGCACTATGTGAGGGCTTCAAAACTTCTACACAGAATTTTGACCTTTGACTTCTTTAACCTTTGACCTTGATTTTTGACCTATATTGTACATTAGCTACAAAATGCTACTCCTCCATTTCTAACCCGATTTCAATTCCGTTTGCTTTATGTGAGGGCACTAGGTGAGGGCTTCAAAACTTGTACACAGAATTTTGACCTTTAACTTCTTTGACCTTTGACCTTGATTTTTGACCTGTATTGTACATTTTGCTACAAAATGCTACTCCTTCGCCATTTCTGACCGGATTTCAATTAAGTTTGCTTTATGTGATGGCACTAGGTGAGGGCTTCAAAACTTCCACATAGAATTTTGACCTTTGACTTCTTTGACCTTTGACCTTGATTTTTGACCTGTATTGTACATTTTGCTTCAAAATGCTACTCCTTCGCCATTTCTAACCCGATTTCGATTCCGTTTGCTTTATGTAATGACACTAGGTGAGGGCTTCAAAACTTGTGCAGAGAATTTTGACCTTTGACTTCTATTACCTTTGACCTTGATTTTTTGACCTGTATTGTACATTTTGCTACAAAATGCTACTCCTTCGCCATTTCTAACCCGATTTCGATTCCGTTTGCTTTATGTGATGGCACTAGGTGAGGGCTTCAAAACTTCTACACAGAATTTTGACCTTTGACTTCTTTGACCTTTGACTTCTTTAACCTTTGACCTTGATTTTTGACCTGTATTGTACATTGGCTACAAAATGCTACTTCCGGCGGGGACATATATTACGCACCGCGTAATTTCTACTTTTCCTTGTTTATTGCTGCTGTGATGTCAGATAGGGTATATGCCGAATATGTTGTGAGGTCTTTATTTTCATGAATTTCACAAGTCTTGATGCTATTCGCAAACTTAAAGACATGCGAAAATATTAACTCTAATCCCGATATGAATGTTATGTTCACATATACATTTCTTTGTTCAGTACTGTACTCCAAGATAGCAAATTTTAACACTCATTACCGGTAAATTGTTGGGAAGTCCCAGTTCTTGAAATTTACACTCGCTAAATATATGGCGTGTGCAGTAAGTAGACCTATCCTTCACCCCTTGTGAAGAATCTAGACGAGAGATAAAACCAATCGAGAGCACCAGGACAAGATGTACTGGTCAGTTAGATGAATAATTATATATTTACAAGGGGGGGGGGGGTTGAAATTGTATTCCTATTGGAAAGATATACTCATCCCAGTTTAACCCAAGTTGGTCGTTGATTACTGTATACGCTGTTATTTTCACGTACAGATTTTTTGCGAATGATGAGATCATAGACATTTTTGCGAGATGTTGTTTTCACGAATCGATGCCCCCGCTTACCTTAATGTTCTATTAACAAAGCGCATGGAGGCATTTTCGTGTGTCGTTAAATTCGTGATCCAACTGTGATCTGCAAAATTCGCCAAAATTAAATCCTCGCAAAAATAACAGCTTACACAGTATGCACTATCTGAAATGGTGATTCCACTCTTGTCTTGCCCGCACAGCTGCAATGTGGCTGCCCACACAGCCAACCCAGCCAGCACAGAGACCATATCAGCAGCAAGTGCCGAGCAGCCGGCCGGAAAATCAGCGGAATAAGAAACTGATTCGCATCGTGGATCCGACAACGAATCAAGATGTGACGGATACACTGATGCGGGACGCATCGGGTTCAAACTCGCCACACTCCGGAAGGTCCAGCGCTAATGTCACTCCCCCCGCAGTAAGTTGGGTAACTGAGAAAATGGCTTTGCATGATTTGACCAGGCATGGGCTCATGACCCAGCAAGATCAATCAATTTTCCTGCCACAAAATATGAAGTTTTTTGTGTGATAATTATGTAAAACTTATTGTTGTGTTGGTTTACCTCAGCTGTCTGAGGGTAGTGTGTAATCGTTTCTATCAGATGACATTCTTTTAATGAAATATGTGAATGAAGCTGAAGTGTTTTTCTCATATTTGAAAAGACGTAATGACGGTGGTGTGCATTGAAACTAGTGCAGGTCCCGAGTTGGCATATCCCCATACGTTGCCTGTAGCTATAGAAAATGAGTGAAATGGCCAAAATTATTTTAACAGTGATTTACATTACTTCCATAAATGTCGGATGAGTGTTGTTTAACGTAGCGTAATAGCACTTTATTTGCCATGTTCTTTCATCTCTCAGCAATCTACAAACAATGAAGATGCCAAGAGAATACAAGCCCAGTTTGCAGCGAGTGTGGCCATGGCTGCTAGTGAAGACATCAAGGAAGCACAAAGACCTGCCCCAGCCCATGTGCAGCAGCAGCCGATGATGCAACAGCAGCAGCAGGTTCCTCAGCAGGTTCCTCAGCAGCCACCACCCTCACACATGCACCAGGGCATGGCCGCGGTGCCCCTGCAGCAGAAGCCTGTAGTCCAAGGCGTGGTTCCCGGCGGCCAGCCGGTCATACCCGTTGTGCCCGTCTTGAAGCCTGGTGCTGCGCCCATGGCCATGGTGCAGCCTGGTCAGTTTCCCAGCCAGCCGGTGGAACCTGTACCGCCCGAGGCAGCACAGGTACACGTGTTGGCAGCTACGCCGGCAGCAGAGGAAGGTGCCCAGTCACAGCAAAGACCTCCGGCGCCACAAGCGGTTCAACAAG
The DNA here is from genome assembly GCF_964275005.1 of Diadema setosum. Taxonomy (NCBI): domain Eukaryota; kingdom Metazoa; phylum Echinodermata; class Echinoidea; order Diadematoida; family Diadematidae; genus Diadema; species Diadema setosum. The sequence continues at coordinate 17,605,110 of NC_092699.1, read as the reverse complement.
GAGCGCCACCTGTTGTGGAACCTGCGAATCAGCCCAGAATGCCAGCTGCGCCTGTTCACCAGGTTATAGCTCAAGCACAGCCTGTACCGGTAGCCGCCCAGCCACCACATGCTGCACCTGCAGCCAAGCCCTCCCCACCAGCTGTTCCAGCTGTGGTACCATCAAATCAACAGACTGTTCCTCCCCCTCAGGAAGCCACAGTGAAAACCGAACCACCCGCACCAGCAGCCAGCCAGGACGCTGCACCAGCCGTTGTTGCAACGCCGAGTGCCCCAGTAGTAGAGCAGGTTGAACCTGTGGGGCAACCAGTCACGGAAGCAAAGCCCGAGGCATCCCAAGATTCACAGGTGGATGGTGATGTCCAGGTCACCGTATCAAGTGCAAATACACCATCTGTGCAACCACAGGAGCCTCCCCAATCAGTACCTCAAGCAGACAAACAGGAGACAGCTGCTCATATAGAAGGTAATGTTGAGAGTACTGTTGTATTCATTTCTTTTTGGAGGAGGGGGAAGTGGGCAAATGCATTTTAGATGGAAGTGTGATAAACCAAATGTTGTTTTTAACCCTAAAAAGACTGGGCTATTTTGGTAGCTCGAAAGACTGGGGGGGGGCCTAAAGGGCCCCCCCTTAAGATCTCGGCCGTGGATCGCGCGATCGCCGCGAAAATTTGCACAATGGTAGTGTGCGATGTAATCTACAAGATCGTATATTCAAATTTTACAAAATAGTCTTCTTTTATTTTATTTTGATTAATTATGCTAATTTATGCGAGAAATCAGACTCTTTGATCTAAATCAGTAAATAAAGCTCCAAAAGTGCTCATTTTTGGTCTAAATATTCTTAGTGGCATTCTTAGCAAATGTACTTGAAAAAAAATTCGGTATCAAAATTAATTTCTTATCTATTTTATTGTTTTATGAATTTCTTATGTATTTCTTTGTTTTTTGACCTTTTGTTTTTGTTGTTTTTTTAACAAAATTTGTGGCAGACACTTTTTGAAGCATAATACTGCTAAAACAAATTAATTTTAGCCATTGAGAGTAAAAATAAGCATATCTATATGAGCCATGTGAAAAAACTCAATTTGCATTGACTTTATACACAAAATCACATTTTTGAGCCATTTTCGGCCTCACGTGCATGTACAAAAAGTTACGTAACTTCAGAACCGTACCCCCGGGCGTCACAAATTTGGTGTCAAAATGTGCGGGAAACTCAAAAGAAAAAAGTCATAGAGCATCGCGGCGAGAGCATTGCGCGTTGCAGAGTAATCGCACGAAATGTCGAGGGGGGGGCCTTTTAGGCCCCCCCCCAGTCTTTTTAGGGTTAAGCTGCGTCTTGGTTGAGAGAGTAAAAATGTGTTGAAATGATTTTAAGTTTATGTGTGTTCCATGCTCAAGTGCCTTTAAACTTCACTGGAACAAGGGACATTGTATGGATGAAGCAAATAAGTTTAATTGTATTGAGCATATTTTTGGTACATAAGAATGCCATTATTTGGAACCAAGTCATGTTCTGCAATAAATTAAACTTCACCAAAAGTAAGTTATTAGCACAGGATTTAGTTTTGCTTGTCTGTGAGTTTGTTTAAAGTGTTAACCCTATTCTGACTGGGGGGGGGGGATCAAATTGACCCCCCCATCGACATTTCGCGCTACGATTCCGCAACACGCAAAGATTTTGCCGCGTCGTTTCATGACTTTTTTTCATTGAAGTCTCCCGCATATTTTGAGACTAAATTTGCGACGTCCGGGTACACCGTTCTGAAGTTATGTAATGTTTTGCATATGCATCTTCACCCGAAAACGGCTCAAATTCATGAAATCGTGCAAATCCAATGCAAATTTTTTGTTAAATTCATATAAATTAGATAATTTCAACTTTTAACCATTGAAATTAATCAATTCTAATTTAGATAAGCTTGAAAAAGTGCCTGCAACAAATTTTGGCAAAAAACAATAGAAAACAAAAGGTCGAAAAACAATAAAATACATAAGAA